>NW_017842054.1:3549028-3554509 GCF_001891065.2 Hippocampus comes | reverse complement strand
GGGGTTATGGCGCGATTTGATGTGGAAATCAAGCCTCGCTAAATATTAAACAACACGCGTGGATTATGATCCATGGCGTGTCAGGCATCTAGAATAAGGAAATTACCCGAGAAAATGATATCGATAAATTTTCTAAGTATAAACGTTGATGATGTTTCGATTTTCATTCAAGAAAGAAAGGGGCCGTGCTCTTTTCTTTCTTTTCTTTTTTTTCTCCTTCTTTCCCCTGCTGTGGGTGTGTGAGAGAGTTGTAAATGCAAGCGGAGCCCCGGAGGTGCGGCATTTATGTAATGTGAGTGTGGAAATGAACTGGGTAATTTATTGGAAAACACAAAGTCAGGAAGATTGGATCAGCACCGCCTATCCAAGGGCTCCTATCCATCAAGTTCCAATTAACAAGCTAACCATTGACTTTTAATGGCTTTCCAATCTACTGCCCTGATAGACTCATCAATTCCTCGGGGAGAAATTAAGAAAATCGACCGCCAAACGCCTCCTCCCCTCTTCACGCCCAACCACACCGCACCCTCCCCGCGGCGAGCCGGTGCCGTTCTTCACGGCAACTATATGTCAAATTAAAAACACAATTAAAATTTAAACTGTTCCAATCAGACGCGGGCCCGCAACCTATGTTTCACTTAATGGAACCTTGATGAAAATCGGATGCTCGCTTTCCATCACGTGGCGAATTCTTTGCAAACAAGGCCGTGCGTCCGCGCACGCGCTGTATGTCTCGAAGCCTACGCGGAACAGAAGGGACGCGTCACCGGTGATCTCTGCCTAAATAACCGTGGCGTACCCAATTACGCACGCACTTTGAAGAGGCAAAAACATTAACAACTTCTGGCATTTTGCACGAACGTGGAGTCAAATGCCCCGGATGTAGTTTGCATCGTTGTCATAAGACGCCTAGGCTGATTCCACTTCATTTTTAGAAAGGAAAATGTTGGCGACAAATGCATTTACGCACAACTTGTTTGAAAAAAATCTCTCCGAGTAAAGCTTTGGCTGACCTACAAATCATCAATGCGACTTAAAATCACCCCCTAAATGCCTGATCATGTAATGGGATTTTTTTTTGGGGGGGGGCGGTGGCGTGACAATGGAAATTATCGAGTGGTAATTTTATTTCCAATTTATGCGCCCACATCAAGGTCATCACCCAGCCGAGGTGCGCGAGCTGGCCTGACTTAACGGCCGCAATGTGCACGCATGCATGCGTGCAGACGCGGACGGTCGATACACGCTGCACTCCCGTGTGCTTGCGCGCGCGTGTGTGTGTGTGCGTGCGTGCCAGAGGAAGGGAATACTGTAATGTCTAATCTATTCATTTGCGGTAATGGAGTGGCGTGTAGCGTGTGGCGTGCGCGCTAAAGGTGCACGTCGATAACGATGATGATGATGACGATGGCGACGATCGGATCGGAGGGAGCATATTGTCTGGTGATGAGGTCATCGTGCGCGGCAGACTGAGTCGTTTCGAGCATTATTAGTGCCGTCATTAATAGTGGATGTCGTCTACAGATGTCCGCGCAAAAGTGACAATACTTGAGTTGAGCGCGACTGTCAATTTAAAGGGACCGCGCAACATTTTCGAGTCTGCAACGGCGATTCAAATCGGAATGTAAAACTATACCGGGATGAAGATGGGCTACATGAATCACACATGGTAGAGAGCGAGACAGTTCTGAAAAATGATGTATTTTAGAGTAATTGAATGAAAATACAAACTTTCATCCCGGCACAATTAAAACCAAATCGATATGCTTCTTTACCTTAATGTTGAAAGACGATTGTGTCGCTGCGACGAATTCAGATCGGCTCGTATTGCGGCACGCGTGGCCCAATGCATAAATATGTCACAGAAACAGATTTAACGTGCTTCATTGCTATTCTAATTGGAAAAGAAAATCATGTAGAAAGAATTTTCACCTGATAGAAATGAAATCAAACATATGCACTTCTCCCAAAATGGTGTACATTGCATTGAAAAAAACTGCAATCAAATGTATAATTACGTCCCTTGAAATAAAATGAATTAAATTACTACAGGGAAAATAATAATTATTATTTTTGTCCTGAATTTCCCCAACCCCCCCCCCCACACACACACACACACACACACACACAGAGTCACACAAGGAGGTCGTTGGCTGTTTCGTGGCATCAAGTGTCCGGTGACACTTGTCGGATCATGTGTGTTACAAAGTAGCAGCTCAATAATTTATCTTGGAAATGTTCTCCATTCATGCTCTTCAACATACCTGCGCTTGAGACCAACCGCTGCCAAATGTGCATGGGTTCAACATTTTTTAAAACATAATCTAGCTCATCTAAATACATTTTTTTTTGTTTCTCATTCATTAAAATACAAATGCTGAAACATCAAAGGAGATGTGGAAAATCTCTCTCTCTCTCTCACACACACACACACACACACACACACACACACACACACACATACACACACGGTAATGCCCACTCGTGTGGCTCCATTGCAGACGATTATTTTGACAAGATGGTGGTAATTACGCATCTAATTGAAGGGGCTATTTTTATGCAAAATGTATTTTTTTAAATCCACCTGTCACCCTACCTCCCCTCCCCAAAAAACATGAATGAAATTAAAATCAAACAGCCCCAGCGCCACGGCGCAAAAATGAATAAATGGGGGAAGGGGGGAAATATCGGGAATAGTCTCCATTTATTTCACCACGTGGTTCATCAATACAATATTAAAAGAAACGATGTGTGTGTTTCTGTACACAGAAAAAACAAGCAAAAAAATCTCCGCGTCAATTAAATATTTACATTTACATAACTCCATACAGCAAAATGGAAAACCTCAACCTAATGACACAAACAACACGGCCATGTATAGTTGGGAGTGTCTTGATTGTCACCCGTCATGAGCTCTTTTGTCACAACAAATCAAGTCAAATGTACAAATTATTATTGTTTGGGATGATGAATTGCACATAACTGTGAAAAAAAAACTTTTTTTTTTAATGAACAAGCCAGTCATGGGACTTCTTTTAGACTGTAAACAAAAACTACGCCCCCCCAAAAGAAACCAAACAAACAAACAAACAAAAAACAGAAGAAATAAAAAAATAGACACTCTTTAGGCAGTGTTCGCAGGTACACCTGAGATGATGATAACAACGGTAATAATAATAACAATGTGGTTGAATTGTCGGATCACATGTTGACCGTCAGGGGTCCCTTCGGGCCTTTTCAGTGGTTTTCTTGCTCGCTTCTTCATCGAGTACAAAAATAGGGAGTCTTTTTTTTTCTTTTTTCTTTTTTTTTTCTCTCTCTCTCTCTCTCTCGCTCTGTCTCTCACACGGGTCTGGCCACTTCAGGTGGTATGGTTGTGTCAGACATACAGCTCATCACTGACAAGGACGCCATTCCTCATGGCTACTGCTTAATTGCGGAGCACCTGGAACCAAGTGAGCATATAAACATACATTTATGTATGGAAATTGATGTGGAAAGCAATCAGATAACTCGTACGTAGGCTTTTCTAAAATGTTCTATGGTCAATTGTGTATTTAAAACCCATGGTAAATCTCGTCGTATAAAATACCACTTTAAAAAAAAAACGATACAATTTGTATCAATGTCCTATAAATGAGGACATGACGTAGCTTGACCTAAAAACTACATTCACCAGACTATTCAGGGAGTATTCCAATGAGCCTAAAAAGCATAAATGCAGGGCTCCACACTACATTTTAGGTGTGCAAGTAGGAAGCTTATAGGCACAAATGAATCACTAATTGACTTGCTTCGTAAATATTCACATTTTCACCTGATGTATGGGCTAAAGTGTGGAGCAGAAGATTGTCAGCAACAACAACAAATCAATGTAAAAAAAGTTCATAAATTAGCAAATGTATTGCTCACATAAGCGCGAGTAGATGAAAAATGAAGTTGTACTTCGCGAAATTTAAGGAGCAAAATGCCACCGTTTAGGGGCAGTCTGGAGCCCTGTAAGTGCATTAGTGACACATGTACAATCACAGAAAATCCAACGGACAACGGAGGAATGCTAACTTCTGGTCGCCAGTCTAACGCATTGCAATTGCTTCAAACTCTTCAAAATATACTTGCAGTCTGCTGAAATTGCGTGAAGTTACCACAAAATGTCGTGTTGCCTTATTAAATTCCTCCAGTTTTCGAGGCGTTGGCAAAGCGATCAAAGCTCCATCTATCATTAAAGGAGCCATTTGCTTTGTACAGTACTGTACGTGCAGTTCCGTGTGAACAGGCAACTTATTTTGACACGCTCAATGTTGGTGATACAACACAAAAACAACCACAAAATAGACTAGAAAGCCTTTATTGTTATAGTCCTCGGTGCAGAAGCAACAAAATCAGGCTTATGAAAACAAAATACAACCAAGAATAACATAATAATCCTGACAAGCATGTAGTACTAACTGCAGAATGAGGATAAATGTCACAGGGCTTTGTGATGGTGTGGCCCGACTTCATCGCCTCGCTATAGTGGGAGTGAATAAAAATACAAGCATTAAAAAATGGACAGGGGGGGCTTCTCTGATGTGCAGAGGGGAGATCATGCCACAGTGTGGATCCACCCGAGATGTAAAAAGGCGTGGGTTGCTGTTTTTAAGTCTTCTTGTGCCCACACGGTGCTATAACCGAATCACCAGTATATTGTGGTCCACCATACCAAATGCTTCAGTTTGGACCAGGAGGACAAGACACACAAAGTCCCCAGAGTCGCTTGCCAGAAAGGATACCATTAACAACCATTCACAAGGCAGACTCTGTGCTATGCAGCATTTTAAAACCAGATTGAAAAAAAGGTCAGGACATGAAGCTCACCCAAAAATGACTTTGCCTGATTGTGATCAACTTTAACAGTAGCAGCCCCAATTGCCATTTCTCTATTTTACAAAATCCTGCAGCTTGTTCGGCTTTGCAGTACTCCTGCCTAGCTGTGCGGGTTGTCTCATTGAACCAGGGCTCAGGTTTAGTTTTGGGCTGACCCTTATGGTTTGGCTAAAGGAGTCAAACCGGGAGCTGACCTCCTCTGCGTTGACAGAAGTTAAGCCAAAGGGAAGGAACAGCTGGTCTAAAGCAGCAGAGAACAGACCAGCAGTGAACAAGTTAAAAGTATGACAGCTTCAAGCATGAGCAGCAAATTTAAGTGCAGCGCAGGAGAAACCCATTTTAACGAGTGGACAAACAAACCAACAAACAGCCATGGAAAAAGCTCTCATGATTTGCCTGGTCTCCGAGTCAAATACTGTACAGTAGTCACATAACATAAAAAAAGAAAAATCTCATTATGATGCATTTCACAAAGACGTTCAACCATAAGTTTCAATAATAAACACATTAAATTATTCACCATTATCCTGACAAGGAGAGATTTTTTTTTTAATTGCTGCTCTTGGATCTCTCACACACACACACACACACACACACACACCCACCCACACAACC
>NW_017842054.1:3532808-3547164 GCF_001891065.2 Hippocampus comes | reverse complement strand
CGCTTCTTCATCGAGTACAAAAAAAGAGAGTGTTTTTTTTTTTTTTCTTTTTTCTTTTTTTCTCTCTCTCTCTCTCTCGCTCTGTCTCTCACACGGGTCTGAGCAGCGGCACGGAGGTGACGATGGGGTGCGAGTAGTAGACGCCCGGGTGCGGGAAGGTGAGCAGCGGCTGGCTGGTGGGCACGCTGGCGGGGGCCGCCGGGCCGTCCGCCGCCGAGTTCTCGTGGTAGAGGATGGGCACCCGCACGATCCTCTGCGCGGCGGCGTGGCTCAAATTGGCCGCCTCCAGCTCGGCGGCCAGCTGCCGCTTCCACTTGTTGCGGCGGTTCTGGAACCAGATCTTCACCTGGGTCTCGGTCAGGTGAAGCGAGGCGGCCAGGCCGGCGCGTTCCGAGCTGCTCAGGTAGCGCTTCATGTCGAACGTGGACTCCAGCTGGAAGACTTGGCTGCGCGAGAACACTGTGCGGGTCTTCTTCTTGCGGCACGGCTTCTTGTCTCCTCCGTCGCCGCCGCCGCCGCCGTCGTCGTCGCGCTTCTTCCAGTCGTCCAGCTCGTCCTTCTTGGCCTCGTCCGAATCGCTTTCCTCAAGGATGATCTCGTCGCCGCTTTTGCTGGCCGCGCGCTCGTCGTCGTCGTCCTCGTCGTCGTCTTTGGTCTCCGGCTCGGACTTGAGCAGCAGCTCCGGGGAGTCCCGCTCCGTGCCCGACGTCGGGGACGAGTCCCTGGCTGTCAGCTTCTCTGCGGCGGCTGCGTGAGGGAAACACGTCACCGGGGGAGGGGGCGTTAAGGCCAGCAGTTTGGCAGGAGTTTTTTCGATACTGCATTTTGTTGACATGTTATAAAAGTGGATTTCATGAGCCGACCGCTTTGCAAGACGTCTTTTGATGGATTTGAATCACTCGCCACATGACGTAAAAACAAATATACGAGAAAACACACGGTCGACTCCAAAATACACACTAAATGGCGATGCAATATCGTTTGATTTCGATTTAAAAATGTGTTCTGAAGGAGACAAATAAATTATTGTTCTTTACTTTTATTCAATTAATTAATATAGCAGTGATTTTAATCACCCTGACATCAAAATTCGTGAACAAAATTAAATATTATGCAGGGGGCCTAAACAACTCCTTTCATCATTATTCATATTAGTCGTATAACGCAGCAGGATGCCAACGCATATTTTTTTGTAACATTTTCGGGAAACAAAATAAAAAATAATTAGAACCAACAAGAACAATCCTGCAGTTGCCTCAACCTTTTCCGATTACCTGGACCTGAATTACCCAGAATATACAAAAAGAAAAACAAATATGTTTTTCGAAAGCAGTTTTTTTTTGGGGGGGGGTCATATTTTCGGAAAACAACCCCAAAAATTAACAAAAACAGACCTAGATTCGCCTCATTTGAACCTTTTCCGGTTTCCTGAATCTCAAGTAGCCACAATATACAGCAAGAAAAACATTTTTTTTTTTGCAAGCACTTTGGCATTTTCTTTAGCTATTGTGGCAGTACATTAACAAAAACAAACACTCGAATTGATGTGTATTATATTTCCAATCACACACCTTGGTGGAAGTCTATCTATCCATCCATCCATGCATCCCTGTGTCTTACCTTCACTTCTGTGGATGTGCGCGGTGGAGTTGAGGGCGTAAGGGTACCACCAGGCCGAGGTGCGCTCCAGGTAGTGTGCGGGCAGAGTGAAGCGCTGCGCCGGCAGCTCGAAGCGAGGGAAGCCGAAGTCGGCCACCTGCGACAGGGAGAAGCCCCCGGCAGCCTCCAGGGCCGACCGCTGGGCCGCCAACGCCGGTGACGGGGAAGGCGGCTTCGGCTTGCTGGGCGGCTTGCTTTCGCAGTTGAGCAGGTTCTTGATAAAGAAGGGCGAGTCCTTGGCCGGAGCCTCCTGCGTGGTCTCGGGCATGGCGGCGGTTTGTTTGTTTCTCTTTCTTTTGTGTTGGGTTGTTTGTTTTTTTTTTTTTTTTTTTTTTGCTTTGCTCGGCGGTGAAATAAAACTAGAGAGACGGAAGGCGGCGGAGGGGCAGCCGGAACGTGCGCAGGCGTGACAGATGGATCATCCCGGGGCTCGAACGCCGAACCGCGAGACGCTGTGCGGGCGCGTGATGCTAATGACGAAATAAAAATGTCATCCAAGTTAAATGCGGAAAGTACAGGCGATTGCGCTCGCACAATGGCAAATGGGATTAAGGCAGCGACTTTGAGGAGGGAGGAGAGAGAACGAGAGAGAGAGCGAGAGAGAGAGAGGACATCCTCCTCGCTTTGGCTGCTGGGCGTGCGTGCGCGTATACGCACGCGTGTGTCCGACTGTTATTGCTCTCATAAAGTCCCGTTAGGCAGCAAATGAGCAGCAGGCTGTTAACGCCAAAAGGATGCAGCTCAACGCTCATTGGACACTTCATTAGGGACAGCCGCAGCATCTTGTGACACAAACCGTTTGGTCTTCGCTCAAATGATGATGATCAGTTCTGATTGACCATGTCAGAGAGGCGTTAATGTAACGCTACTTTGTTAATGTGGACGTAGATTGTGAAATTTCTAGAAGTGAGAAATGTTTCATATTTTGGTAACCTTAAGAGGGGGTCAAAATATTTGAACCAGCTTGCAGTGTGATCCAGTACATTTATGGAATAATACAACAGAAATAAAAAAAAAATACATGAATGAATAAAAACAAGTGCTGTGTAGGTGTGTGTGTGTGTGTGTGTGTGTGTGTGTGTGTGTGTGTGTGTGTGTGTGTGTGTGTGTGTATTGTTTTATATGGTGCAGGTGTTCCTAATGGTCTAGTGGCTGTTGAGTGGACATTTTCTGTTCATACACCCGACCTCTCAAAGGTAGTATTTTCAATCAGTAAAACAGTAAGTGACTAATGTGCTAAAGAGCAATGATAAGATACGAAAATCTTTATTTGTCTCACAATGGAGAAATTCCCAATTTACAACAGCAAAATTATGAAAGACAAAAAGTATATAAATAAATATAAAATATAAATTTAAGCATATTAAAAATGTGTGAGTGGGGGTGAGTCCAGGTTTTCAATTAATTAGAACTGCTGAAGTTGATTGGCAAAAAAAAAATAAGAAGAATGAAGTAAAATTCTGTATGTTGCTTGTTATGTTCCTGGAAATAATTTAGATGGTACTGGAAAAAAATGTAGCCACCCACTCTTTACAGTGTTGCACCAAAGGCCGATTAGATTCATATTTCTCACCCATTGATTTTTTTTTTTTTTTTTACGAGAGTGAGGTCCGCATCCAAGGTTACACGGTCATTTATTCCTCTCCAATCGATGTGCTTAATTCATCCGTCGGATTGGGCCTCGTCGCTGTAGATGTGTTATGAATATTCGCTCATTGATATTAATTGACTTGTGTTTAAAAAAAGAAAAAGAAAAAAAAGAAAAAGAAAAACTGGAGTGGACTTGGTGATTGGTGAAGAGCGGTGAGACAGCGCCCTCTGTGGGTCGAGAAGAGGAATTATGAATTGTGAGCATGGACGCGTGGAAAGTGGAGCATTAGTCAGAAATAGAACAACTCAATACAAATTATACAATATTAATAAAAAGGCATGCCTGTTTTACAAATGGTGTAACCTTGAAATATAGTATTTATACGCTAGTCGAAAGCGACCTGAAACTCAGAGGAGCTAAAATGATAAAGCCACCGATTTGTTTGCATTGTGTTGACTTGTGTTTTCACCACACTTGTTTGGCAGACTTTTGTGAAGTTGTGGTCGTGACTGCTAAAAACATCAAAGTGTGTAGTACGACTGTAAAATAACAACTTTAATTTAAGTCAATAAATTAATTGCCTTTCACATTAATTTGTGGATCATTTATTTGCCATTGTTTTACCGTGAGACTAACTGAAAACACCATAACTTTGATATATAATAAATCTGATATTATTTATTGTAATACAGATTCATTTATGGTTCAATCTTGTGTTTCTTTTCAGAAAAAAAAAATCTAAGGGAAGATCACCGTGAAAAAAGAAACAATCGCAATAAATCGCAATCAAGGGGGCGTCGAAATTCACAAATTTCAAAGCCCCTTCCTCCTGCATCTTTCTTTCAGACTTTGCCTTTCCCGCACAAGAAAATGCGCTGCATGTAAAAGTTAAAATCAGGTCGACTGTGTGAATAGTCTTAAATAATTCTGGCCTGGATCAGATGCATTGATTCGAAAGGCGTATGCGGAATCGGCGTTGGGCGCACAGGCGTCCTGCTCCAGCTCCATAAGTCTATTTTTGCTGCTCCTCTGGTAGGTTAGTGTGACTTTTGATTTTATTTATTTCAAAGCGGCCAGTTATCGATTATTTCACAGAGAGGTGGAGGGGGTGGGGGTAGAAAAAATGACAAATGGCAGCGGCGAATGACACGGTCAGCAGGTTCTATTAGAGAAATGATAGCGTTGCCGGCGCTTTGTTAAAAGCTCCAGTTTAGCTACTTTATAGGTTTACATCCATCACCGTCTAATGACCTGTTTGATGAAAAACACGCGCTTGGCTGACAACGGCCGCGTGCAGCCAACTTGGCAGTGTAATTGCCCCCATATTAAATATAGATTTTTGTTTTGATATCTTGTGAGAATTCCTTCTGTGGGTGATGGGGAGGAAAATGTGGTTAAAGCTTGAGAAAGGAGAAAAAAAAAACGGTAGTATGATGTCCACAGAATGCAACAATAGGAGGGTAGAATTTTAGCATTACTATGACTATGACTATAAGTATCCAGATGGATTTTAAAAAATGGGGGGATTTTTTGGGGGGGTTCCTAAAAAAAAGGAAAATATAAGTCACTTGAAAGCAGGGGTGTCAAACTCATTACACATTGTGGGCCACATACGGACTCGGTAGATGTCAATTGGGCCGGACCATTCACATTATACCCTACTCTGCTATAAATAACCAAAATATCATGTCTTTACTTTGTTTTGGTATAAAGAAGCATTGGCGCATTGATACCATCTGCTGTGTTGGGTCTGTCTCAGTGACAGACTGAGACTGCTGTTTTCTTCTCTGAACAAAACAATGTTGTCTTCTACTCTGATCAAAACAATGTACCCCCTAGCGGATAATCCATGAATTACGTTTTATTAAAAACATTCATTCTGTGTCTTTAATGCAATTTTAAATTATCCTGCGGGCCAGATCGAACCTCCTTGTAGGCCGGTTCCAGCCCGCGACCCATATGTTTGACACCCATGCTTTAAAGCATTAAAAAACCCAATGTTGTAGTAGGGTAGAACATCAAATGTCACATAGTACAATTGATTGAAAGCATCAGCTATCTATGGTGGATATAAAAAGTTTACACACACCCTTTTCAAATGCCGGGTATTTGTGGTATTATAGCGAAATGTTTTCCATCATTATTGTCAGCTTTAATTTGCACAACTCAATTAAAATAGGAGTAGTCGGAAAAGTGCACACCCATGGAAATTTGGCTCTATTCAGAACTAACTTATCACATTCAAGTTGATGTAAAAAATGAGTCAACACACACCTGCCACCATTCATGAGTCTCTGATTGACCCCAAGATGTTCTAGTAGGCTTTTGTTGACATTTTTGTTATCACATAGCACAGTCCGCCGAGAACTTCCACAGCGTCACAGGGGTCTCATTGTTCACTGTGCACGCCCGTGTAACCGCAGCATCTCAGTTGCTCATTTCTTTTTTTTTTCCCCTCTTGAAAAAGATGTCTTTTTTAAAAAAAAAGAGTCGTGTAGGTTAAAGGTCACATTCATGGCAGGGAAAGGTATGCCACGGTGATGGGTGACTGGTCAGCACGTCCGGCTCCGGACTTCCTGTGTGGAGTTTGCATGTTCGCCCCATGCCTGCGTGGGTTTTCTCCGGGTACTCCGGTTTCCTGCCACATTCCGAAAACATGCATGGAAGGCTGATTGAACACTCTAAATTGTCCCTATGTGTGAGTGTGTGCGCGGATGTTTCATTTGTCTACGTGTGCCCTTCAAAAAGGTCACATTCATGGCAGGGAAAGGTATGTCACGGTGATGGGTGACTGGTTAGCACGTCCGGATCCGGACTTCCTGTGTGGAGTTTGCATGTTCGCCCCATGCCTGCGTGGGTTTTCTCCGGGTACTCCGGTTTCCTGCCACATTCCGAAAACATGCATGGAAGGCTGATTGAACACTCTAAATTGTCCCTATGTGTGAGTGTGCGCGCGGATGTTTCATTTGTCTACGTGTGCCCTTCAATTAGCTGGCAACCAGTTCAGGGTGTCCCCCGCCTAGTGCCCGAGGACGGCTGGGATAGGCTCCAGCACGCCCGCGACCCTTGTGAGGATAAGCGGATTCGAAAATGGATGAATGGATGGACAAAAGCCTCGCGATTGAATGGGGGTGTGTAAACGTTTTTTTTGTACCAGCTGGAATGAATGAACAGAATTTTTCCAAGGACTTAATGCAAAACAATTCTTTGCTTTGCTGGAGTGCAATTCTAAATAAATGTCAATATTTTTTTTTCTTGCAACAGGTGAGCTTATATGATGTTCCACGCTATGTTTCAAGGCAGAAAATTTAGAAGATATTTCTTAGAATTAGTTTTCCCACAAATAAGAATAACAGCAAGGTTTGCGATGAAAACTCCCAAAGAAGACTTTTTTTTTCATACGGTATCAAATAATGAAAGTTTATTTTAGCGGGTACCTCCATCTCACAGACAAGCTTGTGCAGAATGTCTTTGTGCTCTTGTGGACAAGCAGTAAAGTTGACAAAAATGGCCGCTTCCACGGTGGCTGCAACATCGATTGCAAAAAGCCACGCGCCCCCTTTGTCCTTCTTGCACTTTTAACTGGGCCACTCCTGTCGGGACGAGCCATTAAACCCATGAAGGCCACGCGGGGGGATTGCTTCGATTTAAGTATTGCATTTAACTTGTAAAGGAATTGGTGGCCCTCCACTGACCCGGCGCGCTTTAATTGGGATTTTGCGGCTATCGATTGCCGAGTGGCCGAGTGAATCTTGAATTACGGCCCGATTAGCTTTTACCTCGGCATCTCGCGCCGGCCAGTCGAAGGAGCTCGATGTCTTGTCGCGCTTGATTGCGGGAAATCGGGTTACTTCCTGCGGAAACAGCAGAGGACGGATTTCAGCGGCGAGGCATGAGACAAATGTGTGCAAAGGGGGTGTCTTGAAATTTCATTCATTGACAAATACGCGTTCGCTCTTGCCCCTTGCAGTGGCTCCGTTTTCACTCGAAATAAATGATTCATTGACGCTAAAGAAACCGACCGATAGCATTTGAAAAATGAAACGCACCGGCAGAGGCCCTGTTAACTTAGTCCCACCTAATTTGCTCTGTCAAGAGTCCAACGTGATGTCAACTAGCCACATCCTCGCACGCCCATCAAGCAGGAGTTGAGGGATTCTTTCCAGCCCTTCAAAAATAAGATGACAAAATCCTCCTAAAACGCGTGTGGAAATTTGTGTTCTGGTCAAGGTTAAAATTATTGGTCATGATTCCAAAACATCGGTTCGGACTAAACACAAGACTTGCTAATCACACAAATTTGAAATAGGATTGGCTCATTGTGAACATAGCCACATCCCAAGTGATAACAGGGTGTGCACACTTACGCAAACACATTAGTTTAGTTAGAACTTCCACTTCTTTTTTAATTTTTTTAAATTCGATTGACTTTTTATTATTGAAAGGATTTGGCTTGGCCTTGTATTATTCTTTTTTTTTTTAAGGCATTTGAAGACAGAGATCTAATCACCAAACGGTGAAACCGGCAGGCGGCCGAGCGCACTATCAATAAAGCAATTTCTGGTGTCATAACAGCGATCGGGTCCCCCCCAGCCAACCTTTCCGAAACTTTTCCCCACTGCCGATCGGCGCTGCCCCGCCATTCGAGGCGCGCCTTGTGAATTTAATGGATTCTGTACAAATAATATTCCGCCATAATGGAAAAGGTTGAAGTCACCGAAGACAGATGAAGCCATAAACACGTATAATTGAGAATCAAAGACCGATAAATTTTAAACTGCGAGCCATTCTCTCTTTTTTAGATGATGATCTATGTCGCGGCAGCAGCAGGGAAATGGAAGAGATTATGTGGGGGGGGAATTATAACAATAAATTTTCTAAACATACACCTTGATTATGCTTCGATTTTTCGGAGGGGTGGAGGGCGGCGGAAAGGAGGCTGGGCCGGCTGATGGCTCGCTGGCAAAATGGCGCCATAAAATAGGCCGGCTGCTCTTTTGCCTGCTGAGCGTCGGCATGCCTGGAGGTGCAATGCCCCCCCCCCACCCCAAAAGGGGACGGAGGGGGGAAATGAATTGTGTAATTTATTGCAAACGTGCACACAGTGAGATTAGATCAGCATATCCCATCAGAGGAACAACAATCAATCAGCCTCTAGTTAACAGCTTGAAACACATAAACCAGGGCGCCTAATGGCTTTCCAATTTAACAGATTGATAGACTTATCCGCTCCTCGGGGATGAATTAAGAAAATCGAGTACTCTCACACAAGTCAGGGCACTTTTGACAGGATCTTTTCACCCTTTTGGCACGGCCGCCGTCTTTACGGCTTTGTGTGACGACAAGGCTAATCTGAAAATGGGGGGAAAAAAAAAGTTGAGTTGATTTTTTTTTTTTAAATCTTTCCGTTTGCGAGCGCGCCTGAAGAGCTGATTTGCGATTCAGATGAGGCCCGGGCTGGAAGTGTGGCACATGTGCAAGCGAGAATGGGCTCATTTTAATGACCTGATTATGGCGGGTCATTTGGAAAGTGTGAAATCAAGGGAGCTATTGAAAGCCACTTAACAATATCAAATGTGACCGGGGTGAGCTCCGCCGCCAAAAAGCTGAATTGGGCAAGCCAAAAATGAACTTGTTAGTCTAATATCACTTGAAACACACGATTGATTTCCAACTAAATAAATAACTAACAATTGGAAATGATGTTTCTCAGTTTCATCCTATCGATGTATTTATTTATTTATTTATTTTGTTTTTACAAAAACCAAGACCATGAGCTCTTCGCCTCCAAAATACCCTTTCCCTCATTGTGGGTGCATTTGGAAAACACACTCAGAGCGCAATGCTTCACTCAGACCGTTCGGAAACTCAGAACGTTGTTCATATGTGTCGTTCGGTCATTCAAAGTGCCCCCAAAACTAGTGCGGCAGGCACTACAGATGAAAACAGTTCGAGCACGAGCTGCTCATCATAGGCTGTGTTCAGAAATGAATGTGCGCGGCGCATGCTCAGTCTCCCGCAGCACACGAGGACGATGACTTCAATGATGTTTACGTTTTTCTTTTTAGTTTAAAATGGCTTACCTTAACTACTACAATTCCGCATCGCATTGTAGCCGAAGGAGGAATGCGCCTTTTGGCAATCTTCTGGAGGAGTCCGCCAATCACCGTGTTGCTGCAAAATTAAGTAGGTGCTGCCATCAATGACGACATACGTGAGAAAGCGTTTTTCGAAACTCCAGAAAGATGACTCGGGTGAGGTCTAAACCAAAGACTGGTCACCACCAGAGATCTGACAGTTCACTTTATTTTCTCCTGAATAGATCGTAGACATGTAGGAGGACTATGGAGGATGTAGAAGAACGACACATTCAAAAAAAAAAATCGATGAAGTAAGTCAAGGTGGTTTATTTAGTGAGAATGCGGTTACAGAGCAGACTTGAAAATACAAACAAGAGCAAAATTCTTCAAATCAACAAGCGTTCCTCCTTGCCAATGACTCCACGGATACACTTTTCTTCATAACCCCAAGGCTCGTGTCTTCCCTGTCGACACAACATGAGCGACCCTATTGTTTTGGTCGGCGGGTGTCAAGCGCCCCCCCCCCCCCACCCCCAATCCCACCCTCGCCGTGACAGACGTAATTGGCGTTTGCTTGCTGCGTTATCTCCATCTGCTTGGCCGCACGACGGCTCGTCTCCCGACCTCGGCAGCTGTCAGAGCGGAACAGGGCCTCAGGCCATATTGGGGACGGCGCACGCACTCAATTACACACACACATACATGACAATCAACCAGCCTGATATGTACTTCATTTGTTCAATGTATGTTTAAATTCTGGCACCTAAAATTTATTTTGGTCCAGGAACCTTGGGAAACCAGTTCTCACAGCAGTTCTATCTAAACTGTTTAAAAAAAAAGAGCTAAAACAATCTATTAAGTTCAAAAAGTGACTTGCTAATTGTCAAGCTAGCGCTATGGAGTTAGCTCATGTACTGATGCTTGTTTGGGTTTGCCAAACAGTTTCTTCGGCTCCTTTCCCACATCGGTTTTGTGAAACAAGAACCAGAGAGTTAAAAAACTTCTGGATATGACCCCCCCCCCCCCCCAAAAAAAAAAAAAACTATCGACTATAAAAGCAAAAACGGGAATCAGGGATAGGGCCCAGCCCCAAATCTAAAGGGGTCTCTCAAAACTGCTTTCTTAATAAATCAAAGATGGAGAGCCGAGACGTGACAGTTCTATCTTCCCCACATTTTAATGTCCTCCAAGACCCCGCAGGGCGCGCAGGAAAATTAACCATTTAATAGCAATAAATAACCGCTTCTGACTCAAGGGGACTCCACATCAGTCTGCGTCCATCATATCAGCCGCGCATATAAATCATGAAATAGCGGATGTAAGGGCCCGATCAAATATTTTATGACCGTGCGGGAATGCTCTTTTCCCTCTATTAGCTCAACCAACAACTTCCAACGTTAAGACTAAAACACATTCAACTCAGAAACCGTCCGTGCCTGCAAAAGTGCCCCCTGCACTGTTGCCTCCTGCTATTTATCTTTCCTTTTCCATCAATGGCGCTCTCATTAATGCCTCTCAATTCATTCCTTGACCGCCCCCCACACCTCCTTTTCCCTTCCTCCCGTTGACGTATTTGATAGCACCTTGTATTTGTCAGAAAGCAACATATTGATTGTTGGTAAAAACATAAGCGCAAATCAAATCAGCCACGTTTTGTCGATGGATGGGACACTGCCTACCTGCGCGTGCGCAAAAGGAATGGGGGGGGCAGTTATTGACCAATTGACTCGATGCGAAGAAGGGGCATTCTTCTCCCCCGCAGTGTAAAGACCTCCGACGTTAGGCTAAGCGATCACGACGCCGCCTCGGCGTCCGTCCATCTCCGCTAGCGCTAATACCCGACCGACTCTATGGAAGTCTTCCATCAGCGCCGCGACACATTTGGGTTTGTATTTTCCTTTGATAGGGGGCAGAACCTGCAACATACGCTTTTACGCGGCCCCCCCGGCGCCATTAGAAAGCCCGCCGTCATGTGGGTTATTTACGAGAAACTATTTCCCGCTTACTTACGCGGGCTGCTTATTTCTTCCCCCGTGACCCGCTGTCGATCCGTTTCCCCGAAAGCCTTCGAGCGAAAGACATCTTCTCCGTGTCCACAGGTCAGCCTTGGCAATTGAGCCGAGATTGAATAGCGGTCTGGAGTGGGATGAAAGGCACGGGTTGGCCTTTATTGTGTTGGGAGAGAAGGAGTGCTGGGAGAGGTGCGCTGAAAAGCCCCCGTGGAAGGCTTCCTTTCAGGATGATAAAGACTCCCGCGGAAATAAGAAGCGATGCCGGCTGTTAGCGAAAACCAGGTCTGGCCAAGAACGAGTCAGCAAATTGGCGCCGTAAGCAGCAGCAACACAGGACGTGAAGGATCTCAAACCTGCTAATATTTCAGGTCTGTTCCACAAACGTGTCGAACGCAATCGCCTCGTAGACTTTTGCTTGGCACTTTTCCCGGGTGTTAGATGGTGCGGGTACTCCAAAGTATCTGAACAATGCATATGATCCTTCACATGATACTTTTGCCCAAAAGTGAAGTCAGGATAGAGTCTTCGGCTGAGCTGTGAACCTGAATGGCATAGGTGTCAAACTCAAGGCCCGGGGGGCCAAATCGGGCCAACACATCATTTTATGTGGCCCGGGAAAGCAAATCAACTTCCATGATGCTTTCTAAAATTTGGACCAAAATTTCAAATTCGATAAGCGATATCGAAAATGGATAGGCGGATGGATGCATGTATATTTGATCAGTATTAACCCTTCCGTGCACCCTGTAACCCGATAACACGCAAAGCTGTCCACTGGAGTAACCGCTGTGCCTGAAAGGGTGAAGTTCAGTCTTCTGACATTTTATAAAAAACACAGTCGGGTTGACATTGCCTCGCCCCAGAAAATGGGAGCTATGCCTTTTTAAAGATAGCTTTGATCCAGGACTTGGACAAAGAGCCAAATAAAGTGCGGCGTGGCCAGGCAGGTTTGTCACTGTCACAGGTAAATGATGTAATTAATGAGCGTGTAGCCGAGCGGACATGCAGCGGGGCGTTGGCTTTTAAACACCTCTCCAGCTGACTGGGTTTGGGGAGGCCCAGCTGGACGCGGCCAGCGGATCGATGGTGGGGGGAGGTCAAGGGTCAGTCAACGCTTCCATTATGGCCCAAGTAGCTCTCATCCTCATCATCATCTGGCTAACGATGCCTGCAAGGAGGGTCGGGCGTGGAACCTGGAAGCGGGGTTCGTTTTGTGACATGAATGTTTGATGTGGTGTCGTTGCCGAGGAATTTCATACAAATGACGACAATTTGGCTTTAAATTCAAGACCGATAGCTCAACCAATGGCCAATGACAAAGATCTCCAAAGCATTTCACGAATGAGCCAAGCATCCATTCAACGAGGGCTCCTCTCCTGTCAATTGGACACCACGGTCCTCGTTTGCCAGCGTAGGTGGTGGCTGCTCCAAGGACATGGGACCATTTTTGAATTGTGATGTTGATGCATTGCGAATATTACCGCCGGAGGAAGCCTGGGAAATCTTTCCTGCTCAGATTGTGCTTGATCAATAATCTCGGGAGAAGGGGAGGCCTCATTAATCTCAAACTTGAACTCACATTAGCTGGACTGTGGATTTTTGTTCAATGTATTCAAAATCTTTGCGTGGTAATTAGGGGCATTCATCTCGTATGATATGAAAGGCTCAAAGGGGGTGCACAATGTGTGGCAAGTATTTGAGTTGAATCAAAAGCTAAGCGCCGCATGTAAAATTCAATGTGCTTGTGCCGCGTTCGAGTGCACGGCAGTTAAACCGACTATAAAAATATCTCGCTGGCATAAAATGTCTGATGGACTGTATCTGTTTTTTGCCCCAAAACGTGCACGTCAGACCTCAGCCAAATATATATTTCCAAATATAGGAGCAGCCTCTTGGTGTTAAGATTCAAGGAAGATGACAGCGCGAGCTACCCGAAGCAGAATCACATTTAGCGCACCTGTTAGCAAAGTTGCGTTTTGTTTGCTTTGACTTCACTTTTGTTTTACTCGTGTGTGACTTGTATGAGCCGGAGTGCATCCTATCCCGCAGCAAAATCTGCATACACGATTTAGCTGTTGTCTTCGTTGCACACATTTCAAGACTTGATTTCTCTGGAGTTTTTAATGGAAAAAAAATAATAAAATACAGAGACAAAAGTATTTCAAAACTAGAGCAAACATGGTGCATCAGCATTTTGCTGTTATGCTGCACACAAATGGAATAAGATGAAATGATTGTTGTATTTCAGCTATGTGACGCACACTGAGCGCGTATGAAATGCGCTGCATAAATAAAGCTTCCTTGCTTTGCCACTTACATATTCAGAGGCCAAGATAAC
This sequence comes from Hippocampus comes, assembly GCF_001891065.2. Lineage (NCBI taxonomy): Eukaryota > Metazoa > Chordata > Actinopteri > Syngnathiformes > Syngnathidae > Hippocampus > Hippocampus comes. Next base: position 3,533,484 of record NW_017842054.1, on the reverse strand, counting down.
ATGGTGAAATTGTCCTCAATGACTTAGCAATGACAAAATAATCTCCTTTTGGTTGCTTTGGTGAAGGAGTACAAAATGGAAGCCAGATGACAGCGCGAGCTACCCGAAGCAGAATCACATTTAGCGCACCTGTTAGCAAAGTTGCGTTTTGTTTGTTTTGACTTCACTTTTGTTTTACTCGTGTGTGACTTGTATGAGCCGGAGCGCATCCTATCCCGCAGCAAAATCTGCATACACGATTTGGCTGTTGTCTTCGTTGCACGCATTTCAAGACTTGATTTCTCTGGAGTTTTTAATGGAAAAAAAAAATAAAATACAGAGACAAAAGTATTTCAAAAGCAGAGCAAACATGGTGCATCAGCATTTTGCTGTTATGCTGCACACAAATGGAATAAGATGAAATGTCGTATTTTGCCTTTCCTTGTTGCCTTTGATTGTTGTATTTCAGCTATGTGACGCACACTGACCTCGCGTATGAAATGCGCTGCATCAATAAAGCTTCCTCGCTTTGCCACTTTCAGATTCAGAGGCCAAGATAACACGGTGAAATTGTCCTAAATGACTTAGCAATGACAAAATAATCTCCTTTTGGTTGCTTTGGTGAAGGAGTACAAAATGGAAGCCACATGAGGGATCGCGACCCGCTAGTGTGTGAGGATGGGCTTGTGGACGCACT
>NW_017842054.1:3530765-3532245 GCF_001891065.2 Hippocampus comes | reverse complement strand
TGCGGGGGGGTGAGCGAAAAATGGTGCCACTTTTGCGGCCGTACAAATGTCGTTTGACCGAGATAACTCACCGCCGGACACTTCATTTGGAGACGCTGAGCGGTCAATAGCGACGATGCCATCTTCTTTATTTGTAGCCGGCGCTTTCGGTTGCCGCAGCGTCGAATAAATAATCCTGAAATGCCACCTGGGTAAAAAAATATCGGCTGATTCTAGTTGTTTTTTTGTTATGGGTTTTTTTTTTTTCGTGCTGGAGCCCATCGCAGCTGTCTTTGGGCAGTAGGCGGAGGACACCCTGAACCGGTTGCCAGCCAATCACAGGGCACTCAGACTCACACCTCGGGACAATTTGGAGTGTTCAATCAGCCTGCCATGCATGTTTTTTGGAATGTGGGAGGAAGCCGGAGGACCCGGGGACAACCCGCGCAGCCACGGGGAGAGCATGCAAACTCCACACAGGGAGGCTGGAGCTGGAATTGAACCCGGTACCTCTGCACTGTGAAGTCAACGTGCTAACCTCTCGACTACCGGGCCGACAATTGTAATATAGATTCATGTCATGCTTGTGTTTATAAAAAAATAAATAAATACATGGGAGGAGGACCTTGAAAAAAAAAACAACATATTAAAATCGCAATTGTAATATTATGGCAAAAAAACGTTTTCAAAATCATTCCGCCTGACTCATATCTCTGATGCAGATGTACCAACCACTCGTCCACTGTGCTGCTGACTTGTGAGAATGAAACCAAAAGGCCAATAGTAGCCTTTCTCTGCACTAATAGTCAAATGAATTGATGAGCAATCCATCACTAGGAAATGGTCCCCCCCCCACCCCCCAAAAAAAGACTCAAAGAAATGGCTATGAATCCACTTTGCGAATCTATAAGGAGTAAAAGTCTAATTTGTCACTTGCGACAGTCCACCTGATCGTTGCCGTATTTCAGCCATATTGGAAGGACTCGCTCCAGCTTGCGTGCGTGTCTGCGCGCGCGCGTTTGTTTGTCAAGTGGTGCTTGAAAAGTGTAATAAGGCAGTCAGAAAAAAAAAACAGTTCCTGGGTGACAGCGGCTTTATCGCGCACTGCCTCATAAAGTCCCATCATATCTATTCACCGCCGCGATTATCAAATGGCTGTTGAACACTCTTATGTCTTCGTATTCGGCAGGCAGTCAGTCAGCGTCGCCGCGCCGAGGAAATACGGGAAGACGCTGCTCGTCCTCCACGAGGGGAAAAAAAATAAGCCCGTCGCGTGCCGCTTTACTCAAGTGGAACATTTCTCTCTTGGCCGCCTTTAAGGACCAGACAGCTGCGGTCAAACTCGGGTCAATAAAATGTCCGTCTGTCCTTTGAGTCTCCAGATCCATCAAGTGATAAAAGTTTGTCTTTTCGGGGGGGAAGGCGCCCTCATCTTGCGAGACACTCAGGAAATTAATCAAGGAAATTGGGTTTTTTTTTTTTGCTGCGCCTATATACCATC
>NW_017842054.1:3526281-3530664 GCF_001891065.2 Hippocampus comes | reverse complement strand
GAGGCGGGGGGGGGGGGGGGGGGGGGGGGGGGGTGTCGTTCGCCGAGTTAAATGGGAGCTGGAGGTGGACGGAGGGGGCAGTCTTGTTTGCCCATGTAAAGTGCGATCCAGATAATAGCCAGCTCATCAAAGGCGCCAATTACATTCATGACAAAGCGGCGAGGCGCGCCTGCGAGGAAATTAAGTGGTGAGAGGAAAGAAAAGCTTCATATATACCTCCTTTATGCTCGCCTGCACACACACACACACACACACACACACTCACTCTCGGCTCTTTTTCTAGTGCTCCACGTGGAGACTCCCAAGAAACAGTCTCCCATCTAAGCCCTCCTTCACCTTTTCCGCCTGCCCGTCGTTACTATGGCTGCACTTGGGTGAGATTAAAAAGCTTTTACACACGGATAATCTTCCAATGTGCCCAACAACAACAACAACAACAAAATGACACCGCGCCAAAAGGGGGCCACCTCTCCAAATTTAATTTCAATTTGAGGTGTAAATTAGGTCCGAACAATTAATCAAATTCAAATCGGAATCAGAAGAGATGATGTTTCTTCTTACATATACAGATGAATGCATTGCTTTTGTTTGTTAAAAAAAAATACATGGGAAGAGGACCTTGGAAAAATAATCGCATATTAAATCACAGTCAGGAAAAATATTCACAAATGAGCACAAACAGCCTTTAAGTCAAGCGGGTTAAAAGCCGCCACGGAACGTCTTTGAAATGGGATTCAAGGCGAGCGCACAACGACGCAGCCTCCTCAAAGACCAGTGCAGCGCTCGGCTTGATATAGAGCCGCACTTTTGCAAAATGGCAACTTAAAGAGTCACTGAGCAATATCGTCATTCAAATGCTGGCTTTTGAACTTTGCGTCCTAAACAATCCGGACGGTTCTTCTCTTTGGCCCACAGGACACAACCTGCACAATTTTCTTCCCAAAATTTGAAATGCGGACTCGTCAGACCACAGAATACTTTTCTACTTTGCATCAGTAGCATTTCATTTGACATTATTTCCTACATGAAAAAATTGTTTGGTTGTGATGTTTGAAAGATGTGCAAGTCAACGGGCACCACAGCACAGACCATGTTTGACTTTGGAGGTCCCACCGACCTGCACATTAGCAAATCCAGTCGTACAGCCTATATTGCATATTGAACCAAATGAGAGAGCATGTTCCGGCTCTTCTCGCTAACAAATCATTTTGTCTCCATGTAAATTATTCAACAGGATCCGGGGGCCCGCTGGAAACCTGTGCATAATTAAATTGCAATAAAATAACATAAGTACGGACAGGCTGTTGGGAGCTCATGCTAATTGGCTGCTGAGATGTCTCACGCGAGCAGCGTGAATGTGCATGCTGCTGATGTGTGGAGTATAATTGATCAATAATGATCCAAGTATCTCCCAAAGAGCTTCCTTTGTACGTTGAGGTCTGATAACACGTGGATTGGGGAGATTCAAATGTTTCATCATCAAGACGTGTGCACCATCTAGTGTCCACTTGGTGGAAACACAGGTAAAGAAGCTTTTTTTAAAAAAAAATTTTATGTTATGATTATTGTTTGGTTCATTTTCTGTCTTTGGACACATTTACACTCTAAGCAATCCCAGTTGTTTTGCTGTAACACATTTTAGAAGGATGCGTTATTTACTTATGTTATACATTTGATAGCAGATGGCTGTCAGTCATAACACAATACACCCAGTAATCAATCTTTATTCTAAATAGAACATGAGATTCGGTCTTGTCTGCGTGTGCATAAAAGTTTTCAAATGTTTTCAATCCATTGCAGCCTTGCTTTTTGCCGGGAGAGGTCACTGTAAGCGATGCTTCAAGAAATCAACGATGCGCCAAGTAGTTCAACGCTTCACAAAAGCTTAATTTGCCGATACGCGATGACGTCGAGCCCGCTTTTTACGTCAATGGTGATGAAGCGAAAAATTTCACCAAATATACCACTGCTCACCCCGGCCTTTGACTGGATGTCCGCTTGATGTTTTACCTTCAAAAAATACTATCGGGACGTTACATGAATTTTAAAATGAGAGTGCTTATAATTTATGGATTTACGTTGCCATTTTAATTTGTCGGGTATCTGGTTTAGTCGTAGGAACTTTTCTTTAAGGACAATTCGTGTGATCGGACTGTTTATCACTGAACACAACTCGGTGAACTTTAGTGGTAGGAACGCTTCCTTAAGGACAATTCGTGTGATCGGACTGTTTTTCCCTGAGCACAACTCAGTGAACTTTCACCCCTTCCAACCTGGTTGTTTTGGTTGAGCATCTTGGGCTATCCGTGGGGGAACTGGAATTAAACCTAATCTGACAGCGGGGACATTTTCTCAGAATTCACTCGTACACGAGAAAGAATGGCGACAATGGCGCTGTCAAGCACAAATCGGCGCCCCCGCTGAACAGAGATGCTGGATGTAGCCTAATGCTAACGTTCGCTGTCAACCTAGCGGACTTACCTGAGGTGTCAACATGGCGGTGATGGGAAGGGATGTGTAGCACCCACCGACTGGACACACCGCATGTGTTCACATTTTGTTTTCAATACTGGCCTGGATTTTTCAAACAAGCAAATACAACGGATGTGAGTATGTAAACATTGACAAGCTTGTATAGAATGCTTTACAATGGGTTCGAGTCGTCTTTAGTACTTGGCTCCTTTAGATGCAACCAACATTTTTTATTAATTATGACAATGTATTGAGTGACCTGATAAGCTTGACGTCATGTACTTCCGGGATGCAGTGGCCTTCTCAAATGGCACCACGAGTAAACACCCCACTGTTATTTTACAAGGCTGAATGATTGAGAATAGATGCCAATGGCACGAATAATGAGTTTAGCCTTTGTCTGTCGCTGGATTTTGACTACAAGCAAATACAACGGATGTGAGTATGTAAACATTTAGAAGCTTGTATAGAATGCTTTACAATGGATTCGAGTCGTCTTTAGTACTTGACTCCTTTAGATGCAACTAACATTTTTTATTAATTATGACAATGTATTGAGTGACCTGATAAGCTTGACGTCATGTACTTCCGGGATGCAGTGGCCTTCTCAAATGGCCCCGCTAGTGAACACCCCACTGTTATTTTACAAGGCTGAATGATTGAGAATAGATGCCAATGGCACGAATAATGAGTTTAGCCTTTGTCTGTCGCTGGATTTTGACTTTGTGAGGTGTTAGCATACTGGGGCAGACTATATATCTGGTGGTGCCGCCCCAAACACAAGTTTTTTTGTCATCGTTTGCAGTCCACATCAGCCGCAGTCATTCACTTTCCGGCTTCCCGAAAATATCCCGGTGCGCCGACTGTTCACAAACATTATTAAGCAGTTTATCCTTTTGTTCTTACGGGATGCAGTGGCCTTCTCAAATGGCACCACGAGTAAACACCCCACTGTTATTTTACAAGGCTGAATGATTGAGAAAAGACGCCAATGGCACGAATAATGAGTTTAGCCTTCTTGTCTGTCGCTGGAGTTTGACGTTGTGAGGTGTTAGCATACTGGGGCAGACTATATATCTGGTGGTGCCAAGTTTTTTTGTCATCGTTTGCAGTCCACATCAGCCACAGTCATTCACTTTCCGGCTTCCCGGAAATATCCCGGTGCGCCGACTGTTCACAAACATTATTAAGCAGTTTATCCTTTTTAAAATGTTGCTGCAGTGTTGGATTTTTCCATTCCTTGCTTTCAATGGGCGAGGAAAAGCCAGACACGCTGGACTTCGTGAAGGATTTCCAGGAGTATCTGAGCCAGCAGACCCAGCATGTCAACATGATATCGGGCTCCGTCAGCGGCGTTAAGGAGGCCGATGAACTACCGGCCGGTAACGTAGACATTTCTTCTGTTTTCTCAAGAGTTAAACTTGTGATGACAGATCATATAACAGCAATGCCCACCCCATTCATTGTTAGAGCTCTTTACAAATTCACTTTTCTTCAGTCCCAGCTATGTTCGAGACTTTCAAATTGCTGCCTGTATATCCCTCCGTGCGCAGATTGCAGTCAGAACGGGCTGGATCACCCGGCGGTGGACATGTCCCTGGAGGACGGCGCTGGGATTTTGGTGGACGGTTTTGAGAGAACCTTTGACGGCAAACTCAAGTGCCTGTACTGCAGCTACGCCACCCGAGGCACAGCGAGACTCGTCGAGCACATTCGAATGCACACAGGTGGGGGGTTACGGTTGAATTGCACTCCGACTACTGGTTTCGGTCCGGGAAAAAAAAAAAATCTATAGAACCACTTTTTTTCCCCTCAATCCACCAGGAGAGAAACCCCACCGCTGCCACCTGTGCCCGTTCGCCTCGGCCTACGAGCGCCACCTGGAGGCCCACATGCGCTCGCACACGGGCG
>NW_017842054.1:3481555-3525945 GCF_001891065.2 Hippocampus comes | reverse complement strand
CCGGCCACTCGGCCCCCCGGCACGCGCCGCATCGCTGCCAGCACTGCGGCATCTACTTCCCCGACAACATCCTCTACACCATCCACATGGGCTGCCACGGTTACGAGAACCCGTTCCAGTGCAACATCTGCGGCCACAAGTGCAGGAGCAAGTACGACTTTGCCTGCCACTTTGCTCGCGGCCAGCACAAGTGACCGCTTTTAAAATGAGTCACTTTGCAGGATCTTTAGTGATTGGTTTCTCTTTTGGTTTTCCTCTTCCCACTGGCTTCGATGTAGCATTTTCGCCTTCCGGGAAGATGTCGGCATTGAGATGGATCCCTTTGCCCACAATGGGCAGAAGAAGTCTGAATTCTATGAAGGAGTCGTAGGGAATTTTATGGCAACACATTTGTAAGTGTACCATTTGCATTTTCAAAATTTGACAAGAATAATGGCATCATTTTATTTGAGGGGTGCGGGGGGGCAAGTTGCAATATTAGGACAAAGTCGAGACCTTTACAAAAATTAAGTCGGAATATAATGGAAGTATATCTGTGCCATAGATTATTATCAGAGTGAAGAAAGTCCAAATCTGAGAGGAAAACATCCAAATTTCATTTTGAAGAAGTTTCAATGTTCCAAAAAAAAAAAAAAGTGATGACTCTTCTCATAATATTGCAACTTTTTTTTTTAATGAAGATTACTACTGACTTTTTTTCGTCTGTGTCCTTAAGTACTCCTTCATACCATTCAAACCATACAACACAAGAATATTTATATATATGTCTAGCTAGAGAGAGAGAGAGAGAGAGCGCGTCGTAGGAGTCTCAAGTCTTCTGAGCTAAACCTCGAAGGTTGCCTGCCTCACACAACATCGCTCCAAGTGACGCGCTGTTGAAATCATGCCAGTATTCCTTTGCAGTGCCTGACATTTTGACTTTTGTGAGTGAAATAGCAAAGAAGAGGTTGACGTATCGCCTTGATTTTTGCCAAAATTCTCCTTCACGAATGCTGCTACGACCCATTTCCAGCGACCAACGTTTTAACTGGTTGCGTCCCGTCGCCCCCCAAACACACTTGGTCAGGGGCCACCAGGAAACGTGACTTCTTTTTTAGTAAGCTAACACACTGAACTTTTTGCCACTTTAAGAACTGTATTCCCTTGGCCTTACAACCTTGGTGAGAAGCGATTGCCAAAATGTATTTGCCCGGTGCTTTTTTTTTTTTTTCCCACCCCTTTTGAATATTTACTGCACATTCTAAGTAGTTGATCTGATGTTCAATGTATGGAAAAAAAACATTTTTAATGAATATTGAGTGCGCGGTAGACTTTTAACATCTTGACCCGTTTTTAAAATGTGAGAAATTATTGCCCGGTGCTTTTTCTTTTTTTTTTTTTTTTTTTTTTTTTTTTTTTTGCTGCAATCGATGATTGCAATCAACCGTGATTATTGCACAAGTTGTTGTATGCGTTGATCTCGCCAGGGTGTCCTACATTAGCAAGATTGTCGGCTGCTGTTGTCCGTTGCCAAGCGATGTGTGTGCAGTGGGGATAAAAAGGAGCGAATGATGCCTTCGGTCGTCACCGTGTTGTCACTTCATGGGTCAACGTTTATGTCGAAAGCCCTTTCATCCTTTGGGGTGCTAATTTGTTGAGGTAAATTATCAGTAAAAGTGTTTTTCTAACAGAGTCGAGTGTCATCTTCTCAGCGCGTAAAGAAAAATCCCAGATTGTCTTTCTTGCGGCTTTTAATCAAAGGTGAGTATGTTTGATTTGCGATTCTGATTTGTAGTACAAGTGTGGATGATCTTGTCAACCGGCGTCCTCCTTTGCGGAGCCCTTTTCCTTTTTGTCAGGGTCTAAGGACAAGAAAAGACAAGCGTGGAGAATGTCGTGACTGCTCGTTTCCTCGGTGTCAAGCTCGAGTGCTACTCACCGAGAAGCTGGATGGGACCCAAGACGAGAATCTGGCTCCTGTGTCTGGCGCCCGCGTCTCTTTTCCTGCGCTTCCTGCCGCTGACGTACGACTGGTACGTGTTATCCACGGGACACCTGCGCGGGGACAACCGGCCGTGAGACAACTGAGCTACGCCTTCGGGTGGCCAACCGGTTGAGCGGAAGAAGAGCAGCACGACAAGTGGGTAATCGCGCAACGACGCGTTTCGCTTTGTTTTCAGGTGTTGTCGTGTTGTCCGTCGCAGGGCACTTTGAGAGCGGGGAAAACGGAGGCTCAGCCAACTCCTGCCCGTGTTTACACAGTTGAAAATGTTGTGATCGAGCTCGCATTATTTTTGGGAGATATCGTGGTGCCGATGAAGATGTGCTGACCTGACATGCCCTGTAACGACCACGTTCCAAAACGCCAGGGGGCAGCATCGCAGGAATTTGAATCATGTTTGACGCCGTCGGCGAAACTTTTCAGTTTTTGGATAGCAGGGGGAAAAAAACAAATGATGACAAAACAATGTGAGATCAAACCCGAAAGATTCTTTCCTCAGCTCCGTATGTGCAAACGCAGACCGCAGATCGTCGTACGAAATTTCATCAAGGTTCATCTTGGTATGTGTTCCTCACATGTGCATGGGTTGGACGGAGAAGACAGATTGCGTATCCATCCACCTATCCATTTTCTGATCCGCTTTATCCCTACAAGGATCGCGGGGTGTGCTGGAGCCTATCCCAGTTGTCTTCGGGCAGTAGGCCGGGGACACCCTGAACCGGTCGCCACCCAATCGCAGGGCACACAGAGATGAACAACCATCCGTGCTCACACTCACACCTCGAGGCAATTTACAGTGCTCAATGCACGCATGCACACAGAGTTTTTCGAATGTGGGAGGAAATCAGAGTACCCGGAGAAAAGCCACGCAGGCACAGGAAGAACAACTCCACACAGGGAGGCCGGAATCGAACCCTGTACCTCTGCACTGTGAGGTCGACGCACTAACCACTCATCCAGCGGGCCACCAGATTGCAAAGTAGCAAAGTAGGGATCTGTTGTGGTGGTTATTTGGTGCCGCTCTTACCCGTTGCGCACCAGGAAGTAGGTTGTCGTGTGGAAGTCATCGGAGGATGGGGAGGCCACGCAGGTATCGAGGAAAATATCCAGATAGTTGGCCATACTGCTCCTCAGGTCCACCTGGACGTAGAGGTCCTGGTTGAGAGAAACCTTGTATGGGAATTCCGTCACCTGGTGGAGGAGAGCATCAAGGCAGCCGTTAGATAGCCTGTCAGGCGTCGACCTTTCCGTCAAAAGTTTTTATGCCTTATAGTAGAAGCTGCTGCTGGTGTAGAAGTCCATGGAGGTGTTGAACGTCCCCGTGCCAGTGATGCTGGTGTTGTCGTGATTCTGCGCCAGGTACATAATCTGCGCCGCCGCGTATCGATCCATCCGACACACCACCTCGATTTTTAAGTTGGCCTTGCGAGTGATGTCTCCGTAGCTCGACGTGTAGCCGCGCAGCGTGTTGGTGTACACCACCTTGCCGTTCTCAAACTGAAACATTCAATTGTATGTTTTTGGTGGCGCTTTGTCAGTGGTCACTCTTCTTCCGGAACTACCATCTACCTTTCGACTGGTGCCGCATCGATTGACGGGGAAGTTGAAGACCACCTTCTCTTGAAAAACTTCGGGTCTACAGTACTGATCCTTGAGGTAGAGATTGTGGCCGTCGTAGCCCAACGAGTTCAGGTACTTCCGCCCAATCACAATGTTCATGTCATCCGAGGAGCAGTTGACTTGACCTGGTAAAAGACCACGTTGCTTGACTGGGTAACGAGATGAATACATCAAAATGACACATTTCCCCACCTGCGGCCCCCCCAAATAAAAACGCAAGAACTGCAGTAGCCCATAAGGCTCAAAAAGAAGAACTCGCATCCAAGCCACTCCGCGATCACACATGACTTTTTATAGCTGTCGCATTTGATGATGGCAAAAAAAAAAATGTACCCGAGTCCTGGGGCAGAGCGCTTGTGAACTCTGCACGGAATCCTCTCCCGACCACCGAACCGTCGCTCCGGAAAACCACGGTCATGTGGTTGGAGGTCGAGTAGAAAAAATTGAAGCTGTCGTTGTTGTTGTTGTTGTCGTTGCACACTTTTCCCAAGTATGGCGAGTTGACGGATGGACCATCGTAGATTGAAACGTAGTCACAGCTGCAGCAGCTCTGCAATCTGCCCACAAGTAAAATCAATTCAGGCAAAACTTTGAGGACTATTTTCACGTTGTTGTCTCCCGTCCAATCATGAACTCCATTGTTTGAATCATATCCTCTACAACAAAAATCACTAACTAAGGGTAGAGATGATATGGTCTCAAATTGCAGTGATTGAACCCCAAAACCTACCCAAAGTCTAATCCTGCAACGTAACCTCAATGAATCCTACCTCGAAACCCCATCCCCGTCCACTCCGCGCCAATCCAAGGTCGAGCCACCAAAAACGTAAGCCTGACTTGACTGAAACCATGAAACAACCCCAAATCTCTACTTTAATCCTCACTCCACACTGCTAAAGACTAATTAAATTATACCCAAACCCACACATGATCCCAAACCCTCCCTGAGCCCAACCCCGATGCTACGCAAACGTCAACCTCCACAAATCGGAGCCCTGACACTTCTCAAAGCCCAAAACAAAATTGAAACCTACCCTAAGCCTTCTCAATTGTAACAGTGACCCTTTTCAAACCCAAAAGATAGCTCTACCCCGAACACGATCTCTATTCAAATGTTAGCATGCGCTAGCTCTAATAAGAGCGCTCGGCATCATACTACAATCCCTGCCAGTCCGGATTACAGTTTGCGATCCAAGTAGTCGGTGGTAGTTGAGTTCGAATAATTTTTGACTCTCTTTGCTCTGAAATAGAATCCAAAATTCTTCACGTACTGCAGGTATGAGAATTCCAGCAAGACCCTTTGGTTGAGCAAAGATCTGAGGTGCCACACGCAGTAGGCGTTGTTGTGGTAGTCATCGGGGTGCCTGGGACTGGAGAAGGCACCTGAGCCAAACATGGAACCTCCGCAAGGCCCCTCTGAAGATCGGGGCATTTATGACCATGAGGCTTGTTATGTTCACTTGATGGTGACGTTCATGCAGAAGACCCTACCTGTGGTTGGCATGGCACTTGTGGAGGAGCAGTGGGCTGTTTCACAAACACACACGGAAGTCAGCACTTTTTTTTTTTCATGCTCGGGGGGTGTCATTCAGGGACATCATGCTCACCGTAGTAGTCAGGGCAACAGTTGCCATAGTACTGGCAGGAATTGGAGCAGGAACAGCTTCCCATGTTCCTGCCACAGTTGTAGCGACAGGATGGCATACCTGGCCGATACAATGGGAAGAATGTCACAAAATTACAAGAAGGACCTCGCTTTAGCGACTGATTTTGCCCAAATATGGCAATGAAGTACCTGTGGTCCACGGCTGTGATGTCCCCGCGTGGCAGTAATCTGAAAAAAGAGTTTTGACACAGCTCACGAGGGACTGCGGGATCGCGGTGAGGGGAAAAAAAATCTGCTTTAGGCACATAAACTTACAGTTGAAGTCTCTGCAGCAGTTGCCGTAGTACTGGCACGAGCTGGAGCAGGAACAGCTTCCCATGTGACTGCCGCAGTTGTAGCGACACGAGGCCTGGGCTGAAGTAATCCCAGCATTTTAGTTCCCGTTCGTCTCAAAAGCTTGGATTTTGTGGGGTGACTTTCTCGAATGACTTTTTGTGTACCTGTGGTCTGTGGTTGCGGAGTCGTGTTCCTGCAGTAATCTGAGAGAAAGAATGGTTTGACACATTTTTGTCAGGGACGACACCACTGGGGATGTCCCGCAGCCTATCCTGGTACTCACAGGTGTAGTCTCGGCAGCAGTTGCCGTAGTACTGGCACGAGCTGGAGCAGGAACAGCTTCCCATGTGACTGCCACAGCTGTAGCGGCACGAGGCCTGGGCTGAAGGAATCGCAACCGTTTAGTTCACCTTGAAATCTTTTTGGTTGGTTTTTGGGTACCTGTGGTCTGTGGTTGCGGAGTCGTGTTACTGCAGTAATCTGAGAGAAAGAATGGGTTTTAACACCACCACTGAGTTTGTCACGCAGCTTTGCTTGGTACTCACAGTTGTAGTCTCGGCAGCAGTTGCCGTAGTACCGGCACGAGTTGGAGCAGGAACAGCTTCCCACGTTCCAGCCACAGTTGTAGCGACACGAGGCCTGGGCTGAAGGAATCGCAATCTTTTAGTTCATCTTGAAATCTTGGATTTTGTCGGACGATTTTCTAAGTGACTTTTTGTGTACCTGTGGTCCGTGGTTGCGGAGTCGTGTTACTGCAGTAATCTGAGAGAAAAAATGGTTTTAACAACACTACTGGGGATGTGCCGCAGCCTATCCTGGTACTCACAGTTGTAGTCTCGGCAGCAGTTGCCGTAGTACTGGCACGAGCTGGAGCAGGAACAGCTTCCCATGTGACTGCCACAGCTGTAGCGGCACGAGGCCTGAGCTGCTCAAAGAAATATTTTACAAAGTTGAATCAACAAATGGCAAAACCTGAATTGCTGAGTTGGGTGACAACATGACTGACATATATCAGGTGGACCCGAACTGAACAGAACAGGGTCGCGGATGAGCTGGAGCCTTTCCCAGCTGACTTTCAGTCAGAGGCGGGGGGAGACCCTCAATTGCTCACCAAGAGGCTCATTCAGACAAACCGACATTCACACTCAACTTAGTCTTCAGTGAGAACCCAACATGCTTGTTTTTAAACTGTGGTAGGAGGAGAACATACAAATACTCCCTTGTGGGCGGGCCAGAACCAATATTGGAGCTTCATCAGTCTGAGGTAGACGTGATAAATGCCACATTCTTCTTGTGGCCAGTCATTGTGAACATCGCCTCCACTACTGGCTCAAAAACCAAAAAACAAAAACACTTCCACCTTGATGCCTTTCAGTGACTCTTCCAGTCCCTCTATCTCTGTTGCAACAAGCTAGTGACACCGCCTCTCTCAGAGAGCATCCAGTTTGAAGCCGCTGTCATCTTGGCATTCTGATGTCAGGATGTGTCAAACGTCCTAACTTTTGCAAATAAAAGTGGTGTGTACCTGCTGTCGTGTACAGTCGGCCGTCACTGAGGTCCCCATCGCCTGATTATGAAAGACCAAAACCAAATAAGCATCGCATCCGTCAGACGAAACTTTGCCAGAGTCACCATTTGCGGAGGACCGACGCCAGCAATACCTCGCACGCCGTGCAGGATGACGACGCTGCAAACAACCAAGAGGGTCCGCATGGTGACTTCACCTTCCAAACCTGCCCCACCAGAACCGCAGGACAGTTTATATCATAAGCCAAGCACCTCCTTTCGCCAGCCATAAATGATCCAAGTGTCCCGTGGTGTTTGTTCCACATGTAAAAACACACCCTCGTTTGTTTGAAGCTCTTTGCTCGTCTGCTTGAACGGCTTTTGGGGAAGTGCAATTCATCACACGCAGGATACGTCAACTCTGACACGTTAATGGTGAGCGATTGTCCCACGCTCTCGCTGCTGCGCTGTTATTGTTATTAGAAGAGCAGGAAAACATTTTCCCACGTGTGTTTGGGAGATTTTATCATGGTCCAAAATGTGACCAATGTTGAATTTGGCGTGAATATGAGCGCTCATTACCAAAAGAGCACCTGACCTTCCTGGTGGTGGCAATGGCGTGCTTTGGGGCTTTTTTTTGGGGTTGGGGGGGGTCAGCTTGAACTGGGCCATTAGAAAAGTTGCAATGAATTCCGACCAGTTCCAAATAGCAGCTGGTGTTAGACGCAAAACCTTCAAGCTTCTGCTAGAAAGCCCCCCCCAAAAAGGGAACGCCTACTAGAACGTTTCAGGTGAGATTGAGTGCGATTGGTGATTTCTGCACTTGTGTAGCCACATTATGTCAGTGGTTCATTTTTACTTACCCTTGCAAAAATAAGTTTTATTTTTAATTCAGTTGTACAGCGTGGTCACATTCATGGAAAAAAGTTTGTGTGTCTTTTTTCTTTTTTTTTTTTTTTTTTTTTAATAAACCAACACCAAAACCAGGCACTTGGACAGGGGTGTGTAGACTTTTATATCTCCTTTATGCCGTACGTGTTTTCATATTTAATATTGATTATTATGTTATAATATTTAAATATTTGCTTTTTGGATCATTTACAAGGAAGAAGAACAAAACAATGAGCGAAGTTGGCATTTGATCACGGAAAACATCCTCAATATTCCTCATCGTGTTTCATCTTCAATATTTTTTATCTTTACGGTCAGAAACGGATGAAGCGCTTATTTTGTGAACGCTCCTCCGCCCTACTTTTATAGTATGCGATTGTATGCCGTAGTTTTAAATGACCGCTAAAAATAATAATTGTCCACAAAGCCCAAATATTAATGAGCAAACATCGTTTCACTTGAAGGAAAGTTATTCGTTTATGGGGCCTCGGCAGCTGCAATTTATTCTTGAGGCTGTTTGACCATAAAAGGATGTCATCATACTCGGCATGATAGCTTCCATTTATGATGAGAAAATATCATCTGCGTGTGTGTGTGTGTGTGTGTGTGTGTGTGTGTGTGTAAAGGATTTTTCAGATTGCCCTCATGGATGTCGGCCTTTTCGTACACGGATACGAAGGCCTTATAAAGGAACATTTGCAAAGTGTTTGCTCTCTTCTCACGACAACAGAGGAGAGGCGATGTTTTTTTTTTTATCATCGTTCGCATGCGTTTGTAATTTGCAGTCTTTAATTCATCTTGTTTGTCCTCATTAGGTTTCGTGGCTATCTGAAGACTATTTCCGCTGACTCGGCAAGATCAGCGGTACACTCGGACCTGGTTGACACTCAATCGAACAACTTTTTACACCTGCATACGCGACTCTGCCATTTTAAATTGAACAAAATACGTGCCGGCCAGGGTTAAAATAGTTTGAGATTTTCATATTTTCATTATAGTTATTTTTTTCCTCCATTTGGAATTTTTTTTATTTATTTATTTTTTAATCATTTAATTGTCATTTTTAGACATTTTAGAGCAGCTTTCATGTTTGTTAATACTTTTTAAAAAATGCTTAGTTTCAGTTTAGTTTTTATTTGTTTTGGTATCAGTTTTATTGTTTTTTTTCTTTTTTTTTTTTTTAAGTACAAAAAATATTCGTCAAGTGCAAGAAAAAAGACTGGGTCATAAAGTGAACTTTGACCTTCCTTCTTCTGTGTGGACGTACAGCAAAATAAATATATCTGAAAGGACCAAAAAAAGATGAAAAGAAAGGACATTTTTTCGATAATTCTAGTTATCTAAATGTAAGATATCGTTGCAGTTTGTTTTTATTTTTTCAAAAGAAATTTAGATTTTATTTTATTTCACGAACAAAAAAAAAGGTTTTCCAATTTTATTTTTTTTCCATTTATTTTTGTTAACTCTAATAATCTTGGTCAAAACTAAATAAATATATATTTTTTAAAAAAATCAAGTGCCCATGTGGGCAGGGGCCGCCAGCTGCCAATTCCTCTCATAAGACGTCAATCATCCAATCCGGCAAAGAACAACAAACACCGGCAGAAGACATTGTTCTCGCATTGCTCCAGTCGCTCCACATTTGGCCCGTTGAATTGGTACTTTTCCGTTTCCTTCCAGCTGAGTGATTCATGTTTGTCTTTCAGTCCTGTTTACTGGTTCGGGAACACCATTTGCACGTCACCGCTTCACATCTGTGCGACGTTTTGCTGAATGGACCCTTCTCCCTTTGCCCTTCCTATTGTGAACGAGGCCTTCGGGCCCCTTTTCAGGATGCACTTACATCATCAAGTCAACAAGTCAGAGGGAGGGAGAACGGGGGGCCGTGGTGGGGGCGGCCGGGGGTCTCTGTCCTTGCCGAAATGGATCCGTGAGTCAGCCAAGGGGTGTTAATCAGTAACCAGCACGGGTGGTCTGCTTTAAAGTCAGAGGGGCAGAACAGCTGCAGCTTCATTCAGCGGCAGCCTGCGCACGCACGGTAAGAGACTTCTTCGCCGGCTCCTCGCTTTCCCCATCGAGATGTTTGTCTTCGGCTTGCGCGGAGAGGGCGATCGGCATGTTTCTGGAAAGTTAGCAGCAGAGCATATCTGTCCAAAAAAAAAGACGTTTTAACGTGATGTTGTCATGAAGTCACAGGGTGGGGGGGTTGACGAGTGGGCGTCAAAGTGCATTGATCAGGAACCAAGGCCATGTTCTGCGGTCCATCCGCACGAATGTTGTTTGCTTAGCTCACACACTCAACAGGGTAAAGTCCTCCTTTTACGTGCGCGAAATAACGTTGCCTCAATTGCTTTTTTGCAGATATTCACCCCAAAAACATCAGGGGATGCATTTTTGGGGGGTGGGGGGGGGTGAATCAGAATTTATTTTTGAAGGAGTTCTGTCTGCGACACAAACTCAAACCTTGCCAAAATTTCTAACCTTCACTATTTGAGTACATTTACCTCATTTATAAAGTACATATAAAATGCACCCCTCACACCACCCCCCCAAAAAATCTAGAATTGAATTTTTGTTGCTTTTTATTTATTTATTGTATATATTAGATCGAGATATGGTGCCGAGCAGTCATTGTCAAAGTGACCCCTGTTACCGAGGGCGATGCCTGCGCTCGTTCAGCCTGCAGCAGCACAAAGAAGGATCCATCCGTCACCGCCGCGTCTCCTTGTTTTCGCTGTTGCCGCCGGTTAATGGCGCGGCAGGCTGAAAACCAGATCCAGCCAGATGTCGCCTGGTTGGGATCTTCCGTCGAAAAGAAGGAACACCCGAATGTTTGTCAATCTCGCTCGTACAAATTGGTCAGAAACGACATTTGAATGTGAAGAACAGGTGTCGGAAACGTGTACACTTGTGCAGTGATGAAGTACAGCGGTGCCTTGCCTTAACTCTTTCATTTGTTCCGTGCTGCCATCTGCTTAAAAGCTTTTTCGTTGGAGCAAAGTCTCGAGTATAAATAAGAATATCGCTCTTCTTGGGTCCAAAGAACTATGTTGAAGTGAGGGGGAGGAGCTTCGTTTAGTCAGCTGCTTTGCCGCCTCCTTGTGGCTTCTGTAGGAAATGACAAATCTTCACCGCGACTTGCAGAGTTTTGCTTTTTGCGGCAGGGCTCGATCCCGAGGAATCGAGTCCAACTTTGGATTCGGACTTTTCCCACTTCCCATCTTTGGGCCGGCGTTTTCATGCAGCTCTCCTGTGTTCTCTCCCGTAAGAATTCCGAAGTCGACCACAAACAAAATGCAAAGTCTCCGCCCGCCTCTCGTGGTCCTGCTGCTGTGGTGCTGCGTCCCCGGGGGCCGGGGCAACCGCGTCTACATCCACCCCTTCCACCTCTTCGCCGCCGACAACGTCAGTTGCGAGACCCTGCAGACCCAGCCGGCCCAGCGCCTGCAGACCCTTCCCGTGGAGCGCCTGGACATGGCGGTCCTGACCCCGGACCCCCGGAATGCTTCGGGGGAGGACACTCAAAAGCAGAACGTCACGCAGAGGACGGCGGTGCTGGCCGAGCTCCTGAACTCGTTGGGATTGAGGATGTACCAGGCGCTCAGCAGCAAACGACCGGGCGCCAACACGCTGCTGTCTCCCGTCAACACGTACGGATCCCTGGTCACCTTCTACCTGGGGGCCTCCAAGAAGACGGCCAGCTCCTTCCAGGTTTGGACCTCCCAAGGGCGGATTTAGTGTAGTCAGGGGGTTCTCCGACTTTTTGGGTCCAGGGACCCATTTGCGGTGGAGAGGTTGTTTTAAGGATCAATTTTGATCAGTGTCAGCTATGACCTTTTTAAATCAGTTGATCTCTCTCTATAGCACGGTGTCAAAGTCCAGGCCCGGGGGCCGGATCTGGCCCACCACACCATTTTATGTGGCCTCGCGAAAGCAAGTCAATCATGTCAAGTTCCATGATGCTTGCTAAAGTCTGAACCAAAATTTCAAATTGTCATATGTCATCCATAATAACGGTCATTAGTCTTGAATTCTGATTGCAAAACTAGTTATTGATCAATTTGTTGTGCGCTGCGTATGTCATATGTGGACGGGATTAAACATTTATATGGTTTCCCAAAATTCATAACGGCCCTCCAAGGCAAACCGTAACTACAATGTGACCTGCGACAAAAACGAGTTTGACACCACTGCTCTATAGTTATGTACGTACGGTACATGTATATGTAGCCCGAGTGGACACAAAATACGAGGCCGTGTCTTTCCAGCCACATTGTCGGCGGAAGTAGAGAAAAACAATACGTGGACTAATTGATCCCTTCTTTCCTTCCAGCTTCTCCTGGGCCTGAGCAGTGGCACCGACCGAGACGACTGCGTGTCGCTGGTGGACGGCCACAAGGTCCTGAAGACCCTGCACAGCATCAACTCCCTGGTGGACGACGCACCCAAAGACGAGATCACCACCAAAGTGTGGCTCTTCACGCTGCCGCACGTTTACTTGTCCGCCGACGTTGTTCAAGGCACCCGGGACTTCTCGGACTCGTCCTTCATCCGCGGCGCGGACTTCGCCCAGCCCGAACTCATAAACACTTTTGTGGACAAGACGTCTGACGGGAAAGTGAAAGATGCCTTCCAAGACGTGGACGCCGACTCCAACCTTCTCTTTGTTTCGTTCTTCAACTTCCGAGGTTTGTCACTCGCTTGTCTTTTTTTAATACAGTGATTTGACTGACAAAAGTTTTTGCAGTAAGAAAAACAACACTGTCGTACTTTATAAAAAACAGAGTACAGTAGACTCTTCTCCATCGCGGGTTCCGGATTTGCCAGTTATTTGGCATGTTTTTTTCTCTTGTGCAGTTATAAAACTGTTTTGTTTTTTGTTTTGTTTTTTTTGGGGGGGGCGGACGTTTACAACAATTACAACGATAGAGATATGAATTACAGGCAGATCATATGACTGTTTTGAACTACTTTGTCCAAGTGTATTCATTGAACTGAACAGAGAGAAAAATCGGCATTCGGCCGATGGGGTCTGTGTCAAGTATAAAAATTTGATTTGAACCGTACGACCAATCCCATCTGTTTGTCCAGGCAACTGGAAGACGGCCTTCCGACCGGACAAGACGTCTTTGCAAGAGTTTTATGTGGACGAAACCACCACAGTGATGACTCCAATGATGACCCACACGGGCTTGTATCACTACTTGAATGATAAGGTACCGAAATACCTCGGGTGCTCTTTTGACCCAGAAAGGCTTTACGTTAGGTCTTTACGTTCCTCTTCTGGCTCGTGAGCCACCACCACGAATTGCTGACAACCCAAATACGTCATCTGTGTGTGTGTGTGTGTGTGTGTGTGTGTGTGTGTGTGTGTGTGTGTGTGTGTGTGTGTGTGTGTGTGTGTGTGTGCACGCGTGTGCGCTTTTGGTAGGCGAGGAAGTGCACGGTGGTGAAACTGTCGCTCAGTCAGCGCTCCTACATGTTGTTGGTGCTGCCACACGAGGGCGCCAAACTACACGACATTGAAGCCAAACTGCGCACTGAGGTCATGTCATCGTGGAGCAACAGCCTCCAGGAGGGGTCAGTCAGTCCCCCACTCCGTCCGTCCGTCCATCTATTGAGCTATCCATTTTTCTGTCAATCAATAAATAAGATGAATGCTAGCTCATTGAATGAAATGGAAACATGTCCAGTTAGTTCAATGACGCGTTCAAGTCGCAGAAAATGACATGAAAAGGGCTCTGCACGGTACTGATCGTCATGCTCCCACGCAGGTTGCTGGAGCTGTCGCTGCCAAAGTTCTCACTGTCTCGTGCCAACGACCTCCGCGAACTGTTGCGCAACATGGATGCGGAAGTGGAGGACAAACTGTTGGGCTCGCAGGCCCAATTCAGCCAACTGGCCAACACTGACCGGTTCACCATTAACAAGGTAAGTCGAGGGACTGAGGCTTGACTGAGGCGGCCTCATGCGTAACGCATGATTTCATGTGGTCCGCGAAAGCAAATCATGTGTCACCTTGCTAAAATGTGAACTTGTCACGTGTAATAAATAACGTTGAGATTGTGCAATAATTTTGCCATCCTGTTTTCACTCACTTGAACAATAATTGAACAAACTATTATAATTGACGTATTTGAAAACTAGTCATCATTTGGTGTGTACAAGTCATCATTTTTTTGGTTTCACTGCCATAACGGCCTTCCGAGGGAAATTGGCCAGCGACTAAAATGAGTTTGACACCCCTGCCCTAACTCAGTTCAATGTAGTTATTTGGCACCAGGATGCCACAAGATGGCAGCAAAGCCCTACATTTGGCTAAATGTAATTCCTCAACGCGCCCTTGCCACGAAGGTTTTTGCCCTGCAAATTATTATTGCACCTTGCTGTTGTCTAATTTTTTTAAACCCCAAGTAAAGCACTTTACAGGAAATACCTTCGTGATATTCAGTCATTCTTACACGCTTGATAATCCTTCCAAGCTAAATGTTGACAAGCTGTGGCGTTGTCTTGCAGGCGGTCAACAAAGTGTCGCTGGAGATGTCGGAGGAAGGCGCAGCGGCCCAGGACAAGGCGCAGGAGACGGGCGTGGCCCTCAAGGTGGCGCTCAACCGGCCCTTCTTCTTCTCGGTGGTGGAGGGAGAGTCCAGCGCCATCCTCTTGCTGGGCAAAATCACCAACCCCACCCTGTGAAACGCACCAGATCAAGCAGCCGCAGCGGCGGCAGGATTGATGAAAACGAAGACTTCTTTTCTCCCTCCCTTTTTAACTTCAATCTTTTTGTCTTTTATATCACAGCAAATTGCTGGACAGTATTTTGCGGTCGGGTTCTTCCACTTCCTTGTATAGTCTAACTAAAAATTGTATTTTTATTTGATGGACACAATAAAATGTCTGTTCCCTCAACGATGCCAAAACCTGCTCGTTCTCTATTTAAAACAAAGATACAGGTAATATTTTTAAAACACTAAAAAAGATGTGGCGCCCCGGTGGTTGGCTTGTTAGCACGCGGGCCTCTCAGCGCAGAAGTGCAGGGTTCCATTCCGGCTCCGGCCTTCCTGTGTCGAGTTTGTATCTTTTCCTCGTGCCTGTGTGGGTTTTCTCCGGGTACTCCGTTTTCCTCCCACATTCCAAAAACATGCTATGGTTAGAAATTTTGGTTTGAAGCGAAGAAACAGGAAGCAGACGTCAAGTCTTAATTTCGACTTTATTGAAAAAGTTCAATCTCTTGATCAATCAGGCAATGAAATACTGTAATAATAATAATAACAATAATAATAATAATAAAAAAACGTCACTGTAAGGCACAGTGTACATTGTGTGTGGTACTTCGTCATCCAATCAGAAGCGCAAAAAGCCCGACGTCACTCGGAATCTCTCTCGACTACACAAGTACACTAAGAGATACACTCGGCGCCTGCACGCTCGCAGCCGCTCACATTTTGGTCCGCCACAAACACCAAAATGTCCTTTTATGACACCTTTTTTTTTTTTTTTTGCCTTCATTTTGGTCCACTTGGCAGAAGCTCCGACCGAGGAAAACAACAAGATGTTGACAACGGAATGTTTGCTTGTGGGTTCAACACGCCCACACAACTCAACGCGGTGTTGAGGGCGGCTTCAAGGGCCACACTGGATTGATACATTTTGATCAGGTTGATGGGATTTACTTGAGGTGGGTGTTTGTGCCCACCAACGCATGGGGTATACGGTTAGGTGCCACTCTTTTGAAACGGCCTCCAAACTGTGCACTTGTTCACGACAGCGCCTGAATGGAAATGATGACAGACACTCCGGTTTCTTTTCCCCACTGGAAACGATTTCAGCGACCAATTAGGGCGCCGTTGGCGCGACTATTTTGGTTAGCAACATAGCTCAAATTGGCACTTGAAAGACCGTGATTTGGAATGAAAATAGTTGCTTCCCATTTCCTTTCATTTTCCCGAATGTTAATTTATTTGAGGAAGGATTTTGTCTTAAGTGGCACCTGGCAACTATGTGGGTGGGGATAGCAACTGCTGTTTTGGTTAGCAAAACTGTTCATATGGCCACATCGTTATGAGACGAGGAGGCAGTTTGTTTCTAGTGGCACCCGGACACACATAGCCCGGTGCTTCAATTTTTAGGGGGAGGGCCTCTGTTTGATTTCCGTCGGTGTCAGATGAAGGCAGTTAGCTAGCATGAAGGGATTCACATTGTCAAATCAATCACGTAAAAGTGATTTCCAAACAAAATTCGTATTTACACACTTCCATTTGGGGACGTCATACAAAACAAACGAGAACATTTTTTTAAAACAAGAATGGGAAGCGCTGCATAGTCCGTCCTCACTGAAATGTGTGTGTGTGTGTGTAGGGGGGTGGGGGGCTGATGGGGGGATTACGGTAGTACAAAATACAAAATGGAGCCCTTTATTTGATCCTGAGGAAGCCATTTTAGTGGCTGGTATCAAAGATTCCACGAAAAAAAAAAAAAAAAAAAAAAAAAGAGTAGAAAAAGCCTTACTGTGGCCTGGTTTGAGGATATGAAAAGCAAAAAGGAAGGTGGCCCCGGATGGGGAGCGCTGGTCACATGATGCGCCGCACCGTAACGGCCCAAAAAAAAAAAAAAAAACCCAAATCATTGGGACCGCCTAGGAAAAGTCCTCATCATGTTTCGCAAAACATCCACAAAGGGACACTTGTTTTCCTTGCAATTCCTTCATTGAAGTGGTGCTTTTTCAACCTGCGCTTCCTTCCGGGGCCTGCGGGCGGCGCTTCGGATGCCATCCAGCACGGAAGGCTGTCCTCTGCATCTGAAAGCGCCACCGAGCAGCACTGATGCAAAGGCCTATTTACACAAGTTCCCAGATCAAGACATGAGTTGTCAAACTGGGCTTGGGGGGGGTTAACGCATGTACAGTACTGTTTGTTCTGTTATTAAATTACTGATAAAAAATAGATATATAAATACAAGAATGTATTGTGAACGCAGCGGCGGTCAACGTTTAGCTGCACCAACCAGGTGTGGATCCTTCGGAATTAAAAAAAAAAAAAAAAAAACCCTCATAAGCGCTGGGAAGCAACGTCACTACGTTCGAGAGCCCGGGTGTCAAACTGGTCTCGTCCGTTTTGGCTTCACTCATGATTAAACATCATGAAAAAAAACTGATGAGAATCAAATGCAGGGGAGAGTTACGCAACACATTTTGACACATTCCACATTTTATGATGCCGGCTAGCCAGAAGCTGAGCTGCACTGTTGACGGTGAGGAGAAACTGTTGTTTTTTTTTCCCCTTCTGAATGTTTACATATCAACTTCAGCGTGGTGTCATTCGGACAAACCTGAGCCATTCGGCGGCGGCTTCAGCCTTGTGGACGTGGAAAACAAACCAACGCACATCATCGGAATCGAATTACAGTGGACAGCTGATCGTGTTATCAGGTTAAACTGTTGACGGTGAGGAGAAACTGTTGTTTTTTTTTTTCCCCCTTAGTGTGCTTCAGTAACAGAGATATGTCACGAAATGTACAGGGTAACCCACAAGTCTTTTTGTCAATTTCATCGCAGGTGTCATTCGGACAAACCTGAGCCATTCGGCGGCTTCAGCCTTGTGGACGTGGAAAACAACGTGTTGTCAGGTTTGAGGGTGCGTGAAAGGCTGAAGACTTTTTCATTGCATTTCCAATTTATTTACCGCGTTGTTTGAAAGCTGCTGCAGTGGATGAACGATGTTCATTTATTTGGACATTTTGAAACTATTGACAAAGATAAAATCCCACTTGTCATGTGTTTTTCAAAGAACGAATTTGAGACATTTGAATGCTAATCATGTCCTTGTTTAAGATTCGTGGTTTCAATGATTTTCAAGGAAGAGCGCGAACCAGATTCGCGACTTAGCCTTGAGGCTAACGTTAGGCAAATTCAACATGTTGAAAATAAACTACACGTCCATAATAATCTACAGTAACTGCCATGAAACTCAAAATTGTGATTTGGGGTTTTTCAATTTTATGAAATTTGCAAAACATTTGACGCTTTTCACATCGTGATGGGGTGTTGAATGAGAAAAATGGATGTATTCCATTTGGGAACAAGTCTGCGACACAAAATGTAGCAAAAGTGAGGCACTGAATACTCTGAACATTTGTTTGTGCTCAGGGACAAAAAGTGTCACGGCCACAAATCAACAGGAAACAAACACAGTGGAGCTCAGCTTCTGGTGATCAAGGCGAGCGACAGGCTTTTGGGTGAAAAGTCAACCTTTTAACTTATTTGAGAGTGTTGAATGAGAAAAATGGATGTATTCCATTTGGGGAACAAGTCTGCGACACAAACTGAAGCAAAAGTGAAGCACCGAATACTCTCTGAACACTTGGATGTGCTCAGGGACAAAAAGTGTCACGGCCACAAATCGACAGGAAACAAACACGGTGGAGCTCAGCTTCTGGTGATCAAGGCGAGCGGCAGGCTTTTGGGTGAAAATTCAAATCTTTTAACTTATTTGAGGCGGCATCGCGAGAATGTGGAATGTAAAAGCAAAAAAGGGTGGTCCTAAATGCAACTTCCAGTCAAACAATGAGCATTGTTCGAACTGTTACAGTCAGACTTGTCGGCATCCTTCCTTTCCTCAACGATTTCGGGCCATCGTTGACTCATTTTAGACATCATAAAACCTGCTCCTGTTCTTTTGTTTCTCTTGCATTTTGAGCCCTTGCTTTCCCCAATGTGAAGTGAAAAACCAAACTGTGATTCCTAGCATGTTATGTCGCCACGGTAACCGAAGGCCAATCACAACCACACTTTGGCCTTCCGACGGTGACAAGTTTGACACCCGTGTTCTTGACTAACCTGCAAAGCTCGGCCGCGAGAACAGCGTCTGTGCTTCCCCGGCGCCCGCGCGCGAACGTGCGCTAGGAAAGGAACTCTTTCTCCAGCTCGTAGAGGCTGGGTCTGGCCGGCGAGCTCTGGATGCGGCACAGCGGCACCGTGCAGTCGCGATTCTGGCCCTCGGCGTCCATGTCCAGCAGCGAGCAGGCCTGCGCCGCCTTCTCGCCGGAATAGTGGCCCAGCGAGTAGCTCTTACCCAGGCGGGCCACGAGGCCTCGCGCGTGTGGCTTGGCCCAGAAGGAGACGGGCCGCGTGTCCCTGGTCTTCTTCGGCGCGGCGGGCGGCGGCAGGCTCGGGAGGCCGTTAGCTGCGCGCGGACAGAAGGAATCGTCGACACCGTTACTACCACTGAAGGAAAATATTTTTTGGTAGAATCACTGAAAATATATCGTGATGTAATCTGGCCGATAGCGTGGTGAAGATTTTTGTCCTCATGGCCCAGCACGACGCGCGGGTGTTTTCAGACGGTGTTCAACTCACCGTCATGGTGGTTGTACTTTTTCCTGCGGAGGCGTGTCCCCGTGTTGTGGTTCATAACCTCCGGCGGTTGACTTTGGGTTTGCGGGGGCGCCGTCTGTTTTTTCTTTTCGGCGGGCGGCGGCGGGGCAGGCCGAGGGGTCTCGAGGTGATGAGCGACGGGCACGAGGTCCACCTTGGCGGGGACGCAGCGCGACACCTCCGCCTCCGACTGCAGCAGACACTTGGTGGACTGACACTCAGCAATGCCCGACACGGAGACCAGGTTGGCGTGCGGGTTGGGGGCGTGGCCCGGCGAGGCCTCGTCCTTGCGGGCGCGGCCGCCGCTCGGCGGGGAGGTGCTGCGGCGGAAGCGGGTGGCGCGCTGGAACAGGCCCTCCTTCTTCTTCTTCTCCTCCCGCGGCGGCTCGCCGTCTTCTTGCGCGTTCTTGAGCGCCTCGCGGATGTCGTAGCCGAGCACGACGGAGGCCAGGAGCGAGCCGCAGGCGGACAGCACGGAATCGGTCTTGCGGCGGGCCGACGTCCTCTTCAGGCTGTTGGTGGGCGTGAGCTGCGGGGTGGTGGAGGCGGAGGAGGTGGAAGTGGTCGTGTAGGGGTCCTCGGGGCTCTCGTTCGGGCCGCTCTGAGCGGCCGGCCCGGCCCCGCCCTCCCCGCAGGCACAGGGAGGCTGCTGTTCGTCCCGCCACAGAGGTAGATCCAGGTACACCTGGTTGGGGAACTTGAGCTGCTTTGGTTTGGAGCTGCTGTCCAGACACTCCTGAAGGAAAGCCTCGTCTTTAGCGCCTCCTGCTGGAGGTAGGGAATAAGAACGCATTTCAACTGGAGACAAGTGCAATACATCGTCCCATTATTCGTACAGCACGCTTCCACTTTTTGGCACGACGTCATCTTTATGATCAAAACAAAAATGTCTTGATATTGTCAAAACGGAAGCCTGAGATCCTCACGATGGCTCGGGTATCGCTTGAATTTCATCTCGATGCGATTTACTGTTCAAAGCACGCTGGCAAACATGAAGACTGAGCAAATGTAGATCCGTTTCACTGCCAGGGGGGAGTGAAGGAACGCACCTTGTTCAGCAAAGAGAGCGGCGAGTGGGACAGACTTCTGCGACTTCATTAGACTCGTGGACCAAGGATTGCTGCCATCTGAGAGGGGACGTACTCTGAAGACAATACATACACCTGTAAAAACTCTTAACGAGAGAGAGAAAAAAAAGGGAACATAAATAAAAGCGCTTACCTCTCTGTGGCTGCGGGTCTCTCCTTGCTCTGCACTGAACTGGGGCCCCAAGTTCTCCCCTTTTTCTTGATGCCTCTCCGTAAGTCGTCAAACTCCTCCGGCCTTAAGGGGGCGCTGCGACCCCATGTGCGGTTGCTCTCGTCCTGCGTGACTATGTGCACACACAATGGTCAGTCAGTAGGTGACATATTAACCCCCCTCGCCCCAAAAAAGAACCGATGAGGACAAGACGACTGTTATTGGCTGGTTAATCCCGCTTGTTGTAAGTCAGAACCGTCAAGGAAAAAGTTAGAAAGCTGCCGTTATTAAAGCCTCGCGTGTGTTAACGTCTGGGGTTGGCCGATTAATCCCCTTTTTTTTTTTTTAATTCATTCGAATGAATCTGTCAGAAAAAAATATTATTTTTGAAAGTTTCTTCCCTGTTTCGGTCCCCAGTTCCATGTGTGTCAAGAAGTGTGAGAGGAGTCCACCAACAAGGCCAAAGAGAATAACACGATTTTTGATCTCCAAACATATTGGCACAAGTGATGGGGACCCCCTCCCCTAAGAGCAAAAGTCATGAGCATTTAGTAAGCGGGCGGCGCCTCCAGCCCTCACCGCCGCACCCCGACAGCTCGCTGGTCAGATCCACGTCCTGCTGGTAAACAAACAAAGCGTTCCTCTGCACAGGGGACGTCACTGAGGAGGGAAACAGTTCCATCATCTCTATCTTCAATGGAAACGCACGCGTAGTTTCACAATGTAGCATCACTGCCTCAGTATATCAATATGACAAATTCCAATCTGCTTGCGAAAGAACGGCTTTCTTGTCAGTCATCCAGGTTATTTGCATAAGGTTGAATCAAAACAACTTGGGCTCTTGTTTGATTGGTTGTGTTTTTGTCTTGGATCCAGAGAACGTTCAAAAATAACTAGCAGTCAAGCAATTAGGCTTGGCCTAATGACATTCAAAATGAATGTCGTCGTTCAAAGAGAAGTCATTTGACTGACTGACTCACAGCACAGCAACCCCTTCCGCACCGAGTCTGGTTTGGTTTTGCTCGCCTTTAAGTCTGGAGAAAAATGACACAGATGCCGAACGGCTTCTGCAACTAAACCTGTTAAACATGTCAAAAGTGCCGTGAAAAGAATCTCCTTTCTCACTGCCTGTTAGGGATCTATATTTTGCTGTCGAGAAGAATCGGGGGATGAGGTCGACCGGGCAATATTCTGCCTTCGGAGGCAGTTTCACCGCAACATAAGCAGGACGGCGCCTGCGTTTCACAGTTATTCCGCAATGGCGGGACCCGGGTGTGAAGTTTAACATCTGGCGATCAATTTTCCCCACCTTATTTTGTTGACAGTATTTTCTTCTTACGTTCTACAGTACGTAAAAAGCAAAAGTGGATCAATGCCAGGTGTTCCGTCATGGCACCGATGCTGCCATTTTGTGGGATCACAATGTAAGAGAGGCTTATGTGCGAATTTTACACACGCGGGAATCCGTCCACAGTGTATGCTACTCCTTTCAGCCTTAAATCGGTCGAGATGTGCTCCTTCTGCCACGAGAACCCGAACAGCATCGGGTCTTTCTGTAATGTCCTAAAATGCCACAAGATGGCGTTCAGGCTAATAGGAATAGTACTAATCGTCTGCTCGGTTGTGATGTGGTTCATTTTGCGCGACGACTTTTGGAAACAGCCAAACATGTCGCAGTCAAATGAAAAACGAGATGCATAAGTCTGCTTACAGTGCTGAGTAACACGAATGAATTGTTCAGTGGCATTGGGTTGCATAGATCAGCGCTTTTAAAACCTTCAATCTGGTTGCTAATCTGAATAAAACGGGTGTCAAAATGGAACACATGGGTACAGTTGGTGCCGCAATGTTTTCCTGAACGGTGATCCATAACGGGCGATGTCCGCCAGAGGCTAATCTGGGCGCTCTGTGCGCACGTCAGAGCCGATCACTAGCGGTCAAGCGGAATTTGTTCCAGTTATTGCATGACTGTTGGTGCGTGACTAACAACATTAGCAAACTGTTCAAACAACTGGCCTGGCCCGCTTTTGTTCATCTGCGCCTTGTCACCGCCAATGTCCCCCCCACCTCTTGCATTTCCCCTTCGCCGCCATTTGACGGGCAGCCGTGCACGATGTGCGGGTTTGGACGCTCGCTCTGGGACGGACGGACCTGGCTGGGAAAAAGGGGAAGGGTTAGAGGAAAAAAACTCACGCTGAATAGCTCGTAGGCGGGGGATGAGTGTGGGACTGCTGGGAGGAGAGGAGCTGGTGCTGTGAAGGCTCCGCCTCTTGTCCATGGAAGGCGACGCCTGCACTGTGATTTTGTGCTGGAAGTCTAGAGGAATGCGTGGAGGAGGAGGAGAAAGCCACTCGTTACAATGTCAAGAGTGCCACAGAGCAAGGTTACACATGAATTCACGCCATTCGGAAAGTAACGTACATTGAAACTCCTCCACACAAAACCTACATGGGCGAAAATACCCCCTAGTGTGAAAAAACTTTCATGCATGAAAGCCATTCCCACTTTTTTGCTCCCCCTACGATGAAAAGTCCCCCTGTTCCGTTATACGAAATCTTTTTCTCTGCTCTTGCCTCGCAACGAGATTCACTACGACGAAAACAAGCCTTCCGCAAAAGTCTAATCCAACCTCAGCATGCCACAGCGACCTCTGCTGCTTCGTTCGGAAACGGCAACAGCAACCACCACACTGGTTTACACATGTGCAGTCGTCCAGGAAGTATTTGTTATTGTTAGTTTCAAACGCAGCACGAACGTTGCATTGCTAAAATGGCTACGAAACGGACCTTTGCGGACCAAGGAGTTAAGAAAAAAAAAAGCATTCACACTTGAAGACAGGATAAAAGTAATAAAAATGAAGGATGGAGGAAGCAAAGTAAAAGCCATTATGCAAGAAATTGATGTAAGTGAAAGTGAATGCTGATCGTAAATTTCGCAATTTCTTCTTCAAATAAGTGTATGCTCATATTTAGCCTTGAAGACCAAATTCATCCTTCACGCATACTACCAACCTGAGGGCAAGCTAATGCGGTTGCCATCCTTGAGCTTGAGGCGGGAGCGCTTGAACTTGCCCTTGCGCTTCTTCACGTTGGGTTTGTCCTTATTGAGCTGGAAGATGAGGATGTTGAGCTCCCGCTCCAGTACGTTGATCTCCCGCTCAGCCAGCTCCTGCTCGCGCCGCTTCAGATGTTCCTCCTGGGACTTCTGCTGCAGGGCGGCCCGCGTCAGCTCCTCTTCACGGGAACGCAGCTCCTGGGAGCAAAGCGGAAGTGAGCGTGAGTTGCCATCGTCAATGAACACATTACGGAGACTTCATTTATGGTTGATTAATCACGGTTAAAATCCAGTGTCACTTTATTGGAGTGTTGTGCGGACGCTCTCTTCCGTCTGTCCATTTTTCCTTTAACTGCTCCGGGATGTATTATAATCATAATCCTGAGCGGATAACTCGTGAAAAGCAGCTTAATGGCGAAGCCCTTGTCACCACCCACCAACCGCATCCCAGATTACTCGCGGATGCTCACAGGAAACGCGCTGATGTCGCAGCTAATTCACTCAATGGGCAGACGGATCGAGATATTCCGTCCTGTACGAACCTTCTCTTTGGTCCTGAGCTCATCAAACATCTCCTGGATCTCCACGCGCCAGTCGTCCTGCATGATGTGGAAGGAGTCCTGCGGCATGGTGGCCATCACCGCCTCTTCGATGGCTGACAGCTGCTCCAGGATGCAGGAGAAAGAGGGGCGCACGTGCGGGTTCTGGTCCCAACACTCTGCAAAATTAGAGGCAAACAGATGGAGCTAATGTTATGCCTGAATGAGTGGAGCCTTTTTGGGGGAAGGGGGGTGGGGGTGTAATTTACCTTCCATGAGCCTGGCGAAGGGTTCGGGGCAGGTGGAGGGGATTGGTAATGTTAATTTATTGACGGCCACTCCATAAGCAACAGCCAGGCCGTCGATTCCTCTGTAAGGCACCTCCCCTGTTAACAACTCCCACAGCAAGATGCCATAGCTGGGGGAACGAGAAGTAGCATTCAAAAAAAACATTTTGGCAATATTAATTGGTCACATATAAAGTCATTAGGAAGTACCATTTGCCGGAGGAGAACGCGAGGCCAGAGAGTTACACATTGAACAATGGCGACGCATCGGCGAAACGTTAGAATGGGCTCTCGTCGAAAATCACAGGTCGGCGTGGGCGAAGGTCACGCCAAAATTGTCTTACCTCCAAACGTCACTGCCTTTGGAAAAGAGAGACATCCTGATAACCTCGGGGGCCATCCAGGAGTAGGTGCCCGCCGCTGACATCTTGGTGGTCTTGTGCCACTCGCGAGCCAGGCCGAAGTCTGTGATCTTCAACGTCTTCCTCCCGATGTCATCGTTCTCTATCGTTTCAAGTAACAGAACTGGAGGCGGAGAGACAGGGGAGAAGGGTTTATGATTATTTTTGTCAATAGTTTTTGTGCACATAACACAGACACCAATTTGGTTTTGTTTTTTTCCCCCTTGGAACATATCCACAAAAAAAAAAAACTATTCATCTCTGCCACAAGAGGCCGCCAAAGCTCTGTCAAAAATAGTAAACTGGTGCAGCATGCAGCACAGTATTAAAAAAAATTTTTTTTTAAGTATGTTAGTGCTCTTAAGTCACAGAAAAAAAATTGGAAAAGACAGAATGTAAAAAGTTTGGGATTATTACACACAAAAAGTTACGATACCAAGAAATGTGTCTACTGCAAAGCAAAACTGGATTACACAACGACACTTGCACTCGTCATGCATCAAGCATGATGTTTTGTTTTCGTTTGAGGATGGTTGTGATGCAACAGCAAAGGTTACGAAGGCATTAAATTGAAAAACCTCTGGATTTTGTTGTGCAATTCAAGAAAATAAATCTCTGGGGGAGTGGCTACAAAGGAGTTGGCATCAAGAACTGGCGTCAAAACAACTGTCATCAAATTTCATTCTAGGAGAACCCATTTTTAGTGCAACCGATCCAGTACAGTTCTACCTAAATGTGCCCCCCCCCCCCCAAAGTGACCTGGTGAAAGAAAGACAACCGTTGCAAATGTGTTGAGGCGAAAAACAATGTTGGCCAGAGTGAAACGACGTGGTGCGGGTAAGGAAATGATAGGTGATATTCAACGTGGCCAAGAGCGCTGCGCGGGTCATTTGTTCCAGTCAAAGCGGAGACCTGACAGCACCACAATGCGCCTGTCCCCAGGCCCGAAAACTGTTAAAACACATTCGAGTCAGAGGGAACCCTGAAAACCCGCCTGGAACTCGACACCTGGCCTTGCGTGAGAAGTACAAACTCACCAGCCTGAGCCGACGGTGCGACGTTGAACACCAACGCGCAGACAAACGTGTTCGCAAGGTCACCATCCAAGGAAGGAAATCGTTTAACAATTCACATTGCAAGAATACTCGGCCTCAAAGGAGGCCAGAATCACAAGAAGAAAAAAAAAAGAAAAGAATCATATCGTCAATTCACTGAACCAGGAAGGTCAGATGGTTTCTGATCAGCGTAGGCCGATGTGAAAACTATTTCATCCTCAACTATGTGTTGCCAGGACAGTATTCCCACAGGAAAATGAGTTCAGTGTTTGTTCCAACCAAAAGTGTAACACGTACACAAATAACCACACAATTAACCGAGGCCTGTGCGTGTATCAATCAAAGCCTGTGGAGGAGGAAGTCCAAGGTCAGTCAGCACAAGATAACACCGCAAAAAACGTGCTCAGGCGCACACCTCGCCACCTTTTTTTTTCTTTTTTTTTTTTTTAAATCTTGTTCCATCAGCAAGAAAATAATGCGCAACTTGTGATGTACAAATAAAAAGTGAAGTAAAACATATGTGACAGATGCGCACATCTAAATTTTACTCATAAATTGAACAGCCCAACCAAAAACAAAAACCCCCCTTACATTTTCAAAATTGACAATGACGATTTTAAACTCATTACATTGTAAGTCGAGGCACTCGCGTGTGTTCTTTCTGCATATGACTACAAAGTCAAACAAACACTGACAATGAATTCTGCCGAGTGTTTGCTCGCGCTATCACTGCAAACTTTGCGGGCACAGACACGACGGCACATTTGCCAGGGCGAGCCTTACGCAACACAAGCGAGCGTGTCAGTAAGCTCGTGATTATGTCAAAGGTGAGGCTTGTGTCAATGGACTTGGATTGCTTTCGAAGGCCAATTAAACGGCACAGAAATGGTTACATGATGGATTGCTGAATTAAAATGCGAACTGGTTTAACATTTGGAAATATTGCCGACTCCGCATGCAAATTGGCAACGCCGGAGCGGGCGCCCTCCTTTCTCAGGTAGCCCGGCGTTGCTTCCAGCCGGTGGACATATCTTAAAAGCCGACGGTATGCAGTATTTTTGAGGTCCACATAACACAAGTTGACATGGCGAGTTTGCTTCCAGCCGGTGGACATATCTTAAAAGCCGACCGACGGTATACAGTACTTTTGAGGTCCACAAAACACAAGTTGACATGGCGAGCCAAAGTGTCCCCGCGGGCACAGCCACAAAACTAACTGTGTCAGCGTCGCCGAATTGCTATTTATACGAGTCTGGGCCTCTGACACTCTAAAACACTCCATGAGATGGAATATGTTGATGCTTGTACAGCGCAGCCTCAATATTCACCCCCTAAAGGGGTACCAAACCCTTTTTTGGGGCAACAATGCAACATATGGGTAATTAAAAGTCAAAACGTGGGATTGTGCACAATATTCGGAATAATACTGCAACGTCAACAGAATCAATCTGAGGAGGGGGGGCGGGGCTGCCGTTTTGAGCAACATCATTCTCTGCTGTCGACTGCAATTAGAAATCGCAATTTGACTGTCAAGGGTGACTTCTGCTACATGCGGAGCGTCACGTGACCAAACCTGAAAAACAGGGGAGCGGACTGTCGGAGTTTGCTGCGATGCCGAGCATAACTGAGGGTTGATGTCATGATGCCTTGAACCCAAACATAAAAACAAAATGTGAAAGGAGGATTGATAAACAAGTGAAAACGGCCAGCTCTGTCCTGGGCTGCTCCTTGGAACCGACGCATTCGGCGGCGGACAAAAAGGATGACGGCCAAGCTGTCAATCATGCCGGGACGACTCGATCCCATGGCTTTTGCTGAAAAAGAGGCGCAAAGTGTCCCCGCTGGCACAGCCACAAAACTAACTGTGTCAGCGTCGCCGAATTGCTATTTATACGAGTCTGGGCCTCTGACACTCTAAAACACTCCATGAGATGGAATATGTTGATGCTTGTACAGCGCAGCCTCAATATTCACCCCCTAAAGGGGTACCAAACCCTTTTTTGGGGCAACGATGCAACATATGGGCAATTAAAAGTCAAAACGTGGGATTGTGCACAATATTCGGAATAATACTGCAACGTAAACAGAATCAATCTGAGGAGGGGGGCGGGGCTGCCGTTTTGGGCAACATCATTCTCTGCTGTCGACTGCAATTAAAAGTCGCAATTTGACTGTCAAGGGTGACTTCTGCTACATGCGGAGCGTCACATGACCAAACCTGAAAAACAGGGTAGCGGACTGTCGGAGTTTGCTGCGATGCCGAGCATAACTGAGGGTTGATGTCATGATGCCTTGAACCCAAACATAAAAACAAAATGTGAAAGGAGGATTGATAAACAAGTGAAAACGGCCAGCTCTGTCCTGGGCTGCTCCTTGGAACCGACGCATTCGGCGGCGGACAAAAAGGATGACGGCCAAGCTGTCAATCATGCCGGGACGACTCGATCTGCTTGACTGTTGCGTGTCCCAGCAAGCATTTGGTCGTGCACTTGGTCGTGTTGTTTGTGTGTCCTTCCGGTCTCGGGCAGAGCCTACTGACCATGCAATATTAGTCATTATTTTAAATGAATTCCCTTTTATGACATTTCTAAACGAAACACCGTTCATATTGAAATCTGAACAAACTGGGGAGGTCGTGTTACTTGCAATGTATGATTAAGTTATGTAAAAAAATAAATAAATAAATAAAATCCCACGTCTTCTTTCCACTGCTGAATTGCGCCAGCCTTGATTTTTATGTATCCAGGCAACCGGATGTAAACGTAGAGTGAGGGAAAAGCAAATACACCTTCGCTCTCGACCGCACTGGTAGCGGTCGTCAATTTGCCAACCGCCATAAAACATTTTAAGAAGGAGAAAACAAAACACGGCAAAGTTCAGATGTCCAAAAGACCAAACGGCAGTTGCCTAAGCGACATTATATGCATTGACAACAGCAAAATGTGCTTCGTTTACTCTGTCAAAGGAGCCGTTTTGGTGATCTTCCAACTTCCAGCGCACGGAATGGCAAATATTTTAACTAAGAATACAAGTCGCGTTGCGCCGCCGCTTGAACTTAGTCGGCACTTTCTCAGCCTTTTGAAAGAGAGAAAATGTTTTGAAGTAGGCAACAGTAAACGCAACTGGAGATGGCAATTGCCCCGAGGCGCGCCACACCCACCGACCCACCCCTCCATATAATAATTCCTTCCCTCCTTGCAAAGGGGATCTTCCTGGTGGGCTCGTGGAAAGATCAGAAGCAGAAGGTGCTGCCTTCAAAGTAGCTCCCACGCTTCTTCCTATCGCTTCACCCCCTCAAGGTACACCCAAAAAAAAGGAAAAAAAACACCTCTCCAGTTAAACAACACATTTTACATGCTTATTTTATATAGAGAGCAACTTTTACAGACCACGGAAAACAAGTTCATCTCATTTCGGAGGTCATCAAATAAAACTCCAATGGGTTTATTTTGGAAAAAAACAAACAAAAACAGAAAATGTACAGTTTTGTGTAGATGGCAAGAAGTATTTTCTGGCCACTGGCCTGTTTCAACGCTCCCGCCCCAGACTCTCTTAACGCTACAACTTTCGGACTCTTAGAACATGGGCAAAAAGTGTCTGGTCTTCAAACTATTTTTTTGGGGTCTATATCGCAGATTTGCATCAACTTCAGGTGGGTTCGGAATGTATCAAGCATAGGTTAACTGTAGCGGAGTAATTATCACAGTAAATATGTGTATGAAAAACACATTGAGGCCGGAAACGAACGAAAAGCAGTCAGGACAGCGGTGACTGATGATGCAATCTTACTCTACGGCGCAAACTGGTTTGCTGTTGGTGTCTTTGAAAATTACCCACGAGTGGCCTGGCATGCCAGTTAAATGTCGTCAGGAGAGTGAGAGGGTGGCAAACAAACTTTCTTACAATGTGGTTTTTGGTGTCAGGCTGCCCTCATCGCTGACGGCTCTTCACTCCCAACGCGACCGGCGACGGCTTCTTGTGTATTTAGCGGCATAACTGAGCACTGATGCAACGCGGGTCGCTGTCAAAACTCAGACTGCTGCCCGCTAACTTGACGTGGCGCTATTTTGCTAGCTGTGCCAACACACTTAAGCTTGAGTGCATGGGGGGGCTTCCTGTCGTAAGCACAAATAAGTCTGCCGAACATTCCCCGACTGGGCATTCCGGCCGGTGGGAAAAGGATCAGGGCTAGTGGCCGCCTAAATCCATCTATCACGGTCACTTACGCTTTGTCTGTGCTCTCCCCCCATCCCGGCTCGCTTGGGACATAAAACACATATTAACCCGTAACCGGGCTAATTATAGCCTCACAAACATAAAGAGGTATGAGGCTGGTACCTTTTGGTTTCGGCAGCCTCTACGTTTGCCTGGAAGGGAGCGCGAGGGGGGCGTGGGGTGGGTTAGGGGGGGGTTTCCGTACTGATTGGTTGTTTGGGAGGGCAGCCCATGTCATCTGTGGGCCCTTTTCCTTTTCAGCCGGCACGGCAACAATAGGTGCAGTCAGGGAGAGGTCGTAAAAGACACAGAGAAAGCATCTCCACTCCTCCTCTCTCCCCTCTGCCCCATTCTCTTGTCACAGAAAAGACAGACAGTAACTGTGTCACCGGGGGAGTTGTGGGAAAAATTGGCCTTCAACACCTAGCACCCCCCCCCGACCCCCACCTTCTGTAGGTTTCCCACTGAGGCTGTGTCCATACCGCACGTACGCAGGTGCATCATTATCTTCTAGGAAATCAAATTTGACAGTGGAAGTGCTCTTTTTTTTTTGTATATTGTGCCATGGAAAAAATATCGATAATCAATGCGGTATGATATTTGATCCATTCCTTCAAAAAAAAAAAAAAAACAACAACAACAACATCCATTTTCTGATCCATTTACCCTCACAAGGGTCGCGGGCGTGCTGGAGCCTATCCCGGCTGTCTTCGGGCAGTCAATCGCAGGGCACAATCACACCTACGACCAATTTAGAGTGATCAATTAACCTACTGTGCATGTTTTTGGAATGTGTGATGAACCCGAATTACCCGAAGAAAACCCACGCAGGCACGGGGAGAACAT
Organism: Hippocampus comes; assembly: GCF_001891065.2. Lineage (NCBI taxonomy): Eukaryota > Metazoa > Chordata > Actinopteri > Syngnathiformes > Syngnathidae > Hippocampus > Hippocampus comes. The sequence goes on along the minus strand of NW_017842054.1, from coordinate 3,495,001 downwards.
GCAAACTCCACACAGGAAGGCCGGAAGCCGGAATCGAACCCTGCACCTCATCGCTGTGAGGCAGCTGTGCTAAGCAGTCGGCCGCCGTGCTGGCCTGTAAAAATCACATTATTAAACAAATAAGTCAAATAAATACAAAAAAAAGTCAACCACTCTCAAAAAAAAAAAAAAAAAATCTCGCAGTCATTTTCCAGGAATCGAAAAAGCATTTTGGGTGGCGATGGAAGTCTAAAAAAATCTGCATTTGTTTGCACGTGTGGTCTTACATGCATTCAACCTTCAAAATGCAACAACAAAACAAAACAGCGACGAGCCTCTCCTCGGCCTTATTTTGCTTCCTCATAACTTATCTCTTAAGAGATATTTACAGTACATCTCGCGAGAAGGAAGTCGTGGCATTGATCCGACCAATCAGATTGGGGCGAGCGGATGGTGTGTGTGAAAAATGCGGAGTATGCGAATAGCTTAATTGCAATGTCATAATCCACCCGTTGTTGGCGGGCCCACATTGCATCGTTATCTCGTATCTCGGTTCATATCTTGTACAAAAACAAATCCAAGTTTCAGTCTTTCATTTTGTGATTCTTATCTGCTGCGACACAAATACCAGCACTCCTTGATGAGTGCGCAAGCATGAGGAAGATGGCAACACCCGCGGGGCTTTGGATCTTGCGCGAGAACAGTTTCCTTTTGGTGGCGTTCATTCCAGCCTGCTGAGTTAATGTTGACGACTTATCAGACCGGCGATGCATCGAGTATCTCCGAAATACTTTGATACCGTACGCACTGATACCGCATTGACAGCCAGACACACTGTCTGTAGCACAGCTGGGCGTGTGGAGATCCACCTTGAAAGTGACATTTTGCAGACCGGAAACACAGTTTTTCCATGTTGAACTAATTTGCGGTTGTTCGTGTGCCGTGCGGATGAAACTGTGCTGTTGGTTTCTGTGTCGACGCGTTTTGGTTCATTTTGACGCCTCTTTTCACCCGCTTGTCATGTCGTCAATTTGCTGGCATGCAGTTCAGCTGTCAATTCTTTTTATACGAGCAGCAACTTGAGCTGCAGAAAAGGAATACTTTGAAAATGAATGTGTTACGTTTTTTTTTTAATAACACAGCAGTATAAAAATGACTTACCGTATTTCCCGCACTAAAAGGCGCACTGGATTATGAGGTGCACCTTCAATGAATGGCCTATTTTGTAATTTTATTCATATATTGGACGTGCCGCATTATAAGACGCGATCTACAATGCATCCATTAGATGGAGCTACGCTCAAGGAAACACCAACAGAACGATCAGATGTCAGTAAAACCTATTTAATAAAGCAGCGACACAGTTCAAAGGATTTACTTGGTTGTGTAATTTCAAACTTGATGATTGGGTGGGCAGAGCTTACTTGCACACACACACACACACACACACACACACACACACACTCTTACTTGCACACACACACACACACACACACACACACACACACACACACACACACACACACACACACACACGGACACACTTGATTTAGTAGAGAGCAGCCAATTCTTTCAATATCACGTTCATTTGAAAAACAAACAATGTTCTTGTGCCAATCACTTTTGGACGAAAGTCACTTTTAAGGTTGCGTTGGAAACATTGTTGATTCTGGAGAAAGGGAAAAACTTTGAAAGTCTTTCAAACGGAGCCCCCAAAAAAGCCGACGGAGGGAAATAATAAAGGGGCAACGGGGAGGGGAGGAATGGCAAGGGAAGGAGAAAAATAAGCGAGTAAGGAGGCGAACCCCCTCTAGTTTGTGGCAATAAAAGAGTAGCGCTGCTCTCTGGGAGATTAAATATGAACGGAACAAAACAAAACGAGGGCTTTGGGACCCTCCGAGTCCTGGCCATTCTTTGGGCCGCAGTAGCCTAGCAACCGCTGCTTGACCAGTCCATTGTGCAAACGTATGTTAAGCTTTTATCCCTCATTAGCAACATTCCTCCCCGCGGGCCGGGATTTCACAGATTAGCTGAAAAAACACAAAAGCAGATTGGACAAATCTTGCTGACTTCCAACATATTACTTTACAGGCTAATCATGGATCAAATAGCGACATGTTTATCTGGCGCGCAGATGTACACGCGGGGGGAGTTGATCAAATGACAAGGCTGAGCAAGTGGATGGAGGCGGGCCTTCCTGCCGATCCCGTCCACACTTGAAAATACACACACAACACCCCCCCACCAAAAAAAAACTATACTCTCAGGAACTTGTCCAAGTTAAATTATTCCGTTTTTTTTTTCTGCTGGGGAAAAAAAAAAAGCACCAGACACACCACAGGGTGCGCTTGTGTGAGTAGAGGAGAATCTTTCTATGAACTCCACCCGGTCTCCATAACACGCAACCTCTCTAACGGTCTGAATTAAAAGTTAAAAAAAAATTCTATGCCAGCCATTTGCATTCATCACAATCCTCGACTGCCAGTATTTTGACTTTATTTTTCAAGACGCACTGAATATTGTGTTCTACGATTATTTTAACATTGAATCTACCAAATGAAAGAACAGACTGTCCTCTTTCACCAGAAAAAAATTAGATTCGACCTTCAGCAGTAGAACATAGGTCGGGTTTATGACATTCACCCGCCATGCCCAAAATCCAAAGAAAAATAGCTGCCTGTGGAAAAAAAAAAAAAATAATAATAATAAATCATCAAAACAGTGACTGCGACGTGACCGTTTTTGCTTCAGTAACACTTCTAACATCTGAGCAGTGGCTTCATTCCCTAAAATCGGCTAATTCAACATTAAGCGATGGCTTTTGATCCCAAAACCGTCACAATGTATTGCTGTTGTCCGCTTGGAGTCACCGTCCTCGCATTTGCACATATCTGTGACTCTTGAGTATGTGCAGCTTGAAAGGCACGCCCGGCCTGGTGAGTGACGTGCGTGTCAGCAAACGAAAGTGCAGAGTTGGCTCAGTTATCAAGTGTGCAAGTTGCGTGACCCGGCGTGAGGCGTGGCCAGCAGTAAGCTTGTGCATGAATGTGCTTCCTATGCGTTTGTTAAACAAAGTCTTGGAAAGTGTACCTGCAATTATAGAGATAATAAAATCTGAGCGTCATTCTTAAAAGAGATCTGCGTTCACTTTCTACATCCCAATTGGAGCGTGCAGACGGAGCCGTTGGCTTCGGAGGGCCCGTCGTCCCGGCGCAGGTCGCGGTGAAGTGGCAGGACAAACACACCGACTTGTGTGTTAGCAGCTCGCCGTCCGCTCAAGGGGGGCGGGGGAGAAATGCGGGGGGCTTTGTTTATATTCGCCAAACACCCGATTATCCGCGACCATTTAAGGCTTTTCTCGCCATCTGGCCTCTAATTAAGGCGCGTCTTTGCCATCTTTAAGGTCTGCGCTGGCACAGAGGGATGGCAAGAAGCATCTCGCTCTAAAACTAAATTGTTATGACGGCTATAACGGATTATTGCTGAGTCGTTTGTTCAACTTGGGCTGTCCATATTTACAGTATATCACAAATATCAAATCAAGCTGCCTGGAATTGAACTGAAGCGGTCACCGCTTTGACACTTCTGCCCAATCCCCCGAGCGAACATATTTGTCCTCCAAAGCCACCGGAATCAGATTATGACTAACTAGAAGGAGCTGATGTCAGCAAGGACACAAATTGGATTCTTCATTTATTATTCAATCTGGAAACTGGATTCTTTTTTTTTCCCAGAGAGGTGCGGGCTGTTGCAATGGTTGAACAAGCCACTTAAGTCGTCAAGCAGTGCTCGTTAATACCTCCGTTGTACTTTCCCTGGGTGAAATCAGTCCAATCGTGTGACACCTCGCTCAGCGCTTATTGGTCACAAGAACGGCAAACAGGAGGATGGGTGTCGAATAACTTTCTGATCATGGCCAAACCAAACCCAAGTTATTCTGAAAGCATCCTATCGATTTTGTCCATGTCGGAGTTGGATTACCGTGTTCCCACTTGATCAAACAGACTGCTCCAAGAGGTGAAAACAAAGTCAAAAGTTCAATTGCAACGGGCCAAATGGTGCGAGAGGGAAATCACTCTTCATTTATCGACAAGATGCTCATTTACGACACGGACACAGTCTCAACTTAATTTCCCTGCCCTTTAACTGGGCTTAAAAACTGTCACATGACCATCGGGACTTGCGGTGTCCGCTCGGCTCATGTGGCAAGAACAAGCGTGTGTTTACGTTTGTTCAATCACTGCCTCTATTTGAACAACATTTCCTGGGTGCTTGACTGAGTGTGTGTGCTAGGGGATAAGGGCAGGGGGAGCATTCCAGCTGTGCAAACTAACTTAATTTCACATCCCCTCGAGGGCGCACACGCACACGGACTTTAAGTGCATGCGCACCTCATGTCCCTAATTGGGGAAGGTTACCATTTCCAAAGACCTTTTTAAAAATAAACTCCACAAGAGTTGAATAAATTAGTTAACTTGTCGTCGGATTTCAAAAGGAGTTTTGTGTATAATGTAGGGAATATCCTGTAATCCGATCATTATGTCACGTATTATGTAAATTTGTGAATAAATTGAGTCGACAGTGAGTGGTGACTGAAATTGCAAACCGGTGGGCAATGCCTGGGAATTTCCATAAAGTTTTCGTCACATTTTCATGAGAAATTAAGATGAGGAATTTTTGAAATTTCAATGGCGATTATGAGAATGTAATGAAATGAACGAGAATACATCAGAATTAACTGAGAATGCAGGTTACGTTCACGGAAAAGTAAAAATATTCATTGATTCATTGCATAAACGATTATTGTCGATAAATCGATTTCTCATCGCGCCCCAAGCAAAAATATTTTCCCTTAATATATTTAAGCTCCCAACCAAGCAAATTTGCATCGTTTTTGTTTTATTTCCATTTACTCCCGTGCAGATGAATTTTCCAGGCCAAATCACGAGACTTCTCCGATGTAAAAGCATGTGTGCCTTGACTTAAGAAAGATCGGGAAACACTGACGACCTTTCTGTGACGTGCCACTATTATTTGCCCTGAAATGAGGCCGACATACGTGCTGAGACACTGAGCCAACTTGTGTTGTTCTTACTGTTGCTGGACTTGAGGTCTCGGTGGATGACCACGGCCTCTTCATGCAGGTAGTGCATCCCGCGCGCAATCTGCACGGCCCAGTTGACGAGGATGTGCGGCGGGATTCGCCTCCCGGTCAGCGCCCGGTTCAGCGTGCCCCCACGGGCATACTCCATGACCAGGCACAGGTTGGGCTCGTCCAAGCACACCCCCTCCAGCTTGATGATGTTGGGGTGCTGCAGCATGGAGAACAGCTTGGCTTCCTGCTTGACGCTGGCCGCTGTGGCGGTAATGTCCTCGTCGGGGTCCTGCCGGGCCGCCTTCACGGCCACCTCCTGGCCTTTCCATGTGCCGCGGTACACTTTGCCGAAGCCCCCCACGCCGATGATCTCCTCCAGCACCAGCTCGGTGAAGGGGATCTGGACGGGCGAAGCAGGGACCCGCTCCCGAACGCTGGCGACGGGTAGACGGTAAATGGCCGGCTGATAGGTGACATAGTTGGAGGGGAAGATGCCCACACGGTGGTTGATCTTGCCCGTCCACCAGCCTTCGTCGCCTGAGATGGCCGCGTCCTTGGACAGGACCTCCACCACGTCGCCGCGGCACAGGCTGAGCTCGTCCTCACCGCTTGCCTCGTAGTCGTACGCGGCAGTCCACAGCGACCGTGTCGGGCACAGCGGGGCCGAATGAGCCCACGCGTGCGTGGGACAGTCTGTCCAGGCATGTGCCGTACTCCCTCCACCACCACCGCCGCCCGGCCGCCCTTCACCGTTTGGGAAAGCGGCCTGCGAGACATCCATTTCTCGGTGGCCGTAATGGCACCATAGGGTGCGGGTCTTAAGAGGCTAAATTAAAAGAGCAAAGGGTGACTTTTGGAGCTTCGCATGTTGTTGCTTGTAGTTTTTGAAAAGGAGGGGAATTCCCCGCCTGGGCTCTTGGCACTGGCCAAAGTCCCCCGGCGAAGAGCGTCCCACACTGGATTGTAACTTTATCCGACTCGACTCCGTCAACACCCGGCTACAAGTGGGTGTCTTAACGCTCACCTAAAGTTGACTAAATGTCCCCTAGTCAAGCTGACGTGAGTTTATAAACGTAACAATGTGCATTCTCGGCGTTCAGTAGTCCAAACGTCGACGGGAGAAACATTAACCAAGTGTCCCACAAGTGCTCGATGCTAAAGCTAAAGCTAACGACGCCGAGGCTTCGTCACAGGTGCCGCGGGGGAGGAGGTGCACCTGCCCCCGGGAATAAGGATGCGGCCGCCGAGCGACGGCTTTCTCTCTCAAAGACGACGTTTAGTGTCATCCAGCCGCCGTCCGGCCATAATGCGGCCCGGTGTGGAGACTTGTTCCTCTTTCAGTTGCCGATGTAGCGAAGAAGTTTCCACTGCATTCCACACATGCGCGCGCGCGCGCGGCTAACGGCTTAGCTCGGCTAGCTTGCTTGCTTGGTCAGGAGCGATTCGGTCGCTGGTGAAAAGTAACTCTTCTCGTCTTCACAACTCCCGGGAAGTCCTCATTGGTGGGCGGCGGGTGAGCTCTCAAAATCCCATCGAACATCCTCAGATTAACAGAGTGGGAATGTTTGTTTACATATATAACAAAAATAAACCGTGAGACGTGGAGAGAGGAATATCAAAACAACCAATCCCGTAGGAAGTTTGTCCTGTTGGAGTTTGGAGGACGAAATGGGGTGTCTGAGCAGCGGATGGGAGAGAGACACCGGGGCGGGGGGGGGGGGGGGGGGGGGGGGGGGCGGTTGTTGCCGTGCTGGTTGCCACGCTCTGATTGGTGGATTTGCTGACATGTGACTACACAAAAGGAGGGGTGAGGCGGGTGTTGAGCCAACATTGGAATGTGAGTGGAGCGCGCGCAGAATTCATGGAGATGATGGGAAGAATGGAGCGCCTAATTATGCACATTTCCGATAAAATCGCAATACTAACGGCAGTTGTATTACCACAGCTATCAAGCTCAAGCCCCGAGTGCCAGATGCGGCCTGTCACATCATTTTATGGCTCACTAAAGCAAGTCATGTGCTACTTTGTTATTTGGGGGGGAATAAAATGTCTACCAAAAATGAAAATGTCTTCATATTCAATAGGGTTGAGGTATTTGAAAGATTTTTTTTTAACCTCGCTCATTTTTAAAATAAGAAGAAAATTAGTTGAACAAAGTGTTTTCATTAAATGGACACTTAATTAGTGAATAAATACATTAAATAAATGTCAAAATAAAGAAGATATATTTTTTTAAATTAAAGAGAAGCATGTCATGTGTCACCATAACATTGGTGCAACAAACAAATAAATTATAGTATAAAAGTGCGTAAAATGTAAATGCCTCCGTGCAAGCTATTCTGTTCCGATAAACAGTGAAGGTGGGAATCACATAATAGGAGAGCGGGAGGAGGGACGGATGGGAAGGGGAAGGGAGGCAGGGACCGAGGGGGGAGGAGGCGGTCAAATCTGCGCATCTGTCGAGCCAGCGAGGAAGAGGAGCCAGAAAGGGAGAGAGCGAGGAAGGCGAGCCGAGCAGGATGAGGACAGCGATGCTGGGGATGATTCCCCCGTCGACGCCGGGATGGGAGACGCCAGAACCACTACGAGCCGGAGCGATGAACCGTGAGGGAGGAGCCAAGCCGCAGAGGCGACATGGAGGTGCGTAGCACCCGCTGAGGGAGAGAACCTCTTTATTGTAGCCTAGCAGCATCATCAACACCATTCGGCCGACCGACCTGAGCGGGGAGGAAGAGGAGGAGGAGGTGGAGGAGGAGGAGGAAGAGGAGGAGAGGGAGGCAGAGATGGGCTCCCACATTGCTCAGACCCTGCGTCAGGGCGTGTGGGCGTCCCTCACCGGGGGCTGGTACCATGACCCGGAGCAGAAGAAATTCAACAACTCCTGCCACCTCTATCTGTGGATCTTCCTGCTCATCCTGCCGTTGTCTTTACATCTGGTGAGTTGGGGCCTTTTGTTGTTTTTCTTGCGTTTTTTTAATGTTGTTTTTTGCTTCCGTGAGATGCCCGTGATAGCTTTCTGACATCATCCATTGTGTGCTTGGCGAGAATAGGAAAGCGGCATTGTCGCAGTGTGTTGCTCCCTCGGTGCGTGCAGTGACTCGACGCATGGCTGTTCCTGCATGTGACAGTATAAATAAACTGCTGCCATTACTGTGCACGCATGCTCATTGTGTTTGAGTCATTTAAATACTAAGCAGGCATCCCCAATCTGAGGTGGTGAATGCTTTCTGTTGGTAGCCTTTTTAGAAGATGAGAAAATTAAATACCCTACTGTTTTTCTTCAAGTACAGGCCTTCCCCAAAGAGTGTAGACCGCCTATTTTCCTGATGCATTTACTAAAAAACAGTAACTTAAGGTATCAGTTCATAGATTCTATTGTACACGCAAGAATGGCTGAGCACCTTCGAAATCTGTTGCTAACCAATACGGCAGCGCCGACCAGTGCAAGTATATCAAGAGACTTGTGCGGAGTTTTAGCATGCATTCCCTGCAGCTGCGCTGTTGATTTTTATGGAGAACGCGTCTTCAGCGACGATTAGCGATGATAACCATCCATCCCATTATCCGAGCCACTCATCCTCATGGGGTGTGAGGGTGTGCTGGAGCCTATCCCAGTTGTCCTCGGGCAGTAGGCAGGGTACACCCTGAACTGGTTGCCAGCCACTCGCGCAGGGCACACAGAGACAAACAACCATTCGCACTCACAATCACACTTACGGACAATTTAGAGTTCTCAATTAAACTACTGTGGATGTTTTTCAAATGTGGGAGGAAACCGGAGAACCCGGAGAACACGGGGCGCACATGCAAACTCCACACAGGGGAGGGCTGAGGCCCGGAATTGAACCCTGGACCCCTGCACTGTGAGGCCTACATGTTAACCAGTCGACCACCGTGCCGCCCGCTTTACAACCAATAGCTGCTGAATATACTGTAGAAGCTGTGTTTGTACTTTGTAGCTGCTGAATGTAAATATTAGTTACTTCGACTCTTAGTTACTTTGCTGATGAGTTGGTTTTGAAAGTAACTAGGTTTCTTTTAATATCAAGTAATCAGTAAAGTAACTTTTTTTAAGTTACTTTTTCAAAGTAACTGCGGCAACACTTGGTCCTACCTTTGCTTTGACGACTTGGTGTCCACGCATGCAGGCCCTGCCTCCGACCACCATGGCCTTGAGCATCTACTGCGCCTCCGTCACCGTCTTCTTCGTGCTGGTCAAGACGGCCAACTACCGTCTGCACGTGCTGTTCGACGAAGGGGAGGCGGTGGTCCGCAGCAGCCTCTCTGACCTCAGCGGGGCCGCCGACAAGAAGAGCAACACCGCCTCCGACGCCTGCCTGCCCGCCAACATCAGGTGACTATCAACAGATTTGGCATACAAACAAGACCTAGTTTACAGCATTTTCCTCCAAGACTCGTTTGAATTTAGTTTAAAATTTCATGTCCAAAACAAAATAAATGTGCCACCATCTAGTGGTCAACAGTGGGATTACACGCAAAACAAAACATGGAAACGGAGAGCCGCAGTTTCACTCTTCTTGCTGTTAACTGAAGCTTGACAATGGGGGAATCTTCATCCAGCCCGTATACCAAGTCATGACTTGTCACAATTAGACATTCAAAATGACACATTTTTGATTAAGGCAATGAACAAAAGGTTTACAGTACTGGGTTGTTTCATTTCACACTTGATGGGTCCTCAAGAACGCAAAATTTGAATAGAAATTTTAAAAAAAAGAACAATTTCTCGAAGTTAGCGTCAACCAAGTCTACCTTTTTCCAATAGGAAGAGCAGCACCGTCCCAGACAACGTCGCCATGACGATGCTGGCTCGCAAGCGCCCCAGTCAGGTCATCCAGGTGACCGTCAAGCAGACGGAAACCGACGTGGGACTGATCGGGGTGGTGAGTGGTGATCGCTGTGCATACAGTTGATGGATGTTTGCTGCCATGAAGGCGACATCCATTTACAGGTGAATTTCAATGCAATGTTTCTCTTCCATGCAGGAGTGCTTTAAATCAGATGAGGGGAAGACAGTAGAAGGTGAAGTTCAACTGATGATCGCTTTGAGTATTCACCGTGAATATTCTCATAACGTCTTCATTTACACCTAATATGTGCTTCTCTATGATTTCCGCAACTGCAGTGGCCTGTAGTGCCGAATGTGCGAATCCAGGGGAGGCAGGCCCGCATCCGAGCCCAGAGCCTACCCTGGGAGAAACCCCCGACAAGAATACTCCTCTGCTGCAGGCTCAGCAGAGGCCCCCATCCCTAACTGAAAGACAGGAGACTCCATCTGTGGGAATGATCCATGACAACAAGGAGCCGGCAGACGAGGGAAGACAAGAGGAGAAAGCCAGCGAGGAGAACGTGGAAGCATGTGGAGAAACATCTGAAGGTCTTCTACCCCACAAAGCAAATAAAGATGATGGTGGTGAGAAGGAGAGCGAGGACAACAAGGAGCCATCAGATGCCAACAATAACTCACTGCAGACCCCCCGGGAGTGCTCTCACAAGCTCATTGACATGCCAGACCCAGCTACACAGGTGTAGTGATGTCACGCATGAAATGGACAGCATACAGTATGTATTGGTTGAGCACACACCTCTAGCAAGGTGGAGAAATGGTGGTAGTAGTCAAGCAGAATGACGAGAAAACGCTCTGCTCAGTGTCAGTCAAGAGGGTTGGGAGACATTATTGAATGGGTTCTTGTTTTAAGTTTCATGAAAATGACTGGCTGACTAGCCGACGAAATGATTGAATGACTAGCTAGGAAACTGACTGAATAACAGACTGACTAACTAGCTACCTAAATCACTAACTTACTGTGATTTATGGACAATGAACTAATTGATTGACTGACTGCATAACTAGCTAACAAAGTAAATCACCGGGTAACTGACTAAAAACCTGACTGATTGCCTGACTGACTGACTGACTAACTAACTGGGTGTCTAGATAGCTAGATAGCTGACTAATCGCCGAGCGAACTGACCAATGTATTGATCGACGGACTGTCAGACTAACTACCATACTAACTGGTTGACTAGCTGAGAAATTGACTGAGTTTAGCTAGCTAACTGAGTAATTGAGGAGAGAATTAAATCTCATTACCAAATCAATTAACTGAGTGAGTAGCCAAATAACTAGCTGACTGGTTGCCAGCCTGAACCAACATTTCTTTTTCCATTTGTGAGTTCAGTGGAGTTACAAGTAATTTTGCATCTTGTGTCAGCACGAGCAAGGGGAGGAGACATACTGCTCCGATGAAATCGAAGTGGTCCTCACGGACAGTTCCGCTCCGGCAACTTCTTCTCCGCCTCAACACGTGGACGCCGACAGCAACAGCGACGCGGTCAAGATCGTCATCACCATGAGCTGTGACCCTCTCACCGCCGCCCAGCTGGAGGAGAGCGTCAAGCAGAGTCTGCTGGAGAACGCACAGGTGAGATCAATGGCGGCAGGTTGAGGTGTCCTGTGCAGTGATCATTTTCATGGCCATTACTTATGTTTCTCAGGCTCAAAAGGATGCTGACGAATGTCACATCAAGATCCCGGTTATCGTCTTCGACTTGCCCGAGGACGACAAGCAGGAAGCGGAAGAAGAAGGGCATGAAAAAGAAGAAGAGGACCTATCAAAGGACGAGCTCACCCTGAGACAGATGGAGAGCCAAAGCGAGGAGTTCTACTTATGCAAGGACACAGTCAGCTCACAGTCAGCCACTTCGGGGTGTCTCCTTCCAGGTGGGGAGCAGGCCCTGGTCAGCATGCCGCATACCAATAACAACACCTCATCCGGTGTGGACGTCTGCTCCCACTTCCATCCCGATGACACGGACACTCCGATTTCCAGCACGGACCCTCAAGGTTTTCTGCGTCTGCCGCCCGCTTTGGGCCGCTATGGTCCCGGGGGAAGGATGCACTTACGCGGGCTGAGCATGGACAGCGGGAAAGACGCCGTGCTGCTTTCGGACCGCTCCCAAAACACAGTATGTCATGACACTTCCAACTAAAGTCACCCCTGTATTTTGTACTCTACGAACACTTCTTTCGTCTCGATGCCAGACCACCATGACCACCTCCAAGTCAGACCTGGAGGCAAAGGAGGGCCAGATTCCCAACGAATCCAAATTCTTGGAGTTCGTCTCCCTGTTGGAATCTCTTAGTGCCCGAGGGAGCACCAAGGAAGAAGGATCTGACCTCCAGCCGGACGTGGGAACTTCCGTGGAGACCGAAAAGCAACACACGGGTTCGTTACTGAATCTTTCCTGACTTGGACCCTTTCATACTGCTCATTTCGCATGACTTGATAACTATCTTTTGTACATCAAATTATGATTAAAGTTTTTTTATTTTTTTTATTTAATGTATTCAGAGCCCTTGCATGATCATTATTGTTCCACGCCGTGTTCAGCTGCATTTCTGGCAGGATGGCTTACTACATAATCACATCAGAATTTTTTTTTCCACCCTTAATTCTGAATCACAAAAACAACGGCATGAACTGCATTACAGAAAACACAAACGCATCTCCCGGAGCAAATGAACCCAAAGAGAGCAAAACGCACAGCAAAGCCGAGCGACCCAAACCGCCCACCAGTCTGGCTCCCGACAAGTCTGTTCTGCCTATACACATTCCCATCGTCTCACCAGACAGGTACCAAAAAAAAACATCTTTTTTACAAGATACCAGAGGTGCTCATTAAGTAGACCATGAGCTAACAAAGTCCTTGTAGTCATCTTATGTTTTCGTGTGTTCATGTGATTAAAAAAAAAATCTGTCTATTTCGAGGAGCTAATACAGCAGATTGAATTGGCTCCCCGATAAATTGGTCAGGCCCCTCTCAGCGTCACTATCTGGTAATTGTATTCCACCTCCAGTCCGCAGACGGAAAAAGATCCCGACTATGACTCACTCCCTTCCCAAACGTCCCAGTCGGAAAGCTCCATGCTGCAGGTTATCTGTCGGCCGGAGGCTACGAGCAAGGAGGAAGCGTATACCTTCCACACTGTGCACCGTAAGCTGCTATCCATCTCCGATTTGAATGTGTAAATGCACATTTTTGATTCGAAGTTTTTTTTGTTTGTTGTCAAAGGAGAGAGGCCCCGGAAGCTGTATGCCGAGCGAGCCCTCAACCTGCCGCTGGGCGCGGAGCTGATCACTGGCAACATGTGGTATGACTGACCATGTTACGTACTCGAGGCCAATTGTGGCGTTTATTCCACATATTAAAATACTCCCGAGGCATCTTAAAGGTGCCTTTTCCATCATAATCCAGCCTTTTCCACTGTTTTGTGTGTGTGTGTGTGTGTGTGTGTGTGTGTGTGTGTGTGTGTGTGTGTGTGTGTGTGTGTGTGTGTGTGTGTTGAG
>NW_017842054.1:3468946-3480456 GCF_001891065.2 Hippocampus comes | reverse complement strand
TGTGTGTGTGTGTGTGTGTGTGTGTGTGTGTGTGTTCAGTGACCTCCTGTCCACTTCTTCCAACTCGGAGTGCCAAGACAGCATGGCGGGCGGTCACGCAGACTGTCCTTTCCAGCGACGCATCATTCCTTCACACCGACTTCGTCCCCGACGGACGCACCCTGAGATCTTCCAGGTGTGCATCAAAAAAAAAAAAAAAAAAAAAAAAAAAAAAAATTGCAGTTCTTTCGCAGGGTCCAAGAATTATGCAAAAAAAACTTTTTTTCCTTATAATTTCAAGTACCACCTCAATAAAAATGCAAAAGTGTTCATCATCATAAGACGGAGGCTTTATTCCTAAATAAATATATTAACTTATAACATGATGCACAGTTTCAACATTAACGGTACTCTCAAATATGGAATAAAAAACAAATTAATTAACTTCTAGAATGATTAAATGAAATTGTACTGACATAAAACGCAGGAATAAAACTGTTTGAAAACAGTTCTTAAAGATTCAACGCAGCTGGTTTGTACTTGAAAGTCAAATACAACTGAACTGCACTTCATACATCTACTCGACTGAATTAAAAAAACATATATAACAGGATGCAGTTTTAACAATAAAGTTTGTGATTCTTCGCGTACCACCATTACTGATGTCAACGCACAAAACAAACAAAAAAAAAAACTTGTCCGTTGAATTCATACCGCATGTCACATCTTGTTCAGGAGGAGGACTCTTTAGACGACTCCTCAGAGACCTCCACCCAGGAGAAGCCCACCAGGAAGATTTACTACAAGCTCAAGCTGTTTCCGGGCAAGTGGGTGGACATTTTATATGACCGTCTCACCTTGCTCGCGCTACTGGACAGGTAAGTGCTCTTCGTGAGAAAAGCCCGCTGGTCAATTGGTGTACAGAAGTCCCCCCCGTTCAGCACAGGAGTTACAAATCTGTGATATGGACAAAGCAGTTATGTTCGTATAGTTTCATCCCGAAAGCACCCCTCCCACACTCCTTTCAGGGGCAGCGGTTACTACAGTTGACAGTTTACCATGTTATCAGGTTACAGGGAAGCAGGGAAAAAAAAAAAAATCCCCTGATCCGGTCGAGTGATGACTGTAATCTGCGTAGGAACCAAGACGTTCTGGAGAACCTGGTGGCGGTTTTCATGGCCTTCCTGGTTTCCTTCCTCGGCTTTGTGCTGCTCAACGACGGCTGCTTCAAAGACTTCTGGGTCTTCCAGTTCTGTCTGGTCATCGCCAGCTGTCAGTACTCCTTACTGAAGGTAGAATAAGGCAGAACACAAAACGATCAGTCATAACGTCACGTTAATTGTCAAACGAATCCAACTGTCGACTGGCGATTGTCCATTTATACGATGGGCATGACCTCTGTTTTGTACAAATTGTCATTTCTCTCTCTGTGCTTTTGCTTTGCAGAGTGTTCAGCCAGATGCAGCTTCACCAACGCACGTTAGTTATTTATCTATGGTTTAAAATAATAGCAAAACATGTTTAAATTATGTTTTTCTTTGGATGACACAAATGATTTTGACCCAAAATATGGAAAAAACACAACGGGCTGTAATAGGTGCAGGGATGGTGCTTTAATGACACTGGAGTGAAAATGTGCATGATATGATAGATGGCTAGATGGGTCGACAGTAAATATACAACATAAATAATTTATAATGCACCAATGTCACAATTTCAAAATCATTTCAGTGCTCATGTGATTAAAAACGTCAAAGTACAACTCATGAGAGTCCCCGATATGCCACATATATGGAACTTGGTGCACCATTAAGACAAGTTCCGTACACGATTTACTGACCATCTATTCATTTCTTTTTTTAGCTGTCTCATATCTATCCATCCCTGTGCAGGGTCACAACCAGCTGGTGGCCTACAGCCGCGCGGCTTACTTCTGCATCTTCTGCTCGCTCATCTGGACGGTGGAGCAGCTGCTGCGTCGGAAGGACCTCCCCGTCTCCACTTTGTACGGCGTCACCATCGTGTGCCGCGACGCGCTGCGCTTCGTGCGGAACCTGCTCATGGGTACGGACAGACCGAGGCCCAGATGGGACGCTTCGGCTTCAAGCCACTTGTCTTGTGATCGAGCAGTTCATCGATTTTGATCACAGGTTTCACTCACTGCTTCCCAATCACGTTCCTGGTGGGCCTTTTCCCGCAAGTCAACACCTTCGCCATCTACCTGCTGGAGCAGATTGACATTCACTTTTTCGGCGGAACAGGTCAGCCGAGCCATTTTCGATCCATTGGGTACACCAGTGTAAAAATTGCATTGTTGTACTATGGGGAAGATGTTTCAAAAGATGTTTCAAACTCCATTTTAAGTTTTTGGTATAAATATCTCTTGGCTCATTTGAGCAACCAAATCAGTCCTGGTGCGCTCGCTCGAGGACATCCTGGACAAATTTGGGCAAATAAAGGAGGCTTGGCCACGACAGTGGCGAAATGCGTTTCTTTGTTGTCATTCCAGCGGCTACAAGTCTGATCTCAGCAGTGTACGGCATCCTCCGCAGCCTGGGCGCTCTGTCTCTGCTCTACGGTTTCTGCTTCGGAGCTCTCAAGGTTGATGGCGCCCACCAGGCTAGAACCACCTGTGGAGGCGCTTGAAAATGTTTTGACGTGTGTGTGTGTGTGTGTGTGTGTGTGTGTGTGTGTGTGTGTGTGTGTGTGTGTGTGTGTGTGTGTGTGTGTCGCAGGAGCCGTGGGACGAGCAGCACACGCCAGCCTTGTTCTCTGGTTTCTGTGGCCTTCTGGTGGTCTTCTCCTACCACCTCAGTCGACAGAGCAGCGACCCCTCGGTCATGATGTGAGGAACAGTTCCACATTCTTAACTGAATCAAACACAAAAAATATTCAGCATAACTACCTGCCGTTTTGACACATCCTTGCCTTGACTGTTCAAAACTACCAAAAGTAAGTAAACTGCTGTGAAATGAAACAAAACAAAAGCAAAACTAGTCACCCTTTAGTTATCGTTTAATTTAACTGCCATGCAAGTGTCAATATCAATTAGCTGCTGTTAACATGAACCTCGAATGAAGTAAAACTACTTGTCCTTTGAATTAATGAATTTATTTTGGACATAAAAATATTAATTTCAGTGAATCTCACGAGTGGTGCTTGGGCACCCTCTAGTGGTACATAAGAGCATCACTGAATTAATTAAAACTAAAGTTATGTATCAACTAAAATCGAATATGAAGCTTTTTGAATCATTTTTTGAAACAAATGCTTTACTTTTTAAAGTTTCATTAAACGTTACGATCCATTGGCATTTAACAGATTTTTTTGCATTTTTTTATTGTGCAATTCTAAGTGCAATTTTCATTGAACGTTGCAGGAAATTTTTATTTGAATTATTGAAGTTTCTTTTCTTTCTTTCAGATCGCTGATCAAGTCGAAAGTAATGCCCACGTTAGCGGAGGGTGAGGAAGACGAGGGCCGAGACGCCGACATCGAAGACCCTCTGCCCAAGAAGCTGCAGAATTCGATGGTGAGCAACAACAATTCGTTTGCTCTCAAGCCTCCACTGAGCATTTTCTATCATCAGACTGTACATGAATGATACATGAGATGATTTGTCTCAAATGGCGGACGTCCCACAGAAGGAGATTCTTTTGTCGGACGTGATCGTGTGCTCGCTCGCCTACATCCTGACCTTCGCCATCACCGCCAGCACTGTCTTCCTGTCGCTCAAGGTGAGACTTGCCCTGACTTTGGGGCGACAGAAGCAGGGTACAAGACTCTTCAAGTCATGCTAACATGCATGTGGGTGGGAGGAGCCCGGATTCAAACTCAGATCTCCTGACCGCGAAGCAGACATGCTAATATCTAGGTTGCCTCCACGAACTGAAAAAAAAATGCATTTTTTTTTTTCTTGTCAGCCCTTTGTGACCATCGTTCTGTACGCGCTGGCGGGGACGGTGGGCTTGGTGACGCATTACGTCATCCCCCAGTTGAGGAAGCATCATCCCTGGCTGTGGATCTCGCACCCGCTGCTCAAGACCAAAGAGTACCACGAGTTTGAGCCCAGAGGTCAGAATTTTAATTTCAAATAGTAACTAAAAAAAGTTAGGAAAAAGCCTCGTACGAGGTGGAGCATTTCAACTTTAAATTAAAAAAAAAAAAAAAGAAGAAAAAGAAAAAAATCTGTGCTTTATGCAGGCATTATTAGACGTAATTATTCTTTCTTAGACCAAAAGGCAATCATTTAAAATGTTTTTTTTTTTTTTGTGAAAGAGGACGCAGTCCTGATGTGGTTCGAGCGGTTGTACGTGTGCCTGCTGTGCTTGGAGAAGTATGTGGTGTACCCCGCCATCGTCCTGAGCGCGCTCACCAACGACGGCTTCGCCCTGAGCCACCGCAAGAGGCTGGGCATCCAGTAAGACGCGCCGTACCTTGGTCGGCACTGCGAGGAGTGCTCCACTTGACCCTGTCCCCCCCACCCACCCATGCAGCGGCGACGTCCTGTTGACCACCGTGGCCGGGATGAAGCTCTTGCGCTCGTCCTTCTGCGACCCCAGCTTCCAGTTCGTCACCTTGCTCTTCACGCTGCTCTTTTTCCACGTCGACTGCCCGCGCGCTTCCGAAAGCTTCCTGCTCGATTTCTTCCTCATGTCCATCCTCTTCCACAAGGTGAGCGCTCGCACCTGGAAACACAGCGGACACTTACGTGAGTG
Source organism: Hippocampus comes (assembly GCF_001891065.2). Taxonomy (NCBI): domain Eukaryota; kingdom Metazoa; phylum Chordata; class Actinopteri; order Syngnathiformes; family Syngnathidae; genus Hippocampus; species Hippocampus comes. Next base: position 3,475,759 of record NW_017842054.1, on the reverse strand, counting down.
GGTCTAAGGATGCTGTTGAGAAAATCCCTCGAGTCTCAAATGCGGAACGCTGACAGTCATCCCAAGGTTGAATATATTTACAGTCCAGTTGGATGCTAGTAATGCCCAAATACATTACATAGCCAAATAAGGTAACCAAAACATGTGAAGGTGGAAATCCACACACTAATAACATTTTTGATACCGTGCTTGTCAGGTGTACCTAACAAAGCGTCTTTGTTGTTGTTGCAGATGCGCGAGCTACTGCTGAAGCTTCATTTCATCCTCGTCTATATCGCCCCCTGGCAGATCGCCTGGGGCAGCGCCTTCCACGCCTTTGCCCAACCCTTCGCCGTGCCTCGTATCCTTATAGTGCCTTAAAGTTGGTGTGTGTGTGCGTGTGCGTTAGTTAGCTCACCGTGAGAGCCACAGGTTCGTTCTTGACTGGCGCCGCAATCAGACTCGGCCATGCTGCTGCTGCAGACGCTGATCACGACCGTCTTCTACACCCCCCTGGCCCCCTTCCTGGGCAGCGCCATCTTCATCTCCTCGTACCCGCGGCCCATTAAATTCTGGGAGAGGAACTACAAGTAGGGAAAATAGTTTAAGCTGAAATGGAAATATTGTTCATCAAAATGTCATTAAAATTTTTGTGCCTTATAAGCCGATGTGGGCTGGGCACCTTGAATTGTGCACGGCACTAAATAAGAAATAGACTAAAGTGAACTTTAATAATTATGTATGACATGTATGTTGCGTTTAATAAGTTCAATAAGAACTGTCCCTTACTTAATGTGTATGCGCCGTATGGGAAAATCCGAATAGCGACACAAATACATTTACCTTTACAGTTATGGTTTTTACTCACCTGAGATGAGATGCTAATAAAACTTGTTGCCTGCAGCACAAAGCGCATCGACAACTCCAACAGCCGCCTGGTGTCTCAAGTTGATAAAGAGACGGGTGAGTTCTCAACCACTTTTTACGATGTTGTTCAAGCTCTCCATGCAGTGCTTCTGAATTATTCTTCCTCCGGGGACGCCATGTGCACTCTTTTTATGGCTGTCTTCCGCCAGGCTGCGACGACAACAACCTCAACTCCATCTTCTACGAATACCTGACGCGCTCGCTGCAGCACTCTCTCTGCGGCGATCTCATGCTGGGCCGCTGGGGCAACTACAGCGCCGGCGACTGCTTCATCCTGGCCTCGGACTACCTCAACGCCCTGGTGCACCTCATCGAGATCGGCAACGGCCTGGTGACCTTCCAGCTCCGAGGACTGGAGTTCAGAGGTATGGCGTTCGCTTGGTATACTGCGATGGTCCCGGGGCAGATCCCTGGTGTACACCTGTGAACACGGGGGGGGGGGAGAATTGGAACGGAATTGGTATTTGACTTGAACCACAATATAGCCCTGTGGTACGCCAGTGAAATTATTTCAATTGGGCAGATCCCTGGTGTACACCTGTGAACACGGGGGGAAGATGGGAACAGAATTGGGATTTGACTTGAATGAATTGACTGCTGTACCCCAGAATATAGCCCTGTGGTACACCAGTGAGATTATTTCAATTTAATGGTTTTAATGGAATGAACCGAGTGCTGCAGTTGTTTCTACTGGTGTACCCAAGGGCTCTGTTCTGAGCCCCACTTCCCTTCATTATCTACATTCTACCTTTTGGCCACATCTTTTTTCATTGTTCTGGGCATGATACCCAATTCTATCTGCTCACCAAACCTACCACCTCTCTTTTGCTTTCTTCTCTGACTGACCCGTCTCGCTAAAATATTAATGGCTCATCAAAACAATTCCACTTACCCATACCAAGTCCACACCACCAAATAGTGACAGCTTTTCAAACTGTTTCTTTGCCTTCCTGCCAGGAACTTACTGCCAGCAGCGTGAGGTGGAGGCCATCACGGAGGGCGTGGAGGAGGATGACGCCTGTTGCTGCTGCGAGCCTGGCCACCTGCCCCACATGCTGTCATGCAACGCTGCCTTTAACCTGCGCTGGCTGGCGTGGGAGGTGACCGCCACCAAGTACCTGCTGGAGGGCTACAGCATCAGCGAAAACAACGCTGCCACCATGCTGCAGGTCTACGACCTCCGCAAGCTGCTCATCACCTACTACCTGAAGGTACTTGTACAAACAAGAAGATTCATCACCAGGAAACCTCTCGCTCATCATGTCTTCCTCTTCCTCTAGAGTGTTATTTACTACTTGGTGCACTCCCCCAAGTTGACCACCTGGCTCAAGGACGCCGCCATCCACGAGGCGCTGCAGTCCTACACCAAGTGGCACCATATCGAGAGAGACCCTCAGGTGTTCAGCGTCAAGATAGACGAGGACTATGTGCACTGCCTGCAGGGGGTTACGCGAGCCAGCTTCTGCAACGTGTACCTGGAGTGGATCCAGTACTGCGCTGGCAAGCTGGAGACGGTACGGAAGACTTGGGGATTTAGCAGGGCTCCGCACTATGGCAGGTTCTGGTTGGGATACCGGCAAGTCAAGGCAAGCTTACTTGTACAGCACCACATAGAGTGCCAAATAAAAGCATCGTGAAAAAAGGCAAAAGTATCTTTGAGTGATGGAAAAAAACCCACCAGTGAACAAAGTTATCAGTCCCAAATCCAAATTTGAACAGTTTGAGCAGATCTCAAGTGTTCAGAAAGTGTTTTCCGACAGTTGAGGAGCAGAAACAGAATGCTACTTCAGTTGGTTCGGTTCTGGTTGTGGAATCCAGGTTCCGAGGTGCCAACACAACCTTCATAGTATAAAAGCGGCGGTGCACAACCTCTGTCCTCTATCCTGCATGTTTGAGATGTCTCTCTCCCTCAACGCACCCGATTCAAATGATCAGCTGGAGGACCGGGGTTCGACACCCCGTGGTATAAAGTCTGCCCTCTTCTTGTATCCACACGTTTGTTTGTTTGTCCAGCCTGTCGACAGCGATGAAGACTCCCCTCTGGTGACTTTGGCATACGCCCTGTCGGTCCTGGGAAGACGATCGCTTGGAACGGCGTCACATAACATGTCCAACAGGTAGGTAACTTCACTTTTTCTTTCTTACCCTTTAGATTGATTGTTTGCTCCGTCATCCAGATCATGGCCATCCAAGAAGTCTTCCAACATCCTCAAACTTGAAATACCACTGCCGTTGTCAATAGGGAGCGCTAACGTCTAACTTAAAGTTAGAAACTGCGACCACAAGGGGGCATCAGAAACTTTATTAGCTCTCTCTTTTTTGTTGGTCTTATTTTCATACCCCGTCAAGCCTGGAATCTTTCCTGTATGGTTTCAACACACTGTTCAAAGGCGACTTCCGCATCGCTCCCAAAGACGAGTGGGTTTTCGCCGATCTTGACCTCTTGCAGAAGGTGGTGGCTCCCGCTGTCAGAATGAGCCTGAAGCTGCATCAGGTACGGGCAAACTGCCGTTCGTCACAAGGCCTTGTGGCACATCCTTCAAGAAAATCTGGACTGAAAGCTTCCAAGTCCCGTTGGAGTTAGTCAGTCCGTTGCATTTCCTGCTCCCAGGACCACTTCACGTGTCTGGAAGAGACCGAGGAGGCGTCCATCTTGTACGAGGCCATCACAAACTACCGCAGCAGCCTGGTCATTTGCCACGAGAGCGACCCGGCCTGGCGCAAGGCGGTGCTGTCCAGCCGCGACACGCTGCTCACGCTGCGCCACATGGTGGACGACGGCACAGATGAGTACAAGATCATCATGCTCTACAAACGCCACCTCAGCTTCAAAGTCATCAAGGTAGGAACAGAAACTTTACGCGGGATGCCTCTTTATATGCCTTCAGATTTTCATTGATCGCGGGTCGGTCTGGATTCCCGTCGATACATGAAGGGGTCACTAGAAGACTTCCTAAACTCTCTTGGCAGATCAACAAGGAGTGTGTGCGAGGTCTATGGGCAGGTCAGCAGCAAGAACTGATCTTCTTACGGAATCGCAACCCGGAGCGCGGCAGCATCCAGAATTCCAAGCAGGCGCTGAGGAACATGGTCAACTCGTCTTGCGACCAGCCCCTGGGCTACCCCATGTACGTGCGGCCTGAAAGCCCGAAGAGAACCGAAGGGTGTTCCGGGGTTTGACGTCCGTTGCTCTGTGGTGTCAATCCAGGTATGTGTCGCCGCTGACAACGTCATATGCGGGAACACACCGGATGCTGCGCACCATCGGGGGAGGGGCTTCCAGCTTGGACGCCATTCGTTCCTGGCTGTGCTCCAAATGGCTCAGGTTCAACAGAACTTCCCCCTTCAACGAAATCAGTTTCTGCCAGTTTTGTCGACCCTCAGGGCATTATGTTGGCTATTTGTGTCTGCCCCATTTTTTTTCCCCGTACTTTAGCTGTGTTCATGCAAATGTCAAGGGTGGATATTTTTGTCCAATTTCCAACTCAAATTGGACCCTTTGGCTCTGTCTTGTCCAATTTTGGTCAATTGAACCCCATGAAAACTACATCTGGATTGAATTGTTTTGTGTTTTTAAGTAGATTACATAATTTCCCAATTTTGGGATGAGGGAGCAATTTCGTTGATTATTTTTCGATTCCAATGAGGCATTTAGTGGCTTATTGCACTCCAATCGCGCAAATGAATCAAACCATTTCGACAGTCAGCAGTGGAGATCATCTCTCTTGACCATCGAGAAAAATTAATTCTTTAATTTTAGAACTGGAAGCTTTCTCTGCTGGCTGTAGAAAGACTGTACTATTATCAAAATAAGAAAAAAAATACGCATTCCAAAAAAATAGTACTTCAAGGGTTAAGAATAAAAATGGAGAGTAAAACCTACCAGTCTGAGCACACATTTGGTATGTGTCACTGATGCCAACAGAGTGCGCAAGGACAACCTGAACAGTTGCAACAGTGGCGTCAACATGGATGACTGCGACTGCGGTGCCGGCGGGTCGTCATCTCTGAGCCACAACCGGCCGTCATCGGTCACCTCCAATAGTCTGAGTGCTTACCAGCAGAGAGCCCCCCGGACCACACGAAGCCACCGACACCATAGCTCAGGTAGAATAACAACAAATGGGAGGGGACTTAGTGTAGCACCATTGACGAACAAAAGTTGGAATATTGTGACCTGCTTCTAGTCTCTAAATCCATGAATTACATAATTACTTAATAAATTGTAAATGTTTATTTGTTTTTTTTTGTTATAGTTCAACATAAAACTATTAAATGCATTACCTTTGAAGAGTTCAGCTTTCCTTCTTCCAACTTCCAGTGTTTTTTATTTTTCTGTTCATCAAGGAAATGCTTCCTGTCAAAAAATAAGATTTCTATGAATGTTTGTTCTTAGTGAATTCCTGTTGTGTGCAGCCCGGAGGGAGTATCGCAGCAGATCGGTGCAGCCTCAGACCCAGCGGCCGCCGGTCAACAGCCAATCGGGACCCATCGTGGACTCGGCCTCCAACCATGGCTTGATCCAGCGTCTGTCCAACAGCCAGCTGTCCTTCAACACTTCCATAGCATCCATCTTCTCCCAGGTCAACACGCGCACAACACTGATGACTCGTGGTTAGCTTGAAATTTTCGGCTAACGAAGCGCTTGGTTCCTCAGGTCCCTCGTCTCTCGGGAACCGGCGGGATCAGCTCGCAGCTCCAGGCGGCGCCGAATCAGCAGCGTTCCAGCCAAGTACGAGTTGGCTACATGTTGTCACCGTGTCTCATGCGCAGTGTCAACGCTGACTTTTCATGTCACGTGACGTGAAGATGACATCATTAGCATTTCCCTGGACTCTGCGCCACACTGTTGTTGTGCCCATTTCTCATTAGGTGTCGTCATCGTCGTCTACCCTGAGTCTGCTGTTCGGCAAGCGCAGTTTCTCCAGCGGCCTGGTGATCTCAGGGCTGTCAGCCGCCGAGGGGGGCAACACCACCGACACGCAGTCATCGTCCAGTGTCAACATTGCCATGGGACCCTCACACCGGTCGGCCAGCAGGGCCACACAGGTACAACATTTATCTTGATTTTATTTTTTTTTTGGGTGTGGGGTTTACAGGAATACAGTAAACTTCCCAATTTTTGGTTCAGCAAAAGTAGTGCTTTGCTGCCATCGTGTGGCATCTCAGTGCCAAGGATGTATGTTGAGGTGAGTTGAGGAGTTTCATTTCGAAAAAAGTAGTGCTTTAGCACCGTCTTCGGGCATCTACGGTAGGTGTCAAGTAACTATGTTGCAGTGAGTTGAGGAATTTCCGTTTGACAAAAGTGGAGCTTTGCTATCACCTTGGTGGCAAGGAACTATGTTGAAGTGAATTTTTTTTCCACTTGTTTTGAGACTTTCATGCAGACAAGTTGAAGAAATATTTGATGTTTGTATCCATTTGATTTTTTTTTACTTTTTTTTTTAATTATCATAATAAAAAAGCAAATTTTTGTCCATTTCTATATAGTGCACCTTACAAAATCCTTAATTGTCTGTTAACATCCGTTGAAGAAATATTTGATGTTTGTATCCATTTGATTTTTTTTTACTTTTTTTTTTAATTATCATAATAAAAAAGCAAATTTTTGTCCGTTTCCATATAGTGCACCTTACAAAAAACTGAATTGTCTGTTAACATCCAAACAGTAGCCTACTACTCCAAATATATATTCAATATGATGAATTTAACTTTGTTTTGGGCATTTTGAGCTTCAGTAGCCTCATGCTACATAACTTATGACCAAGGTTGAATTTATTATTTTTTTGCTAAGCATGTTAAATCTCAACTCATGAGCTTCGAGACTTACCATTGTCTATTCGTCAAGCAATAATTCCCCGTCTCTTGCGCTTTCATCAGTGGACGTCCGAGCCGTACGAGAGCCTC
>NW_017842054.1:3446293-3468690 GCF_001891065.2 Hippocampus comes | reverse complement strand
GCTTGACTTTCTTTTATTGGCCCCCCCCCCCCGCCAAAAAAAAAAAATACTGACTGCACAAAATGAAAAAAATCATAAGATTCCAGGTCTCTAAAATGATTTCTTAAAAAAAAAAAGACAATTCTCATAAAATTATGACTTTTTCTTGTTTTAACGTCTTTTTTTCTTCCACGGGACTTTTTTCCAACATTATGACTCTAACTTTTTAGTCATCTTTAGTTTTTTTTTGTACTAGCTTATCCCCCCCCCCACCACACACACACACAAATTTTTTTTGCATGTTTTTTATCTTTAAGAAAAATGTGTCTACTTTGTTTTGGGGGGGGTCATATTTTCCTCAGAATATTTTTAATGGACTCATTAATTTTTCTTAGTCCCTTTCAAAATTGCTTTTCATTTACAATTTGAACAAAGACAGAAAATGTGACCTCACGTTGCTTTTCTCATTAACATGAGAATTGGTTTGTTTGATGTATTTGCCGAAACCCAAAGATCTTTTTGAGGTGCTCAATAAATTAACTGACAAAATATCGAAATTGATGCTTCTCTTTCGACGGTGGCAAACAAATAATGCATAGGAAAATAAGGAGCTCACCCCAAAAAAATAAATCATATACTTCATGCTCGTGCGGCATAACACATAATTTCCCAGCCCGACCCCAAGAAAGACACCACGACATTTGTGAAAAAAAAAATCTACTAAGTATTTATTGTAAGTTGTTACACTTTCTAGCAGCACTATGCAAATGACAAGATATTCAAGGGCAGTCACAAAAGATTGGCCTTTTGTCGTAACGCAAAGATGGTGTGTTGTTGTTTTTTTTTTTCCGTGTAAACAAAGACAAGATCAAGTGCCGCTGATCCCAATGGACCACAGCTTTCAACACAGCAGGCGAGACTCAACGAGAGGTCTTTCGCACCTTTTCAGAGAAATGAGAAAGAAGCCACGCTCTTCAGAGAAATGAACAATCGCAGAAGAATAATGGTGAACATTGTCATTTTTTTTTTGTTTGTTTTTTTTTTTTGCGGGCGACAAAAGTTACAATTTCAGTTGTGACATAATAGCTCTTATTTGTCCGCAATCAACGACCATTGGACGTTATCATTGCCTTTTTACAAAAACTTCATCTGCGTTGGGTATTACTTGATATAGTTTTACGAAGACAAACACTTTTGAAATGAAACAAACACTTGACCGTGCTTATAGTCCAACCGCATGGCAATGACAAATTTTTGGCACATCGTTTTCACTTTTTAAAAATGTATCGGAATTGACCAATAAAAAAAAAAAAAAAAAAAAAACAATACATTGTGAAATGGACACGGAGATGCAAAAGTACAGTTTTGTTACATCCGATTGGAACCGTCATGCAAAGACTTGCCGAAAGCAACACCATTAATGAGCAAAAAGTTGGGTCACAATGTACACCTTTTGCCAACGCTTTCTTGAGGTACGCATTTACGCAGCGATATGTGACGGCTGGGTCCGCGACAACGCTGGGGACGCGTCGGATGCTACACTTAAGGGCTTCCCGCATTTCACGGCACTTTGGACACCAAGTGCTCCGGATCGCTCGGATTCCTTATAGAACTCGTTTTCTGACCGACATTGTTAAAGAAGTTGTTATTGCCGTCGTCAAGACTTGATTCAAAAAGTCATTTTGTTGGTGTTTGTCCGACTCTGGTTGAGACGTCATAAGTCAGAAGTTGCTTTATGTCCGCCATTGTTAAGGAATTCGACCAGAAATCGGTGTCAACGGTAAGGAGTCGATGTCAGTCCGACGTCGTTCAAGTTCAAATTGTGTTCTGTACGAGATCGTTGACCAAGTTGTCGTCCGTTCACTGTGAAAGATGTCGTGAATTGTTTTGGGTCCAAAACTGTTGAAGAAGTCGTTGGCAAAAGTTCTATGAAGTCAGCAACTGGTTGCTGTTCTTCAGATGTCTTTCAAGAAATCGTTTTCCATTCAAAGGAGTTGTTGTCGTCCGCATTTGGTCTGACTTTATTGTCAGTATTTGTCCGACTTTCTTATAATCGTCACCAGAAAGGTTTTTCTGGGTCAGACATATATTTTTTAAAAAGATGTTGGCGTCAACAGAAGTCGGTGTGGGTCAAATATCGCCAAGTCGTTTTCTGTCGTCCGTCATCGATTAAAAGGTTGTTGTCGCACTGGCGTCGCTGTTGGTCCGCCGTTGTTGTCCCGTTTGACTTCGTTCAAGAAGTTTTAGGTGAAAATATTATCCAAAAGTGGATTTGTAATTCCAATGATGCTGTCGGTCCTGCGCCGCTCAAGAATTTTGAAATTGTTGCCTTCCTCTCGCAACCAGACGACAAACTCATACGAACGGATCATCATCCGACTTTCGTACAAAGAGGCTCATTGTTTTCATGTAACACTCAAGAATCGGGTATGCTTCGGTGAGAAAAATACAAACCCCTCAAAAGAGTTTTTTTTTTTTTTTTAAATTGTCTGCATACTGCAGTACTTGAATACATACTCATACAGTATCGTTTGTAGCAAATAACTGAATTATTTCATTTATTTAGCAAAAAGCATGCTCAATAGAAAAAAAATCATCTTTCCCCATCAGCTAAATGTTTAAATTCCCAATTTCCGCCTGCGCTTTTTTCCATCATCTCTTGACCTTGAGGCTTAGGCATCGAAATCAATAAAGAGAAAAGTGATCGCCTAAAATCCGTTTGTCGCACACCAGCCAAGCGAGGACGTCAAAACTGTAACGCTTTTCCCGCGAATGGTGGTATTGCCCGTCACCGAGAGAGGAAGCCAGAGCACGAGAAATAAAAGCGACGGAATCAGAGGATGTCTTGGGAAAAACAAAAATGAGGCATACCGATGTCGAGGAATCGAATTTCGCGCAAATTGACAAAACCTGCCGGAGAGATCTCGATAAAGCCCCAAATCGTACCTCATCGCAAATATTTTTAAAAAGTGGCTGAAACTAGCTATGTGAACAATTTTTCGTCGGTGACCATTTTAGGGATTTATTTGAGTAAAAATGGGAAAAAAAATAAAATAAAATAAAAAATAAGCCCACTTCCGATGGATGCGCTTCCAACTGCATCGACACAGTGATCGTTGGCGAGGATGCGGCTACAAAAACGAGACGTTTGAAGGTCGGATATCGAAGATGACATGCTCTTGTTTTAGGTGAAAAGAAAACACATCTTTTCACAGATCAAAAAAACCAAAACAAAAAAAATCTAAAATTCACAGGAAGTTGAATGTCACCAGACTGTTGTGAGCACATTTCAGCCCTTCAAACCTGGATGTAAAAACAACTGGAAAGAGACGGGCTGGCGACAGTGACTCCAAATTTGCTATTTTGTTTTGACAAATAAAACATCCTCCGTTCGTAAATCGTACACAAGGCCAGCCACTGTTCTTCGCGAGACGCCAGCACGCTGCCACATCATGTCAGACAACATTTATTCGTTTCTGCATCGTCACGAAGGCATATACTATTTTCTCTGTGTATTACTTGAATGAGCGAACATTTTTTTGCTGAGTGAGATTGAAAGGACTTCAGCAAAGGGCAATGTAAACCGTGGTCCATCTTTTAAACGGGTGCGGGCGGAACCTCGCCCTTTTCCCAGCAACACATTTGCATAGGCAAAAATGGGATTAGCCCTTAGACAGTGGTTTCCTGAATTATTATATAGATGCAAAAAAAAAAAAAAATCTAGTTCAAAATCAAAACAAAGACAGAAAAAAAAAAGCAAAATCAACAACAACAAAATGTCGAGGCTAAACTCTCTTGAATACACTCCTGCCCCCACACGCTGCCGCTCTGATACATTTTTGTCTGTGCACATTTTATAGTTTACAGTGTTAGGCTTCAAGTAGATCTACAAAAAAAAAAAAAAAAACAACCAAAAATGACAACAAAAAAAACCCCTGACAACTAGATGTGAAATAAGTTAACCACATGAGAGGTAGTGAAAAGCCTACAGGGTTGTTGTTTGTTTTCATCCAAGGAGATGATAATAAGAAGAAGAAAAAGAATAAGAAGAATGATGATCATAATAAATGTGTCAATAAGGCCAAAGCTTCGCAACCCCCCCCCCCCCGTCCTGTCAGGACACTTTAGTTCTTAAAAAGGGGGGAAAAAAAAAAAATAAGTGGAAATGGCAGAGCACCGCCACCGTCGCATGACTTCACATGTTCATTGCTTATAAAATCCACAGTTATTCAACACCAAACAAGCGCCTTGACTGTGTAAGAGTCGCAATAAATTAAATTTGGGGGTAAAGGGGGGGGTGGTTAGGCAAAAAGGACACCGGGCGGGAAAACGCCGGACGCGCAGTGCTCCCAGTACATCTCTCCCAAGTATAGAACCTTCCTGCTCATCTCCCAAATGTTTTAAACACGGCGCCACCAAGCGCATAAACTCACTGTCTCTTTATAAATGTAAACTTGATTTTCATTGCACCATGACGTTTATTTATTTTTATTTGTTTATATGCTTAGTGGTGAAACATTCTAGTGTTAACTTGCGTTTTAAAGATTCGGCAAAAAACTTGTTTTCCTAAAAATGGAAAAAATATATATATATTGTGATTCAACTGGGCGCTTGCATGCACAGCGAATGTCACTAATGTGGCCGCCTGCATGTACTGACAGGGGATAAATAATATGTACTAGTTCTTTAGACGAACTTGTATAGGCCAGACCTTTGTCTTCACTGAACCTAGATTCAAAACGAAACAAAACAAAAAAAGGCTTTTTTTTTTCCTCTCAAAAAACAATATTTCGATTGACCCCGCTCGATTGATAAAATTCACCGACTACATTTGAATGTACAGCGGAACCTCCGACGAGAAACTCAATTCGCTGAAAGCAATTTTCCAAAGAACGTAATTTATTCCATACCGAAAAGAACTTTCGGTCTATGATGGAAGGAACAATTTCAAATTCTAACTGTGATACAAAAGAAGTTAACCGTTACAAAAGACAACTAAAATAAAGTAAAATTACTCACCCTTTGAAGGCTGACACAGCAGAAAGTTAGCGGCAGAGCGATACCATCACCGAGTTTAAAAGGAAGTGCCGGAATTGAAAAAGTCTGTCAAATAGAAAAAGCTCAAGAAAAAGAAAAACACACTTGGTGTTAACAGCTCAAATTTAACATTGTGCATCGTCGACTCAATTAAAAAAAATAAAGTGATTAAAAAAAAATCACATCTATTGCCATAACAAAACATATACTCTGACTTTTGCGGAATATTATTTTTTTTTTGTATTTCCAGGAGGGTTGAACTCTAAATAGTTCCACTTTTGGAGGTTCCACTGCAATTCATCAAATAAACAGATTTTTAGTCACGATGGACATAATCCGTGCACTGATCATTAGGGTGGTGCGGACTTGGAAAATCGTGTCCGGCAGAGGAGATTTATATTCCCTCGCAACTACTTTGCCGTCTAAAGAAAGTGAACAATAAAGTCGTGACGTCACTTACAACCACTCAGAACTTTGCTCAAAACGACAGTCATGGAAGCAGGCGTTCAGAACATTCACAGAGCAATTCTCCTGTCCCATGACTAATATTTAAAAAAGTTACTCAATTAGCTTGAAAGTGGATCATGGACATTTCGTGCCCATCTCTAATTTGGAGTCATTTCGGCAGTTTAAAATCCAGCCGAGCAAGGTAGAGACACAAAGGCTAACAAGGGTAACTACAGTACAGTACACCCAATTTTCAATTTTTTTTCTTTTTTTTTTGACTAGCTTGCTCTCAAAATGGCTCTCCACCAAAACTTGGCACGCCCAACGTCTGGTAGTTCGATACACAGACGGCAACATTGACTCCTCCCACGAGTCCTCAACGAGTAGTGTCACAGTTTTCGCTAACACTTTAGGACCTGATAGATATATCGTCATCTATCTGGACATCAATATAATTGATGTTAATTCGACAAGAAAAAAAAAAAGTAGAGCATAATACTTCAGTCATGCACTTTCTACTGCATATCAACAGGCCGGGCGGGCAGAAAAAAATTAGTTACCGGGACATTTGGCAAGACCCCGCCCCTCCATTTTGTCCTCTAACTTCTTTAAAGCGACACATTATCATGCATTCAATTTTTTTTTAAATTATTACTATTATTACTCTTTTGTTTTTTTTTGTTTTTGTTAGAAAAGTAGACCAAAGAGAGAGTGTACAGTATAGCGCAAAGGCATGCTAATCTAGCAAGCGGCTCTCGCGCCCGAGGGGAAGTGTTAGCATTGTCGCTAACAAAAATTTTGCTGGCTAGTGGCTAGAACGAGTTCTGTCCTCCTCGGCGCTGTTGACATCATATTTGGCACCGGCTACACCTCACAGAAAAAGGCCAGGGGGTTTGTTATCCCAACCGCGTCAGTGCCTCAATGTAGAAGACGACTACCGCTGTGTTATTATTATAATTTATTTTTTGACCTGTGCTTGTCAGGCTATGAGAGTACGAATGGGAAGCAGGAGGAGGTGGGGGGGAAATAACGGGATGGTCGGGATTAACTGTGGTTGCTTTCTAAGGGGGCACGGCGGAGTTGGAGGACCTACAGGAGCGCCACTCGCTGCCTTTTGTTTTTTTTTTTTTTGTCTTGTCAAAACACATGTGAAGGCATTGTTGAGTTACATGTAGCTGCCCAACCACAAGTCTAGCCCTTACTTCTCACATGTTAAGAAGGAAAGTGCTCGAATGGAGGGATGGAAACATGGACGGTTTCTGCTTCTTCAATGTGGATGCCTCCCCTCTCCAAAAAAATTTAAAATAAATGCTTGTTTTCCCTTGCCGGAAAGCCTATTTTGAAAGAAAAATCTTTTAAAAAATAAAATAAAGAAAAGCAAACAAACAAAAAGTTGCAGTCGTCGGCGTAAGACGGCCTTCATCTCATTAGCTCAGAATGATATGGGGAGAAAAATGGGGTTAGAAATGAAAAGTGAGGTGTCATTATTACAGTACAGGAATCATTGGCCTGTCCATTCTCTCTCTCTCTCACGTTCTCGCTCTTACTTCCTGGTCCTGAGGAGTCCACGGTCTAACGTGACCATCAAGACATCTGGACTCGCGAAAACAATCAGCGGCCGGCGAAGGCGGCCTCGTCAAATTTGACCTAAAAACAACCAGCAAACTCACGTCACTGGCTAGAAATTGCTTGAAAAATATAAATAAGAACAATAACCAGCTTGGATGTCATTCAGTCTTTTTGCAATCAAGAAAGAGTTTGTTTTTCCAAACCGGACTTCTGGCACCATAGTTGACGTAGTCGTCTCGATGGAGGGCATCGAGGGTGAGTGAGGTGGGGGACTTTAGGTGTCGAGGCAGGTGCGCCTCCTGTTGGCGAGGAGGTCTCTGTAAACGGTGGAGTTGAGAAAGCGGGGGAAGGAGTCTCGGTGCATCAGCGTGTAGATTTGGAGCTGCGCCTCCTCGTACATCAGGCTGCTGGGCTCGGCCAGGCTCTGGTTGATGCCCTCGCGTACCCGCGAGTCCAGACTCACCTGCCGCGGATGAGAATAAGAAAACGGCTGACAGGGTAGTCGGGAAACTTTTCTTGCCAGTATTAAAAAAACTTTTTTTCAGGTAATCGGATGCCTTTTTGAAATTTGCACGATTATTGTTTGTATACACCGCCGAGTCCGGGGGTCGGCAACACGCGGCTCCAGAGCTGCATGCGGCTCTTTAGCGCCATCTAGTGGCTCCCTGGAGCTTTTATTTATTTAAGGTTCCAGACACTTTTTTTTTTTTTTTTTTGTCCGATATGGCTCTTTCAACATTTTGGGTTGCCAACCCCTGGCCTCGTCGAATAACGAACAATTCATTTTCAGTGGTGTGTTGATTTAAGGTCGGCTTTCAAACAAATGGCCTCCCTTTGACAAAGAGGAACCAGAGTCCAAACCTCTTTCGGCGACAGTATGGACACGTAGTCTTCGTATATGATCCTGGCTTTCTCGTCCACCACCGAGGGGTCCGTCTCCTTCTTCAGCTCGTCACAGGCCAACCAAAATAGGAGGTTGTCCTCGCTGTACTCTGACCTCAGGAACTCCCGGAAGATCTCCCGACCCTCCAGCGAGCGCAGCATCATCTCAAAGCTCCGAGACCATGAGAGCACCTCGTCGAGACTGGGGTGTCTGCGGTGGCGGTGGGAAACGCTAGAGATCAAGACAAAGCGGTCGTCACGACGCAAAGCCAAGGGCGACGGGGTTGAGGACTTACTGTTCTTCTGCAGCTTCTATACTGTCCATCTTGGTACAGGTCTGGCGTTCGCTTCTCTCCATCCTGTCTTCATTCCTGCATGTTGGGCAACAGGCAGGCTTTTACTCACGGCCGTGTCCAGGGGTGATCGAGATTACTGCAGTCAAACGGTGCACTTTGCTTCTTTGGATTCAAGGCTGAATTCATTAGCAATCTACTCGTAAAGATTATTTTTTTTAAATTTGGATCAAAATTAAAAGAAATAGTCACCCGATGACAATGACACTGTTCTGACAAAAGTAACAGTGCAATTTTCCCTCTGAATATTCAATTTTTTAAAAATGTTACTTTCAGTGGGGCTCTCAAACGTAAGCTCAGCATGTAAGCTGCGCTTACGACCTTCAACTTTCTTTCACAGTATGCGAAGGACAAGGTAACGTGTTGTTGCACATACTGTATAGTTCTGCAAATGCGCAGAGACAAGTCAGTCTGTTAGCTTGTGATCAAGGCAAAAACAAAGCTTGCATTATTCGCTGCCGACTGTCAATGCTAGCGTACAATGTTAGCATTCAGACTCCAAATTTCATGGTCGTTTAATAAAAAAAGACAAAGAGCCTCCTGGCTTATCCGTGCATTTAAAAGAGCGTCGCCAGGCACATTTTACATTTCATCCTAGTAGATTTTTTTTTTTGGGTGTCATCGTGACAAACTTTTCGTGTGACATGAATGGGAAGAGGCAGGCTGTGTTTCAACTCTTTTGTCAGAAAAGATAAATGGTGGTGTCCGGTGCCTTTTTTTTTACAATCTTTGAAAGGAAATGCAAATACTGCCCCAAATTTACCCACAACATAGACAAAAAAAAACCCCAACAACAACAACATTGCCGTCACGTCATTCTTGGTTTGTATCATGCAGCTATTAATCAAGCTGGGAAAGAAGCGTGTGATCCTCAAGTGAGCAAGACAATCTATAATAAACATTGCCAGACATCCAGTGAACAATGGCCTCCTGTCAACGCGCTAAACACACATGCGAGCTTCCTTCTGTCCGCCGCGACTCCCGTCACACTCGCCTTGGTCCATAATGCAACAGACACTGCGCCGTCTATTTTTGTCCCACCATGGAGGATCTCTGCTTCCTCTTGCCGGGCTCTTGTCAAAGTCCCCATTGTGCTGCCTCTAATAGGGTAAGCGGGCCGCAGCCCCCGGGCGCTCTCACAGTACGCCTAAATATACAGGCTGTTCCTCACAGCTGTTTTGCATGTGACGAGAGGATGGAAATAGAAGGGGATTGTATGATCGTGGGTGAGGACCAGGTTAGAGGGGATGAGCGAGGAGGGGGTGAAGCGAGATGAGGAAGATTGCTAGACCAGGAGGGGGGAAAAAAAAAACAATTAACCACCAGCACAGGAAAAAAGAAAATAAATAAATAGATCGGCACGGAAATCATTGAAACGCTGGCTTGTTGGGAAACTACTTCCAGGTCTGACAAGCTGCCAGCCTGCCACTTCTTCAGATGGAGTGCTGCGACAGAGGCGACGCATTCACCATTCACTGGCCCACAACAAACATTCATTCACCGTCTTCTAAGGCCAAGCGTGCGGCCCGAGCGAGGCGACTGCAGGAGCGGGATGTGCCGCTTGTTGGCATCGATTGCTTGCTGGCTTGCGTAGGGTTTTTTTTGGGGGGTGGGGGAGGGGGGGCAACCCAACAAGGCGGGTCTTCCGTGCAACTGGGCCTGGATTTTAAACGATTTTCACCCCACATGAGGCCGTTTGGATATCCAGCGGAACCTAAATAGTTTAACAATATTGGGTTCAAGAGAACAGCACAGTGCGGTAGTGGTTAGCGTGTGTGCCCTAACAGTTCTGAGGTTGGTTTGAAATCACTGCTCCGCACGCCGTGCTCAACCCGGCTAAATATTCACCGTTTTCTGGAATTGGCTTTACAGTATCAGATAATGAGCAACAAACAGTCCACTGCAACGTGCAGTATGCAGTGAACCCAATTCTTATTAGAGTATTTTATTATTATTATTTATTATTATAAAAAATAAACGCTTCTAAAATGTCATTTTTGGGGAGCTAGGGGGGGTGTCTCAACGGATTAAAAGCATTGCCATCCGTTTCAAAGGGGAAAGTTGACACCATTGCATGAATGAAACTTTTAAGTTAAAGCACCGATGTATATTAAAATCCCATTTCTAAATATATTTACATTCTTTGGCAATTATTTATCCCCTACAATTCTTAGCCACCACTCTTCCAACACCAACCCCCCCAGCCCCCGCCTCCGCTCCCTCCGTTTCATTGAGTCAAAGCAACATCACCACAAAACCATTCTCCCTTTGATTCACTTAAACACTCGTCCCAACATTCGCGACAGTTCTTTCGTGCAAGTCTTGCTATTGTCCGCACTTTAGGCCTTCAACTATCTATCCAATGATGTCCTCACTAACAGCCACCAGATTAAAAGGAAGACCCCATCCTCATGCTTAAAATAGTTGCTCGCCTATCTTGCAAGGGGTGAGTTCCTTTCAACCCAGAGGTGCTTGAGAATTTTTTTTTGGGGGGGGGGGGGGGCGACAACGCTCATGTTTCTGTGGTTAGTGTGGATGGAGAAGCAGAGGACCTACCAGAGACACTTGCAGCAGCCGCACCAGCAGAGACAGCAGGTGTTGGGTCGGGGCTGTCCGGGGACCTGTGGTGGGGCCTCGATGTGCGCCGCCTGCCTTTTTCTCATCTCCACTCCACTCACACTCCGGGGCTGTGGCGCACACAGAACACACAAATCACCTGTTACTGAAGAAAAGTTCACACTTGGCACTGATTACCGTACACCGCCAAAGTCTCGAATGAGAAATTGTGTGATTGGTAGATGAGCTCTCACCTGTATCAGCAAATATTACATCATCATCATCCATCCATTTTTTTCCATCAAAATTGCACATTGTAAATTACCCATTGCCATTTGAATTAAACTTACTACGTAAAACATTGCCGCTCCGGTTAATAAACGGTTAATGCTGAAAAGAGTTTAAGCCGCTCGCAGATTCGTGCGCTTGACATTATTTCCCATCTGGGGGTCGAGCAATTTCACGTTCAAGGATGATTTGGGTACACGCCGTGTTCCACCTTGTAGATGCCGCGGAGCTCTGCCACCGTCGCTTGGGGGTTTCCCCCTCACATTTCACATGCTCGGAAGGTGGACGTGAGCGAAGCTTTGGGTTACAAGTGTGGGGGCGGGAGGGGCAAGGGAAGTGGACGACAGGGCAGGCGTCGAGAGAGCCACTTGAACATCACACTGCCGTCTTTTCTTTACGGGCCGGATTGCAGCGAGCACTGCGGGCTAATCTAAATGAAATGCCTCTCTCAAAGAAGTCATTTAAAGTGCCTCAGACAATAACGCACAGTGCGGCCTTGTAATTTGATTTCTTAAGCGCCAGGAGAGTGAGGCGGCCAGCTGGCGGGCTCGCTGCAAGTTAAACAGACCAGGGAAAGCCTCCTCGCGCTGCCGAGCAAACGGCGCTCTCGCAGCTCCAAATTCAGGTTGTTACATCACAACTCCTGTCATCAATCTCATCGAGGAGGTGAATTCCTGCTGAATTTAATCAAAGTTGCAGTTGATCATAAAACAAAACATAGAGAGCGCGCCTACCTGCCGACATTAAACCCGTCATTAACACCTCGGATGTGAAGATGAGCAGCAGAGACCCTCCGTCCCTCTCTACCTGGTCTGCATATGGACATACAACGGATGGGGGAAACTAAGGCGACGGGGCTGTCTGATATGCAAATGACGTCGCCTGACCATTGGGAAAGCGCATCAGTTATTCAGCAACCAGGCAACGAGCCCGTGTACGAGAAAAAAATAAATAAAACGGTCCCGCTGGATGCTAATGACGGCGGGCCGCGGCTTTGTTGAGAAGGTGGAGAGGCGAGGTTGCATTGACAGCACTTGCAAATCCCGGACCGAAAATACAAACGTGGCAGCGGGAGCATAAAAGTCACACTTGTGGAAGGTTTCTAGTGCTTCAAAAAGTGCCGCATGATAATCACTCGGGCTCAAAAGTTTTTCGGACAGATATTGCAACTTCAATTCAACGGGTTTGACACAATGACCCCAGCCACATTGTGTCTACAAATACGGACTTCACAATCCCAAATAAATTTGGTTTGATGGCACATCTTACCATGAATTAGTGAGTACTTGAAAGCAGGTCAGACAGAGTAGTCATGGCGTGAGGTAATCGGTTGCCGGACAATAGCGAGGCCGCTCAGCAGAGCGTCTGAGATTGGCTAATGGACTGCCTTGGTAGCTGGTGGGAGGTTCAGGGCAAGGCGAGGTGGTCCTTTTTTACCAACAGCAGCAGCGGTGAGTGGTTTCACCATCCCTGACCCGAGACAGTCACCGAAATGCTCCTTCAGTTCACGACCGCTCCTTTGGTTTTCTCCTGCCGGCTAACCCTCCAATCTCAGCGAATGGGTCGTTTGCGGACTTGAAAGTACAGCATCTAAGGGAGGGGAAAAAAAAACAAAAAAAACCCCCACATGTGTTAAATCGTTTTTGACAACCAATACGGGCTTATCGGGCAATGCAATCAAGAGCATAATTGAGAGACTTGTAACAAGTTTGAGGTCAATGTGTTGCGCAACCCACGTGGTACCTTTGTCGTGGCTGCTTGTTTGTTCAAAGACTACTGAACAGATTTACACACTACGGATCAAAAAGAGGGAGCAAATGCTTCAAGTGAGCATCGCTGGAACACTCGCTAAGTGGACACTAACTTACGCCAAAAATAGCAGACTGTGGTCGGATATTACTGAAGCTGTTGCATCTTGTTTGGCCAAAGGCATGATGACAGTTCAGACTGCAGGAAATCAGGGCTTTAAATACTTCATTGAAAAGAAAAAAAATGACCCAAGATTAGGCTTTACACTTGGGGTGGCCAACCAGTCAGAGACTAAGAGCCATTTCTTTTTTTTACTGTGTTACTGCAAAGAGCCACATCATACACATGGGCACACATAAGCATCACCGCATCCCTTCCTCACCCCATTTCCTCCTCCCACCCCTCGCGGTCGACTTGGGACCAGTCCGCTGGCTCCTGGTCGATTGCGATCGACGTATTGGGCACCCCTGCCTTAAAATCAGAGGTAATTCGTTGACTAGCTTAGCGCTTAGCGCTGTTGTTTGCGCATGGGCGGTGATTGAGTTGTCATCTGACTGGTTGCCCAGTATGTCAATCAAGTAACGGGATTGTTGATAGGCTGACATAGTAAGTTTTGTGTTTGAATGGCAGGGCCCCCGCTGAGGCGTTTCCAACGCTTGTCATGTGAAAGCCCGGGAGCCGCATTAAACCAGCCAAAGAGCCGCATGCGGCTCGCGAGCCGCAGGTTGGCCACCCATGCTTTACACGATCAGGATTTTGGAGCCTATCGGCAAGTTTAAAAAAAAAAAAGTATCCAATCTAATTCAACAACTTCCTTACTCACCGTAGAGTCGACCGCTGCAGTTCAGAGTGATTGGGACCCGCCCGGCTAACAAATCGCCCAAATTCCCCGTGTAATTGGCGCTCATTGAAACGCATTGGGAAGAAATAATAACATTTAAACCCTATAAATTCTCCCCCAAACTCTTGATAAACATTCAATGAACTGAAAATCGTGGCGGTAAAGGCTGTCGACCACCCTTCCTCGGTGCGACGATTTCATGTTTGGATGGCAACAGCGGAATAATTGTGACAGAAAATTATCCCTGCCTAACGTTAACCACTTTGGTCGAGCTCCAGCAAAACAAATTACACAGCGTGAAAGAAGCATTGTTGACGCTACCCCTCTGGCAAGTTTATCAGGGTAGTTTATTGTCACTCTACGCATTTTCTGCTATTCACGAGGTCTGTTTTTTTTTTCCAGGCCAAATAGGAACTTCCTGTCAAAGCAGAAGTCCACGGTTAACAGCGTTAAAAACAACAGTGAGTGTTTGGCATACCTGAATGATAGTTTTGACAACACTTGTTACGTGTGATTGTTATGTCACACATAGCTCAGCCACTTATTCTTACACCAATGTGTGAACTTGATCATCGCACACCGTTACGTCACCCGAAACGTGTTGGTACTCTGAATGGGTGAGCACCGATACCTGGGATCCGTATTGTGCCCATCCCAGCCTTATTCTAAGTCATCAGTTACTCAGAAGGGCTTCCAATATCAGCCACCAATAATTAAGTCAAAAAACAAAATTTGACATCGCAGTTGTAGATGCAATACTGTGGCCATGTGATACATTGGTGAATCATCATCTGCGTCAAAAGGAAAGGTCTTTGCTCACAATTGTCGGCAAGTACTCAAAGAGTAAATGGGACAAGTAAAGCACATGACTGATTTTGATGCCCTTACTGCTCTCTCTTTTTTTTTTTTTTTTTTTACAATGTTCGATTTGCACGATTTAAGTGACGTTTTCAGAGCAAGTGACACCGTTTGAAGCATCAGAAAAATGTTGCCGCAAAGACTTGGAGAAGGGCTGGGACTTTCGGCTTGTAAAACCTTATTTGTGGATATGTTTTATTGAAATTTGTCAACCGATCACAGAAAAACTTAAACGTTGTACTGTCTTTACTTGAATTTGAATATATTCTGGGCCAGATTTTCTATTGGCGATGTCACACAAAAACGTTGTCCAGAAAAATACATTTTTGTCGATACAAAATACACAATTTCTCTGTAACCCATCATTTGATTTTCTAAATTCTTGGAGCGTTGTACTCAGGTTGAATGACCATTCCGAACATACTCAGCAGTTTGATATACAGTCATCTTCAGTAAAAAAATTTTAAAAAATTGTCACGTTGCTAATTTGAGAGAGCTTCTTTTTGGTGGATTCTTGTGGCAGTACAGTATACAGTATATAACCCCCAAGCAAATTGGAGAAGGCACAAAGTAAGTGGAACCAGGAAGAATGATTAGAACCTGAACCTGAACCAGGGAACTCTGGCGACACAACGCGCAGGGGGTGCTCTCATCTGGTCACCCAAGGAGCTGAAAAATGGAGGTCGTTTGTACGAAAAAAGTGTCTAGGGTGGAAATGTTGCATGTGCCTCAAGGCCCCCCCATTTACCCGTTCTCACTTGAACCTGCTCTCATCGAGGAACTTCCATTACTACTATTACGATTAGCTCCACTGGCTAGCAGCTGCTGCGAACCCATCCGAGCGCAGCCGTCACCCGAGCTCGAACGCAGTCAGGGTAGTTCATGACGGACCCGATTCGAGCGACAGCGCCATCATTGTCGCTCGCTCGCCGCCCGAAAGCCGCTATCTTCGGGAGGAGGCGGAGGGAGCTGAGCGGGCGACCTAGCTGCCATGCTAACCGCCGAGCTAGCTTCACCGCCTCCTCCTTCGCCGCCGCAGCCAGTGTGTACGTGTGTGCGTGTGCGTGTGTGTGTGTGTGTGTGCGTGCCCCCGGATTCGGAGCGCGCCCGGATAAAGCGTCGTCTTACCGCTTTGTGTCGGACTGTCAGTGTCCCAGGGTGGTGGGTGCCCACGCGACGATGTCCCGACCTCTCTCGAAGGGCATCGTTAATGGCGATTTGGCCGCAGAACGTCCATCGGCGCCGTTTTTCCGTCCATCCGCCCCACTTCAGCACCGAACGCCGCCGAGCCCCTGGATGCACCGCGCATGCGCGCTGCTCTCTGGCTCTGCAGCCCATCATCATGAGGGCTCGTCTGAGAAGTTCCAGCCCGGCATCCATGCAGCTCAAATCGGATGGATGGTCCCTCGAATGGCTTTTTAAGAGGACATGAAAAAAAATGTTAAGTGAATACAATTTGAACCCCGCGTAATCCGGTTAGGCATCCGCGGATTTTTTTTTGTTGTTGTGGACTTTTTGTTGTCGTTCTTTTGATAACCAGCCCAAGTTTTTTCGTGGATTTACAGGCATATACAGTCTGAAAACAAAAATAAAAGCATCTATACACTTGTGTCCAAAAGCCATAATCGTATTAATATAGAATAGCAATTATCACATTGATAGACTTTTCTTACAGTAATTCCACACTCTAAATAAAACAAACATTACTGAAAGATGAATTGTTAAATACCACAAAAGAATAAAGCAACAGACCACAATTCCTTGCAGAGGTCGAAAAATAAATGAATAAGATTATCTGTTTCACATTTGCCTTGAAGAATTGTCAATCCTTTGAGTTTCACAACTGGGCAATATCAATAATATCAAAAAATATGTTTCAACGCCCATACTTTTTTTTTGCATCTGAGCGGGATAAGCACCCGACACCCACGTTTACCAGTGAACAAGTGATTTTTTTAAAATCAATCTTGAGGTGGAAAACGGGTTATTTATTATTATTTTTTAAATTTATTTATTTATTGTCACTTTTTGCGGCCCGGTTTATTATATAATTATCAATCAAGCAAGACAAGATGAACTTGAACTCGGTGTGCTCAAATTCGACTGTGTCAAATCCAGGTCCAGAAAGTAAGCTGACTGTTCATTGCAGTAGCACAAGAGGGCACTACAGCCCTACTCTGTCTACTTCAAGCACACACACGCATAAACACACATCTGTCATCCCTCATTTGAATAGGCAAAAATCTCCATTGTATGGCAATCAAAAACTACGCCCCTACCGCACCCCCCGTTCGCCATTCCAACAAAAACCCACACATCCTTGGGAAACAAAGCTTATTTGGAAGGAAGGAATCGTATTGTCTTTAGGTGCACAAGGATGTGCCAGTCTCTTGGCGGGAGGTGCACAGGGTGCGGATGGTGAAAAGGTCACAATGCAACATCTCAGTCGGAACATGATCGGGTTTTGCCTCTTTAATAGGGAAGTAAAGTGGACTCGCAAGGTGCTTCTCAACTTCACACACGATGGAGAATTGCGTGTGAAAAGGTCAAGAGCTGCCAAATAATGCACTCAAATGGTGCCTGGAGAGTCACCCATTGACAGATTTCTTTCAGTAGTTTTCCAAATGTTTTTAATACTGTATTTTTTACAATTAACAAAAACGGACACTTGACTATTTGTGCTTTAAATTCAGAAGCAACCAGACACATTTCTAGGAAGACTTCGTCTTTCACAAACAACTGAAAACGGGGCTAAAATGGCCGCTTCAAATTAAAATGGTCGACTTCCTGTGTCGTTTTGGCCATGGGTCCATTTTTTGAGAGCCATGACCACCAATTTCATGTTGTTAAAATGCAGGTGTTGCAACTTTGCCCGGTCAAAGGTTCCAACACCCACAGTTTTCCTCACATCCACAGGGGCTGTAACACCCACACTTGTGGTGCAGCTCCGCCCCAACGTGCGTGTGACTGATGCTCATGGCGTCAGGGAGGTGAGCGACAAATACAACTGACAAATTGACAAGATGGAGCCACTCGTCATCCTTAATGGCGGCGCCATGCTTGTCTGCAAGAGAGATCGCACAGGCAGGAGAACATTTACGAGTACGTGGCATTCAATAACCTTGACAAACTGCATGTGTGTGGCATCTTAAAAAAAAAGAAGATTCATATTGCTTGCGTCAATACATTGACTTAGAACTGGAAAAAATGCAATTCTAAAAGAAGTAAATAAGCAGTAGCATCAATTAAAGTTCTCGTTAACCAATGTGTTTTTCAGTGCCTAATGGGCATGGCTAGCATATGCCATTATTTTCATTGGCCAGTGGGGCAGCGAGAATTGTGACCTACGAATTCTACCTGGCAACAAGTGACTGAGGGGAAAACAAAACAACGGTAATCTACGTTGCTTGGTATGGTCGGTAATTCAAAACATTTTTGTTATAATGCCGTATTATTTCATTTTTTTCTAATTTCAGAGTTAAACAGAACTTAAAAATCAGGTAAGCGCAGTCTTGAAGAAGTCATATTTAAGACGATATTAGGCCATTTTGATTACATTGAAGACCTCTTGCTCATTTAAATTTTGGAGGCTTTCAGCGAATACAGTTTAGTCAAAGGCAAGACTTTTTTTTTTTTTTTTTTAAAGATCTGAAGACACACCAGATGTGAAAGATATTCTTGTGTGGTTTTACATTCCCTTCTACACACTGTATTGCTGAGCAATTCATCAGTGATTCTTTCTCATATTTTTCTGCTTACCTGAAAATGGAGGAGAATAAGAAAAGTGAATGAGTCAGCCGTTGAATCAGCAGCAGAATTTATTGAGGGACTTCAGGGTTCATTCAGTGCTCCAGATTACCATCGAAGGTCTCTACGGCAACCGCGGTTCAACCTGCAACATCAGATCAGCAGCCAGGCCACATAGTCTCTGGACTAACACGAGTCAAGAGCTAATGGGGGTTTTCAATAAACGAAACGAAATGAAAAATACTTTTATAAAAGACCTTGGAAGAATTGCTACGCTATTGATTTGTCCTTTGAAAAGTTTTCTTCTAAAAACAAATTGATGGCAACCATCGGATCCATGATTTTTTTTTTCATAAGATCCCAGTGAAAGGGTTCCACACTCACATTTTCGTCACATTAGATTGGGATGTCGATACGTTTGCTTTTCTCAGGGGAAAGTTTCAACATCCATGTTTTGGTCACACTTTCCTCTGTGAAGGCCTTCCACACTGACATTTTTGTGACATCCGTGGGCTGCGTGCATTTACTCAAAGTATGGGGGCCATTTCAATGTGAACAAATTCACAGCATTCGGAGTAGTGGTACATTTTAACAGTGTGTTGCGTTTGTCCAAATGCAAGTCAGTTATTATGTAAGTGTCCAATTATAAATAATTATGCAATTATTCACTGTTCATGTTGGACTGTTGACTTTACAGCTAGGTGAGTGCAACCATTTGCGTCATTCACATTCAAATGTAATGTCCTAAGCCATATGTGTGGCATAACAACACCTGCATCATTAAAAAAAAATCACTCTTGAGGTTTTGCAATGAATAAAAATCATATGCTTACGTTGTCAAACCAATCACTCTCAAAGCTGTGTGTGGAATAACAATTACACGCTTGTATTGTCAAAATAATAACTCTCACAGCAGTAGACCAATCCCATGTCATTGCCAGTAAAACAACAAGTTTCAAAGCTGTGTTGCATAACAGTCACACGCTTGTGTTGACAGAACAATCACACTGATAGGTGTAAGAATAACAATCACATGATCCGGTTCTTATAAGGCAATTGCTATCAAAACTGTGTGTGTTATAAGAATTGCATGGTCGTACAGCCAAACAATCTCGAAACTGTGTGTGGTATATGAATTGCATGCTCGTCGAAACAAAACAATCTTTTAAAGCAATGTGTGGCATAACAATCAAGCACTTGTTTTGTCAAAACAATCACTCCCGTGGCTGTGTATGGCATAACGGTCGCCTCTGTATTGTCACAACAATCAATCTCAAAACTCAGCGTGGCATAACAATCACATTCTCATGTTGACAAAACAATCAGTCACAAAGCTCTGCATGATTATGTCATTAAAAAAAAAACAACAACAACAACAACAACAATGTGTGGCATAACAATTCCAAATTCAAAACAACCTCTCTCAAAGTCGTGGGTGGAGTAACAATCACGCAAGTGCATGGTCAAAACAATCACTTGCAAAGTTATGTGTGGCTTAACAATCATAATACATATTTTTAACGATTATAGTTATCCAATGAGCAACCAGCAATGGTCTAGAACTGTACCTGGTTACTGTACAGTGGAAAAGGGGTAGCGTATGGTATATTTTACATGGCAAAGCCTTAAGATTGACAGTCAGACGTCATTTACAGTGAGAATCTACATTCTTAATCACCCACAATGGTTACATAAATCAAACGAAGAATAGTATGGATTAAAAACTCACTACACCTTTTCGTTTGTCTTACTTTGTTTCTGCGTGTGGAAGGAGGCGGTAAAGAAATACAGCAAGAGGTCGTATTGATGTAAGTGGCCTACTGGGTGTATTTGTAGAGAAGAAGAAGGGATGCAAAGGGTAGATGAACAGAGACATTGGATAATAAAACATCCCCAGTGTCGCTCCCAGACCTTCTCCGGGGGATTATTGACTCTCACACAAAGAGTGAGTACAATATTTAGAGAAAGAGATTACCTCAGTGACAAAAGAGTCCGTTTTCTTCTTGGCTTCAAAGCGAAACCTTCGGTGTATTTGTGTAATACGAGCGAATGAGTCTACTGTGCCTTCGGCGCTCTCAGTGGGCGTGCCACTGGCATAATTAACTCACAGGTATACAAGTGTATTTAGCGCATGACATACAGTGATGGCTGAAGAGCAGAAACAGAAAGGACTCCCACCTGTGCTTGGCACAATCTCTGCGCAGCTCAACCAAAGTTGATTGACCACTATATGAGATTGCACACGGCTGCCTCGGCAATGTAAACATTCTGGTCAAGCGACGTCCTTTAGAATTGAGTCATTTTAAGATGATTTGATGAGCACATCAGGAGTGGAGCTAGCAAATGCAAACTGGCATGCTTCTCTAATCCCGCGGCAGCGCTCCCCTTGAATGCCGCTTGACATTTGACAGATTATGGACTGATGACAGATGACATGCCGGGAGAAACACAAAAGTCGCGAAAGCAAAATTTCTCAGCTGCTAAATGTCAACCGAGAGACTGAACATTGGGAAAATATGCCATTCATTGTGAGACGGAACAAAAGTCTTGGGTTTTTCTTGTGCAAACTACATTTAGATTTCTCTCCAGAGATGTCTGTGGGTAAAAAAAAAAACAAAAAAAAAAAAACTAGCAATTGTGAAGATGAAAAAAGGTGAAAAATCAATCACAGTTATTGCTCAAACGTTCTTTTTTGGTGGTGGTGGGGGGGGGGCGGAGCCTCACTGTTCCAATATTTTTAAGGGGAGTGTCTGTATCTTTGTCTCACAACATGAAAAAGACAGAACTAGCAATGGGTGGAAAAAGAAGAAATTGTGAAGCTGAGAAAATCAATCACAGCCATTTCCCAAGCATTGGGCTTTCCCATTTGAAGTCAAATAGATTTTTTTAGATACTATATGCCAAAAACGATGGATGACGGGGTGAGGAGGGGACGAACGTACGGTATGTCTTTTCCTTAGACTACATCAAAATCATCAAAAGGTGGAAAACCAACAACTGCCAAGCAGGGAGAAGATGGCAAAGAAGTGAGTGCCATTGCACAAACTTCAGTCAAGTTTTCGGCAGAATGAGCCTCACTGTCAAGATACTTTAAGAAGGATATATTCTGAACGCGTCTTTTGCCCCCGACAAGAACACCGCAAGGATTTTGCTTCCCAGCCTAGCGGAAGCTTGATAAGAGGCAAAACACGGGCATCCCCCGGGGGCATCGCTGGCTTCGACACCGCCGCTTGTCAAGACTATTGTTTGTAATATTCATGGCATTCCGTCCTGGAGAGAGCGCGCTCGGAATCGCCTCCGCCGAGACGCCGTTAAATAATTCAGTGTCCCCGCTGCGCTTGAAATTCATCCCTCCATCGACTGCCAAAAAAGACGCTCGCCAAGTCAATCCGGTTCCCGAGTCAATGAAGCTTTGTGACTGAATTTCTTATGGTGCGTTAGTTTTCAAATGTCCATTAAAGAATTGTGCAGACCGTCCAAAAAAAAATATATATATTATATATATATATATATATCCATCCTCCTCCTCCGCTCACCGTTGTTTAATTCGAAACAAGCTTCTCTCCGCTTTTTTTTTTTCGCTTCCTCATTCATCCGCAAAGCTGATAACGGGGGAGCTTGACCTCGACGTTTAATTTGATTCGGCCAATTATGCAATACGAACGGGAGCATCCGTTCTTTTTGCTCATGAATATTTTAAAAATGGCTGTCACTGCACTTTTGTCATCTGCTGGCGGAAACGATTCCCTCTGATTTTCTGCCTGAAGTGGCCCACTTTAAAACGAAGTGGCCGGGTTCCTGAGCGTTTTCAAGCATGGCCTCTTCAGACTTTTATGTGGGTTTACTCACGATCATCATGCCAACCAAATTTCATGTTGCTCAGTGAAACTGGCTCTGAGGGCTGAATTTTCAAAATGATTTTGCGGTGGCGCTTACCAAAGGCTCCGAACCCCCTGTCAAATGTTCATTTTCACCAGAGTGAATAAAGAACTACAATGAGGATGTAATGTGAGATCCATCTCTGCCAATAAGCTGCCAATGTTGGCAGAAAACAATTCAGAGATTTTTGGGGGGGGGTGGGGAGGGGGGGG
>NW_017842054.1:3410202-3446277 GCF_001891065.2 Hippocampus comes | reverse complement strand
ATGGCGGACTTCCTGTTTGTTCTCGAGCATGGCTTCTTGAGACTTTTTTGTTTGTCTACTCTCGTCTGTTGAATCCGGACACTCTCACAATCTAGTGGACACTCACACAATTTAGTGGACGCATCGACTGAGCTGAATCGATTTGCTGACTTGCGTTAGCGGACTCACTTGACGCTGCAGGTATAAATGACTCACTAGTAGTTTGAAACACAAGAAAGCCCAATTTTGGAACCTGGCTGTGCCAGTTGTACATCACTGTAAGTTACTGCGTCGCGCATCACTTGCGAATAGCTTTACAGTTGCCACATGACCAAAATCCTTTGTCATACTTCTACTTTGAAACCCGTTTGGCCGTATTCGATGAAAAGGTTTGTTTAATCACGTCGTAAATGAAAAGGCAGGGGGTGGAACTTGCTGATATTAATTAAGAGCGTCCTTCCTGCTCGGCGCCGCACGCAGCCGCGACGCACGCAAATTTCTCAAAGGTCAGTCCGGAGAAGCCATTAAGCGAGAGTAACAGAATGCAGGCTCGGGAGTCGTGTTTTGTGTGTGCGGGAACAGGATGTGGGGAGGAAAAAAAAAGGAAAGAAAGATCCAAAATAGGTAAATTTGACGCTCAACAGATTTTCCATTTCAAAGGCTGTAAAAAGATTAAAGACGACAATAACGGCTCATCTTCCTGGAGGAGAGTAATTAAACACAGACAGTGCATGCAAGTACTTGACAGTGTAATTACTGTAAAAACTCTCACGCCTTTCTTCTGGGCAGTCGGCCCCCGTCAGGGACTTGCCCCCCCTCCCGGGTCCCACACCCGGCACGAGTCTCGCTGGTGCCTTGCGAGGTTCCCCGCCAACAGTTCCTTCCTTGTCAAGGTACGGGAGGGGAGGAGGTGGGTGCCGGCGTCAACCGAAGAAGAGAATACAAATACTTGACTCGCTTAAAAAATGATGGCACATTGTTGTGCAAATGTGGACAAAATGGCTGGGACCCCTCTGGTAATGAAATATCAATAAGAAGAAGAAGAAGAAGAAGAAGAAGAAGAAGAAGAAGAAGAAAAGAAAGCTAAATAATAATCGATGAAAAAAATGTCATGAAAACACTAATTACTATCATGGATGGCTTGACGTGTCCCTAAAATGTACACTGTAAAAAATGGGGTGTTGAATGGGCTATTTAAAACAGAACTATCTGTCGACGTGCATGTAATCCGTGCAACCACGTGATGAAATAAAATGGAGTACAGTCAACAAAAACTTTTTTTCAGTGTGTTTTTCATGTTCTTAAGGTTGCCCTAAAGAAGAAGAAGAAGAAAAGAAAGCTAAATAATAATAGATGAAAAAAATGTCATGAAAACACTAATTACCATCATGGATGGCTTGATGTGTCCCTAAAATGTAAACTGTAAAAAATGGAGTGTTGAATGGACTATTTAAAACAGAAGATCTGTCGACGTGCATGTAATCCGTGCAACCGCGTGACGAAATAAAATGGAGTACAGTCAACAAAAACTTTTTTTCAGTGTCTTTTTGACCTTCTTAAGGTTGCCCTTCCAAAAGCGTAGGCAGCACAGATGTTGCCATCGGTTGTAATTTATACCGACACTGAAAAAAGGTTTGTAATGGAACGCTCCAACCGTGGCTTGAAACCTTAAGCCAGACTGAGAACCCTCTTTTGAAACCATAACCCGAGCTCAAAACCTTTACCCAGACTTCAAACGTCTTATTTGAAACCCTAACTTGAAACACTGAAACCATAAAAACAACACCTTACTTTGAAACCCCAACGCGGGCTTGAAACCGTATTCATAATTTGAAACCCTCGCTTGAAGGTAAGGGAAAAATCAAGGCAGTTTAATTTCATCCGCAAGGCAACTCAATGTGCTTCACACAAGCAAGGGCAAACCACCTACGAGCATTTCCAAACGCAACAGTTCACGACATTCGAAAGCAAAGCAGAAAAAAGAAAAGTAGGACCCAAACCATTCACTGATTTCGAGACCAGAGGCAGAACTTTATTCTACAGCTAACCGGGAGCCAGTGTCAAGCCTTTCGGACTGGAATAATAACCCGAACCCAACTTTAAAACCCGAACTCAGGCTTGAGCCTATTTGAAAGCGACCCATTGTTTGAAAGCCTAATCTGAGGTTAAAACTCAAAACTGAAACCTTGTGATTCTCTTGAACCCTTAACCTGAGGCTTGAAACCCTAATTCGGAACCCCAACCCAAGCATGCAATCTTGACTGGAATCCGTGTACGGGATGTTTGAGTGTCTCCTCCACTTGTGACAGCTGCTTTTTGTTGTCATGTTGACACGGTTTGGGCCGGTTTCAACTGCTTGGCTTTTTGCCCATTTTGTGCAATGGCTACATTCACGCAAACGCACATTCCCGTGCACAGATACACACACACACACACACACACACACACACACAAAAAAAAAACACACGCACTTCCTCGACAAAGCGCTCATTCGTCATATTGAATGAATATAAACATCTTCATTTGTGTACTTACGCACGACTTTGACAAAATGCTCCAAGGCCATCAGCGGAATAGCAAGTGATGCATGCGCGCGTGTGCGTTGGCGTGTTTGTGGGTGTGCGAGTGCTATCAGCACGGAACATGTGGCTCGGAATATTTTCCGACACCTTGAGTCAATTCGTCACAAAGTGCTGGTTTGCCTTTTTCCGGATGACTAAAATCCAGTATTGCTGCCACAGGAATATGTTTTTATTGTTATTATTATTACTTTATACAAGTTTTATGATTATTATCCACTTAACCACAAAATTACAACGAGAATTAGGATTCGTATTTAGAGGTTATGCATGCGTTAGTGTTTATTTTTAAAGAATTAGAATTGTTGCGGGTTTTTCTCAGTAAGAACTTTGAAATTTCATTTTAAAGGACAAGTGCTTTACAAATTGAATGCATTATTATTATTATGATGGTGATTATGATGATGCGTTAGCATTGTTGTTTTCAACTGTTGTTAGCATGACAACAATTGGCATCATTAGCAGGGGCGTTCATAATGGAAATACAGAAAGGTAGTAATTTGAAAACAGGAAGTTGTGGTGTAATTAGCGGTAGTTTTTTTTTAAGCAAAACTAGCATTAGTATAATACTCAAGCTTGGTTTTTCGCAAACGTATTATTGGCATTACCATGACTTTTGAAAGTATGTATAGCAGTAGTGGGCGTGTGAGATTATTTACTGTCTATTTTGCTTTCAGCATCATTAACATTATTGCTTCAAACTCATTAGCATAACTACAATGTGGAATACTAAAAGCATGAGCTGGATGGAAAGGTTATATTGAGTTATGAACCTTTGACATTCTGGTCAGAATTATTAACATGGAATAAATTCATATTTGTGACAGCAGCGTTTTCAATAGCTGGAAAAAAAAAAAACATACTTTAGATTCTAATTTATTCGCTTATGGAACAGGATGTTTATAAAATGTGCATGTGGGCTATAATTAACAGCGATTTTCCATCATTGCGGTAAATTACAACTCGGCACAGCAATCACAGCAACATGAAATGTGGAGCGAAGGAGGATCCTTTGTGAGGATGACAAATCACGATGAAATAAAGGAATGATCTTTGGTGACGTGAGCCGGACAGAATGTGAAGGAGAATGTGCGCGGAATGCTAATGGCAAGTTTGCTCTAACAAAATATGCGACAGGGTGCTTGACTGGTTAGCACGTCGGCCTCACAGTGCAGGGGTGCAGGGTTCAATTCCGGCCTTCCTGTGTGGAGTTTCCATGTTCTCCCCAGGCCTACGTGGGTTTTCTCCGGGTACTCCGGCTTCCTCCCACATTCCAAAAACATGCATGGCAAGTTAATGAAACACTAAATTGTCCCCTAGGTGTGATTAGGAGTGCGAATGGTTGTTTGGCTGTGTGTGCCCTGTGATTGGCTGGCGACCAGTGCAGGGTGTCCCCCGCCTACTGCCCAAAGACGGCTGGGATGGACTCTAGCGCCACTGCGACCTTTGTGAGGATAATCGTGCATTTTGATTCAGCGCAAAGATAATCAGTCTTTCATGGAGGTCTACAAAAAAAAAAAATCGGAGAATGATGACTGTTGGGAACGTGAAATTCCAAAACTTTGGACAATTTCCATTTCTGAACCGCGTCATCCTCACAAGAGTCGCGGGGGGTGCTGGAGCCTCTCCCAGCCGTCTTCAGGCAGTAGGTGGGGGACACCCTGAACCGGTTGCCAGCCAATCGCAGGGCACACAGAGACAAACAACCATTCGCGCTCACACTCACACCAAGGAACAAGTTCGAGTGTTCAATCAACCTGCCATGCATGTTTTTGGAATGTGGGAGGAAACCGGAATACCCGGAGAAAACCCACGCAGGCCCGGGGAGAACATGCAAACTCCACACAGGGAGGCCGGAGATGGGATCGAACCCAGTACCTCTGCACTGTGAGGTCGACGCGCTAACCACTGGCCCACCGGGCCGCCCACTTTGGACAATTTTAAAGGAAAAAAAAAAGGTATCCAAACAACTACTTGATTGTCAAAAATAATTAGCGGTTCATTTGATCATCGATTAATTGTTGCGTCTCGACATCGCCCATCAGCTAATTTACCCTCGCTGGTGTTCTCACGCGGTTAGACAAACAGAACTCATTAACTCCAGATTGTGATTTTTTCATCAGGCAGACAATGAGCTTAATTATAGCAGACTGGCAACACAGCAAGGGGTGACTATGGGGAAGAGGTAACAGGCATCGTACTACGCACACACACACGAACGACTTTGATTACCTGTGGAGCACGTGTTGCGACTATTAAAGTTGTCATCGCCACGGCAACAAGACAAAGCCCCTTTTACCCCCCTGGTGGGATGGAACGACTCTCACTTGATCCAAATTACAATTGCTGTGTTTTCTCTCTCCTTTGGCCCTAAAATGAGAAAGCTGTTCATAATGAATACAGTTCATCATAAATAAGCATAGCGCCGTACGACCCGGCGGCGACGGCGGCCGTCGTGCCCTCTTCTAATACGGCCTTCCCGTCTGATTAAAAGCTCTAAATCCGGCCCAAATCACCCAGCCGCGACAGGACAGGAGCTCATCCGTCCCGCTAAGTGGAGCCTCGCGCGCTCGCGGGCTTCGATAAATCAAGCGGCTAGCTTCCGAATGCTATTTATTAGCTCGACTCCTGCAAGTCAAGGTGGTGTTCTTTAAGTACAAAAAAAAAAAAAAAGGTAAAAAACCTCCAGCAATGAAAAGGTCATCTGTTCTTGTTCACTAGGAGTAGAGCGACACCAAATTGCGTGTCGTTGGATGTTGTCGATTGAAGAGGCGGTGCACAACATCCTGCACAACATCCTGTTTGTTGAAGTCTCGTAAAACTTTTTGTAATACTTTCAGAATATTTTGAGCATTGTTACTTTGTCTCTAGGGGTAGACTGTGCAAGCGTAACCGATATTTTGGCATATTCGCCATTGTCGTTCCATCCCGAGGAGAATTTCACGGCCGCGCCATCCGTAAGCATTGCACACTCTTCTTAGTATTCACGGCATCCGGTACAGTTTCATCAATGTATACAAATTCACGTGAGCTTGCTTTTAAGTAAAGCCCACCGAGAAAGACACACGGCGGGGATGATTCAAATCCATGCCACGACATTGACTTTGCCTTCCAAAATCGATCAACTCGGCTGCTTTGCTTGTCGGATATTGTTGACGAGACAAACCGCAAACATGCGCCAATGTCAGCGAGGCCTGGCGCCGCTCGTTAGTCTGACTGCAGACAAGCCTGTGGTAGGTTTAATAAGCCTTCTTTTAACCCTTTTTGGGATTCTTCTGGCCTGTAATGAGATACGGAGGGACATTATCTTGATTAAAATCGATCCCGATGGGATTACGCCACGTGCTGCATTCCCTCACTTGCTGCGTGTGGGCCGTCGCAGGAAAGATATGGACCAGATCCGGATTAAAGTCTGATCTGAACACACAAAGCCAATTTGGGTTGTTTTGTGCATCAGTGAATGGATGAATGCATCCACCCTATGGGGACAGAAATTGGAGCCAAATGAAATCTGGATCTAATCCAAATTAATCTTTGTTTGACAGTTTCTGATCCTAAACTTACTGAAAGCAAATTTGGTTTGACACACATATTATGCTCATTGTGGATACGATTTTGGCATTGTACGATGATGTGTCAACAAAGAAAACTTCATTGGAAGTGGGGAATACATTTCAGACAAATTGAATCTGGACTTGATCCTGATTGAATTTGGTTTGAAAGTTTTTGACTCCGAAGTGCAAATATAGCCAAATTGGTTTGTTTTGCTCACCAATGTCTCGAAAAGGACAAACACCTTTAAAATTTCGAGTGTTCAATCAGCCTGCCATGCATGTTTTTGGAATGTGGGAGGAAACCGGCGTACCCGGAGAAAACCCACGCAGAACATGCAAAGTCCACACAGGGAGGCCGGAGCTGGAATTGAACCCAGTACCTCTGTACTGTGAGGTCGGCGCGCTAACCACTGCTCCACCGGGCCACCATCCCAAATTTAATTGAGTGAAATTTAGTTCAGGGAGCATCAACACGTCTTGCTTTTTCTTTGGCTTTCTCGTGCGATGTATTCCGCTACAGCACATTTTGTTTAAGTGTGATTTCATCACGTCGTGTTTTTTTTTTTTTAAGCAAATAAGCAAAAGGGTGCCATCTCTCTCTCTCTCTCTCTCTCTCTCTCTCTCTCTCTCTCTCTCTCTCTCTCTCTCTCTCTCTCTCTCTCTCTCTCTCTCTCTCTCTCTCTCTCTCTCTCTCTCTCTCTTTTTTTTCCCCTGTCCCGTACCCGCTTCACTCCAACTCGCTTCAGTCCGTTGCAGCTTCCACTTCGGAGCGCAAGCACCTTCGTCCGCTTCTTCTTCTGCCTCCTCTCCTTTGAAAAAAGAAATCCAATAAAATTCTTAAGAACCATGGAGAGCGCAGAAGGCAACCTCTCGGACGCGGAATACCGGAGCACGATGGCCGCCTTTTACAACAACAGCGGCGGCGGCTTGTGCTCCAACGGCAGCGGGTGCGACGGCGAGCGCGCCCCGGGCGGCGAAGCAGACTACGGCGACGCCAACCCGGTCATCATCGCCATCGTCATCACGGCGGTCTACTCCATCGTGTCCGTGGTGGGGCTGGTGGGCAACGTGCTCGTCATGTACATCATCGTCAGGTACGCGCACGCGCGTCAGTTATAACACTAAAAGTGTGCGGTTTTGTTGTTGCTGTTTTGCTGCGGAGTCAGCAGACGCTTGCGAGTAAAAATCTCGCCGAGAGTTGCGCGCCGATTGGACGGGGGGGAGGCTGTCACCGTCCTGCCTGCTGGTTGTCGGACACGCGGGGCGTCTGGCAAAGGTGTTTAAATTGAAATAGCTCAAATTGCTCCAAATTCTCAAGCAGACCTCCGCCAGCGGCGCACCGGACGAGAGTGAAAGCTCCAAAGGTCGTACTATAGCTGCTTCGACCAAAAGCGTGTGGGGCGTCACAAACTAGACCTCAGTTCAGTGAGCGCCAAAGGGTTCGATTCAGCTTTGTCTTTGGCTCGTATTTGACGAGCATAAACCAAATAAAAGACGACGCGTGTCGCGAGAGATCAGTTCCAACGTTTTGGGACTTTTTTTGTTTGCTTTTTGTGGGACATTTCACGCATGACGTCACATGAAGACCCCTGCGTGCCTTGCTCGACCGCAGTTCAGTGTGCATGATCAAATCTGGCTTTTTCTTTGGCTTGGTTTTGCAAAACTTAATTTCGGTGTAATTTTTGCAAGGCCTCACGGGAACTCAGTTCAGCAAGTCTCATGATGTCACACGAGACCTCAGCATATCACACTCAAGCTCAGTTCAATGAGTGTCAATCTGCTTTTTTTTTTTGGGTCAAATTTACTCTGACCAAAGACGATTCTTGTACTTCACAAGACCTCAGTCCAGTGGGCATCAACTTGTTTGACTTTTTCTTTGGCTTTTTTTCAACAACCATTCGGGACAGCTATTGTGTGTGATGTCACTCTAGACTTCAGCCTGCCTCACTAGACCTCTGCTCAGTGAGCCTGTTTTGTTTCATCTGTATTCAAGAGGGAGTTTGCTTTTTATTTATTAATTTTTTTCTGAAGAGGCCCCAATGCCCGAGGAAGAGCAACTTATCAGAGACAGAAAGCTTGACTGACAAGGTATCAAT
Source organism: Hippocampus comes (assembly GCF_001891065.2). Classification (NCBI taxonomy): domain Eukaryota; kingdom Metazoa; phylum Chordata; class Actinopteri; order Syngnathiformes; family Syngnathidae; genus Hippocampus; species Hippocampus comes. The sequence goes on along the minus strand of NW_017842054.1, from coordinate 3,438,069 downwards.
CATTTGCCGGTCACCGGCAGCATGCAGCCTCATGCTCACCCGTTATCTTAAACTTCAGGTGCTTTGCTGAAACCATTTTGGAATATCCCAAAGCGGTAGCCATGTCCTATTTGAGAGTTTATGGTTTCATTAGCTGAGGGCTATCAAGTTAGCAGACAGCTTCCGCGCTGTCATAAACACACTTCAGCCTGCATGTCCACACACACACACACACACACACACACACACACACACACACACACACACACACACACACACACACACACACACCATTGTGAAGTGTTCACATGTCCACAAAACATAAACATAGCTGCACATGCCGCTTCAGTCATCAAAAACGGTTTCCGACCCATTAGAGTACGCGATTAAAAAAAGGATGCGCCCTAATGTGAGACACAACTTCCATGTCTTTCTTGCACTCTGTTCCACAACCGGTGGAGCAGCCATTTAGCTAATGGTGCACTGACAGCATTTCCTGAGGATTGGAAAAGAAAAAAAAAAAAAAGGAGTCATATATGCTCCTCATCCTCACTTTCACGCTGCCGCTCTCGGATGCAATTTGGCCAGTTTAAATAGACACAGAGGTGCGTGAGTAAGGTGTTCCCGTGGCAACCCTTCGGATCATAAAGAGTAACAACTGCGCTCTCAATCTTCATCTCCTCGGACTTCTTCTCATGCTTCCTCTCGCGGCCCATCCGGAAATCTTTCATTGAGTGACTGAGAAAAAAAAACAAAAACTTCAGGGTCTAAAATACAACCGCACGCAACATTGTGGAGCGATCGCGGCACTATTCAAAACGAAAAAAAATTGATGCCCACATCAGGGTCAAAAATCTAATGGTCACATAATGGTGTGAAATTTAAAAACTAAAAGCACCGGGGCACAATCACATGTCGGAGTGCAAGTCTGAATGCCTCTAAGACGGGGGGCTACTGTAACTTCTTGGAAATAAGATGACATTTCCATGCTGGCTATTCCATTCATAATCCCGTTTGAAAGTTCCAAACACACGGAGGGAGTAAGACAAAGTCACCATCCCCTGGTCCCACTTCTGCGGAGAGCCGTCGCAATAAACAAAAGCGTAGATGTTGGGACGAGACCCAAAGTGTCGTGCGCTACATTGCTGCCAAAGCTCTAATGGGAAGTGCCATTAAGTTGTTTATGCGCCGAGCGTGAGCGGGAGATAACATCTCATTTAGCGACATTTTGCTCTCAAAGTAAGTTTGGATCAAAGAAACTTTCCTTTTGTTGTGCCCAGAGACATTTTAATTTTTGACTTAACTGCAGACAGGGGTGAAGGCCCTTTTTTTTTTTTGGCGGCGGCAGGGGGGGGCGGGGATGAAAAAAAAGGTTTCGGACATCATGGAATTAATATCAAGTGAAATCGGCTTACATGACCAAATGAAAATGAGCAAGAAGTGAAACAGACCGGGGGGGAAAACCAAAACATGGATGCGCATAATCTTGTGGAGCGATCCAAAGTCAGGGGCGAAAACATGCGTCGCACAAAATGGTGGAGCCATGCGACCGGAAGTCGACAGAAAATAAAAATGGACACACAACACCACTGTGGACATACAACGAACGCTGCGGAACGATCACATGACAGCATCCAACTCCATGGCACGGATTCGCACAACAGTCTTTCGAATATTAACATTACGCAACACGCACAACATTGTGGAGCCAGCGCAAATCAGGGTTTGAAACTGTTGATGCATAAAACTGTGGACAGACGTCAAATGTCAGAGTCTAGGTTTAAATCAAAGACACATACACACACACACACACACACACACACACACACAGCATTGTGGAGTGATAAACGTCATATTTTAACTCACTAACATGGAATCGCACTAAGACAAGGGCCAAACCATAGATACACACAACATTGTGGAATGAACATGTCTTACTCTACAAAACATAAAAATGGGCACACAACGTTGTGGAGGAATTCCATGTCTCACTCAAAGTCGAAACAGAACAAATCTGGATGCACACAAATGCGGAGCGACCACATTGTCCCAAGTCTAAAACGCGGGTGTGCGCGACGCTGTGGAGCGATCATAAGTCAAAGTTGACAAAAACTCGACGTGGACAAAAAATGCTGCAGAGCAATCCTCTGTCTCACTTACAGTCTGCATAGAAGAAATACGGACGCGCTCCGTATTGCGGCGCGATCACAGCATGAAAATGGACGCGCACAACATTGCGGTACGATCGCACGTCGGAGTCTAAAACAACGTACATGGTCACGAACAACCTTGCGGCTCAATCGCCGATCAGAGCCACACCGAATGACACGCGCAACATTGTGGAGCCATAGCGGCAACTCACCGGTGACGGAATATCAACTGGAACCGTTTTTTCATCACCTGGATGAAATATAAGACGCGTGAAGGATGAAAATGGAAGCGAGGCGCGGGGCGTGCGTACGTGATGCGATTCCACAAATCCCGGCACCTTCGACTTCTCGTTGGGGCCACGGACTCGTGTCAACAAAGTTCCGTTTTGTGTTTTTAGCGGCAAACCGCTTGGGGTGATGGACGGGCAGATGGAAGGATGCTTATGGCGGCGGCGGGGCTGTGCATTTGTTGCACCTTCCGTGCGGACTGGACTCAATCCGCCTCTTGTTCCAGTCGTTATTAGGTCTCTATTAAAAGACAAGATCGATCATGTAGCAAAAAAAAAAAAAAATTGTGATATGAGCTGTCACGGACGTCATCGGGAACACGTCAGAATCGATATTTGTCTCGCAAGGTGACAAAAATATCGTCTCATTTTCTCCTCCTGCCTTCTTGTTAGGGGGTAATTACGCGCGTGTGTGTGTGTGTGTGTGTGTGTGTGTGTGTGTGTGTGTGTGTGTGTGTGTGTGTGTGTGGTGAGATAGGAAAAAGCCTCATCTATAACCTGCGTGCATGTCGTCCTCGTGAAACAAACCATAGAAGATCTCGCGGGTCAAGGTGCACAACCTTCAGCTGTTTTCCTCCGCAGGCCGTTGGCGACACGTCCTCTTTGTTACCGTGGCAACGAGCAGACAAACTCTCTCTCCCCCTCAGAGATTTCCATTGGGAGCGCTGGGCTAAATTGTCTCCGTTTTTGTCGAACGACGATAACGCAAAGCAGTGGCTTTTTTGTTTCTTCTTCGCATTCACGCGGAGTAGGGGGGTGTTTAAAAAACGGTCGGCATTCGCGCCGCGCCACGCCAGATAACGGAGCGTCCTTTAATCGGTTGATAATTAGGTCTTTGCTCAATGTCAGAAAGAAGGTGACGGGGAAATGAGGGCGGTTATCGGACGTTTGGGGAGATGTCGTTGTGGTCCATTGAAAGATTGAAATTGTACAAGGTACGTCAAATGGTGGACGGCGGCAAAATAAAAAGTATTTCCGATGGCAGCGTCACGCTGCGGCCGCTGATTTTCTTCAGCTGGAACTGTCACCTTGGAAAAGGCGGGAGGAATTAGGAAGAGTTTGAAATAGTTATAGTTGAAATAAAACCTTCAGGCTTTGGCTGGAAGGCAAAAGAAATGTCAGGAAAAGCCCGCTAGAACTTCTGAAAAGGATTCACGGACTTGAAATGGTGACCGATGTTTTACATGAGTTGAAATTTGGACTGGTGACTGCTGAACACTAGCCAAATCTTCAGTCATGAGGATGTGCACACTTTTGCAACTATAACATCGATGTTGTTTTTACACCTCTCTTAAAAAATATATATTTTTTCTGATTTAATTGAAGGGATCGACCTTTTTTTATTGCTCTACGGAACGCATGAGGCCCTGCGTTGTCTCTGTGTTTTATCGTGTTTACTGTTTTTATGATCCTAATGAATTGTTTTCGCGGCCTTTGTTCTAAATATGTCGGATCTTTTTTTTGATTTCCAACACTTTGTATGCCGCTGCGGTTGTTTTTAAAGTGCTGAATAAATAAACTTGAGTTGCGTGTTAAAACACAAGGTGACCTTGGGGGCTGAGCAGTGGTTTACTCGCATGCGACAAAACCGTCTTTTTTTTTTTTTTTCCTGCATTTGTACAGTCGAACGCCGTTACAACGTACCTTGAGGAACAGAACGAGTCTGTACGTTCGAACGGTAGTTTGTCGGAACTTTATTTCCAATAAAATGGCCGCCATAGGCAACTGCCGGTGCCGCCGACAACTCCCATCAATTTAGGATGTGCTGCCCTCCGAAGCCGTTTATGAACATCTTTCATTCAGTTGGTTTTCGAAGTTTGCCAAGATTTTGATGCCTCTACGGATAATTGTCGAAATCGTTGACTTTGCCAATTCGTAGTCTCAGCTGAACTTGGTCTGGCAGACTCCCTTTCGAAAGCGAGAGAGAATGTCAGCCTTCACAGACACCAAGATTTGCTTCCGTTGACCGGACATGTTTTCAGAGCACGTGCTCAGAACTGCGCCGTTGCTCCGTGAATTATGGCGGGAAGTACAACGTCGATCAAGAGCATCGCTAAGCGACAGAGGGGAATCCCCCGCCATGCATTTCGTTCATAAGCAAGGGCGTGGCGGCAGTTAGCTTCCCACGGTTCGTTGTACCGAAGGCGTTTCCCATTATTTTGCGGGGGAAAAAAAATCTGATCGTTATAAGGAAACTTATGTTATACGGGAGTTTGTTGTAAGCAAAATCGGCAAATGGAAAAGAGGTGATGTGAAATCGAGACTTTGAAATGTGAACGTTAGCGGGCTACATTGAAACGACGTTCAACCGTTTGATCTAATTTCGGACTCTTTTTGGGGACATTTTGTTGGAACAAAAATGGAGGCTGGCCAACGTATTTCCACTGATCCGCGCGGGTGGGCGGACGATGACGATTGCATGAGTGCCTTTACACTGCAATTACATGATAAATGACCCTAGCTTAGCGCTAACGCGGCGACAAATAGCTTTTCACAATGCGATCGGGCTCCGGCGCGTGGGACCCTTTCTAGTCTGCTGAGTTTTTCTGATTAGATTCCTCAGACCCGGGCTGAATGTACTGGCACGGAACACGCATTCCTTCCGGTTGCGCTCCTAAATATTGAACTCAATGGAAACCTCCGGGGGACGGCTCGCGGCTCGCGGACCTTCGCAATCCGTCAGTGTGTGTGGATTGTGTTACCGGCAGGGGAGAAAATATCAAAACAGCGGCAGCACACTTTCACACGTTCATGACAAATGATGTTTTGTGCGCTGGATAACAGCAGTCCAGTAGATTAATGGCCAGGCGGCTGCAAGATGTTGTGCTCAAGGAGCGCTACGGCTTTGTTGGAATTACGGAAGGGCGGCAGGCGTGTCGAGGTTGTTTTGAAGGCTTCATGGGGTGTTTTTGGAAAGGTCCTGGAGGAGCTGCAAAAGCTCAGGAGGTTATTGAAAAAGGTTCAATACTTTAGGTTGTGACTGGTGATTTTTTTTTTTTCGATAATGTAATATCATTATGAAGGATGTATTATATGTCTGTCAAAAGGTGAGTGGTTGTAATAGATTTAAGAATAAGAATAAGAAAACCTTAATTTGTCCCACAATGGAGAAACTTGCATTTTAGTTTTACTAAACAGCAATGGTTAGGGTTTTTTTTTCTTTTTTTTTTTAAAACATAACAGTTAGTAATGAATGCCAACAGGGTGGTTGTGGTTTTAGAGGCTGCACAGGGAGTTGTTTCTGTTTTTGTTGTATTATTATTATTATTATTAGGATTATTATTTTTGTGTAAAGTTACTCAAGGTGCTACAAAAGCTGAGGAGGTTTAAATAAAAAATGTGATTTTTTTTTTTTTTTACTCGATTATTTAATAATGTAATAACACCATTCGGTGGGCTTGCAGAGGGATTTTTTTTTCAAGAAGAAAGTGTCAAAACGTCAGTGCTTCTACTGCATTTTAGTTTTACTATCCGCTAATTTTTATTTATTTATTTATTTTTTTACAATTGTGTTAAGAATGAATAATGGCAGGCTTTTTACAGTTCTGAAGGCTTAAAAGGATTTTTTTTTTTTTGGTCAGAGTCATCTTTGAAAAGGTGAGTGGGTGTACTGCAATTTAGTTTTGCACTACACAGTGTTTTTTTTTATTTTTTATAAACACTCAACAGACAGTAAGCATGCTTGTTCCGGTCATGCAGGCTTCAAAGGGAATTTTTTTGTGATGGTCCTCATAAGTGCTGCAGGAGTTTTTTTTGTTTTTTTTTTTTATGATGTGACATCACCCAAATGGACACTACAAAGGGAGGTTTATTTGTGCCCTTCCATACCTGTCAAAGGATGAGCAGCTTTGCTCTGCTTTAGTTTCCCGGGAGAGCGGCTGTTTTGTTTTAACCTTCATTTGACTACTCATGATGAATCGTGACAGGCTTGTCACACAATGGAGGGCTAAAAAGTCAGTTTTTTGTTTTTTTTTTGTATGGGTCCAAGCCCTGTTCCCTGAGAATAGTGGGGGTCAGGCACAGTGCCAGAATTTGTTCTCTCCCAGGATCAAAGGGAGGCTTGACTGATATGTCGGTGAAGCTGAGGGAAAAAAACCAAAATAAAATTCATGACTTTGCTTACTTGAGAGGCTCTCTCGTTTTTTCAAAGAAAAGTATGATACACACTAGTGGTGCATGTATTCAATATAAGGTATGAACTGGCCGGCAGGGAAAGATTTGAACCCTATGTCCAATGATGTTCATTGATTATGTCTTTGGATCCCCTTTCCATGCGTACTGCTCCTTCAGGAGTTGGACCGGATTCTTTTTCTTTTTTCCCAATCACCTCGACCCCACTGAAAAATGGTTCAGAGAGGTAGCGTGCGCTCCGCTCTCATAAATTTCCTGCCTTCGTTTTCATGAGTGTGCGAGCATACCTCGTGTTTGAGCTTGTGTCACACCATGAGCAAATCCCTCATGCGTTTCTTTTCGCAATATTGTGGCAATACTCAGAACGCCACTGTAGTCGTAATGCAAATTTTTCATCGCATCTCTGCTCAGGGGTATTCATTTATTAGCAATATGTTTGTTATTGCGGTTTTAGTTTGCCTTGTTAACAAATACCTCAGAGCATTTATATCTTCGCTCTTGTACTGGATGGCAACAAGACAAACAACAATAGGCTTTAGTGTGCCATTTGGACAGTCGTCCCTAAATTATTTGCTCATTTGCTTGTTTTTTTTTTTTTTGGAGCCATGCACACGTAGCTTGCCTTTGCCCTGGCTGAAGAATTAATTTCACACTTGAGGAATCAATAATAAACTGGCTTTCCTCAGTAAATAAGCATTTTCCGGCCACTCCAGCTATTCAAGCTGTGCACAACTGCTACAAGCACTTTAAAGAGCCTCTGCTGCTGTGTTGTGACCACTAATGACCCCACTTGTAAACTTCTACTTAAGAAAAATAAACACACACACACACACACACACACACACACACACACACACTCTGGCACAGCTGTGTCGTATTTCTGTGCGGAGGTCATATGGAAATTTCAGACACGTTCCGGCCGGCGGATCTGTGAGAGAGGGCTGCGCCACGGTGGAAGTGGTCAGAGCCCACTTCAGTCATGGCCAATCAAAGCTGCTTCATACATTAGCTTTAAATGCGGCGCGTTAGTTGCGCGCCACAGTCTCGACAAAGCGGACGCACACCTGCGCTGTGAAATGGGCACTTGGCGGTCGCCAGCTCTCTGCCACTGCCCCCCACACCCCCCGCTCCCCTTTCATTCGTGTAAAAAGTGTATGTGAAGACTTGTAGGTAGCGAGTGAGGCCCCTTTATGATATGCAAACTCGTTTGTGCATTTTCAGGTTAAGCGTCTCTCAAACGCCAACTGAACCAACCGGGCCTGTTATTTGATGACACGTTGTGCACCTGAAGTTTTAAAAAGGTGTTTCTCAGGGTGGAGAATGAATTATCTGACATCACACAACTATTATATTGCTCAAAACCAATCCCTTCCTTCCTGAAAGAATCCTGAAAAGTCTTTGGGAAGTTTGGTGGAGAATCACAACAAAAACACACCTAAAACGGAACGGTTAGACCCGCGAGGGCATTTAAAACAAACGCCCCTTCTGCCACTCCGGAACCATGTGACGAACTATTGCCTCAGCTAACCGCCCCTGGACCAATAAAGCTAGGAAATAACGAGGCTGGCAAGCTGTCAGCGTTCCGGTTAATTAGAATTTAATGAACAAACATGTCATCATGGACGCTTGTTAAGAGGATTTGGGATTAGCGAGGGTATAATAAAAAAACAAGAAGAAGAAGAAGATGACGGTGAGGGTTCAATAGTACTAATTCAGCCCGCTGAATTGTCTCACTGTTCGTTTGGGCTGTTTTCAATCAATATGAGGACGCATCCAAGGATGGAGTGGGGTGGGGGGGTGGGGGGGGGACACGTGAAAGGAAGGCTTTGTGGTCAATATTTGCTTTGAGCACCACTTTGCTTGGCATCATGGAGCACTATTGGGACACTTTTAATACAGTCACACAAAGGCCCTCTACTTGGATGCTCTTTGTCCTCCCTGTCACGTTGCGAGCAAAGCGGAAGGGAACCCGCTTCACTCGCAACCAAGGTGATCTAAAGGATTCCCGAAACAGCAGACAACAACAAGAACTCCGTATGAAAATAAGATTTATTTAACAAAAACCGCACCGCAAAAACGAGACAACAGAAAACGCTGGCAAAAACGAGTACCAGGAAAAGCACGAAAGAACCGAATAACAAAAAAAACGCTCGCACGAAGGCAAGGAGAAAAACGATCTAGTCGCAATAATAATACACACCGAATACTAACTCGCGCACAAAGGCGAAATGCAAAAAGGTACTACCGACACAATAGGCAAAGCAGTGGCACGGCAAACAATTCTCCGGCAAGTGAAAGTACGAAAGCCGGCCTTGATAAAGCCAGTGCCTGATTACAAATGGGTAGCAGGTGTGCATCCGGCCCGAAAACACCGTCTGCCGCCTGCTGTCGCAAACGGGACATGACACTCCCAAGTGTGAAAATGTGGCCATTAGTTGAACAAACAGCTCTTTTTACAAGTGGCATTTTTAGCCAATAAACGCTCGAGTGGTTTCGTAGAGCTGTTTATTTTGTTGATATCCTTGAGGTCCACGATGTTGTAGCAAATCAAAATAAATCTTTTTTTTTTTGAAAAAGGGAATTTAACCCCAAAATTTTTTTACAATATGTTGCGTGCACCCCCGCTAGCCTAAACATGCTATTCTGATTACTGTTGCTTTTGTTGAATATGAATGAAGCAGCAAAATCCACCTGTTTTGATCTATCTCAGGGGACGGCCATTTTGATTTTTTTCTTTTTAAAGGTAATTTAACCCCCAATTTTTCTTCACAATATGTTGCGTGCACCCCCGCTAGCCTAAACACGCTATTCTGATTACTATTGCTTTTGCGGAATATGAATGAAGCAGCAAAATCCACCTGTTTTGATCCATCTCAGGGGGCGGCCATTTTGCCACTTGCTGTCGACTTAAAAAGTCATCACAGTTGCTCGGGGCTCAGGTAACAATCAAACCTGGCTACGTTTGCGAACGTGACATGACCTACCTAAGAAATCGGCAGAGCTGTGACTGGATAACCGAGCCCCGAGCAACTGAAATGCCATTTTCAGTCAACAGCAAATGGCAAAATGGCCGCCCGCTGAGATGGTTAAAAACGAATGGATTCTTCTCACTAATTCATTTTCCACAGATGCAGTATTAATCAGAATGCCGTGTTTAGACGAGTGGGGGCCGCATAGAACGTATTAAATAGTGAAGTGTTGAATTTGAAATCTTCCCTCTTCGGCACGCCGCCTCTGAATGGATACTTTGGGGAGCGTTGCCTTTGCTCTCTCATGTCCTCCAATTTTCACGCTTTCCATTATTTTGTTCAAAAATAATCATGGAATGGAAAGAGGAAGTTGAGCATAATGTGTGCTCTCGCCATTAAAATTCTGAGCCGCCGTAAAGAGAGTCTGAGTGCACTTTAAATTGGAAAGTCGGGCCCATCGTAGCAACAACGCAGACTTTGTTTTTCACACGACTTCATTTTGAGGTTGCCGTTTTTACATTGTAACTTGATGACTATGTCATGAGTTTTTTTTTTCTTCATTTTTTTATCTCATGGAAACCTCACAGACCAAATGACATGACGAATGTGTGATCATGCCAACCCAATTGCCTGACTCAAACACTCAGAGAGAGAGAGAAAGAGAGAGAAAACCACTAACGTTGTTTTTCGGGCAGGTACACCAAAATGAAGACAGCCACCAACATCTACATCTTCAACCTCGCCTTGGCCGACGCGCTGGTCACCAGCACGCTGCCCTTCCAGAGTGTCAACTACCTGATGGGCACGTGGCCCTTCGGCGACATCCTGTGCAAGATGGTCATGTCCATCGACTACTACAACATGTTCACGTCCATCTTTACGCTCACCACCATGAGCATCGACCGCTACGTGGCCGTGTGCCACCCGGTCAAGGCTCTGGACTTCCGAACGCCGCGCAACGCCAAGATCGTCAACGTCTGCAACTGGATCCTGTCGTCCGCCATCGGCCTGCCGGTCATGTTCATGGCCTCCACCGTCGTCACTCGTGAGTCTGCCGACATGCTCGTCTTGAATACGTTCTCCTTTCAAACTCAGCCCACCGCGAGACAGTGCCGAGCGGGACGTCACGCGCGACTATCTGATTAGCGAGCCAATCCGAAGCATCCGGGTTTTAACGTGTCATCTGTGAAGCTTTCCGTGCCCACCGTGTGTTGAAATCACCCGCTGGCCTTTTGCTCCAACTTCTGTTGCAGCAAGATAACGCTTGGCGAGCTTCATTGGCCCTTTTCTCTCCATTACCTCCGCTGTTAAGGCAACAATGCCAGCGACTCGTATAAATGAGTCACAGGGAAGCCTTTCAGCGGAGAATAGCTAGTAAATAGTGCTCCTTGCAAAAGGACCCCGAGCAAGCCCGCTGGAGTGTTCATTACACTTTAATTTGCTTGAATTATGTTGATGTGGATGGAAGTCGCCGCGCTTTGGAGCTTATTCTTAATAAGAGCGCACAGTTGTGACGTTGTTGTCCATCGCATAATCGTGTTTACATGTTACACAGTCTGGTTTTGGATTAGCCATCAAAACGGCAAAACAACAGAAGGACAAACACGAGACACGCGGCGCGGCGCTGACAAAATGACTGCCTTCGCGTTATGACGGGCGGCGACAAAACGCTTCGATATGGAGACATTTGTGAAGAATAATAACGGGATGGTGCCACTGTCTCACGATAAAACTATCGCTTTTCCAAGGCCAATACCGAGGAGGCCGATAACCGATATTTGGAGCCACTGTTCATAATATAGTGGCACCAAAATTTCTAACCCTTTAGCAGTTACTACAGTTTAGTACAGCTGCTCATCGAAATGCTACATTTTTCTCATTTTTCAGATTGTAACAATTATTCTGGAAAACACAAGACTGTAATCACGTCAATAATTTTCCTTGAAACATATGCCTTTTTTTTTCATTAAAATCAAGAACCTTTTTCTTGAATATTTTCACCAGGAAAAAAAAATTATTAAATAATATGACGATTCTTCTAGGATGATTTTTTTTTTTTGGGCAGGGGGATGTCATAATACATTTATCAAACTTTTATCATGAAATGTGACTGTATTGCTATGACTGAATAATGATTTTTTTTTGTCATCCTAATACGGCATTTTCCGAAAAAGTTTTACCCCCTCAAATCAGACTTTTTCATCTTGTTTTTTTTTTTTTTTAAATCGTAAGACTTTATCTCTGCCATCAGACAATGTTGTTCTTTCTCTCGGAAAGTATGACTTTTTGTCGGGGGGGAAATAAATCCAACTTTATTCTTGTACAAAAATGCCAACTTTAACCCTGAAAAAAATACAACTTTTTATCTCAAAACACTGCGTTATTACCTTGTGATGTGGCATTTCCGGCCGCATTTCCCCCGCACAGCCTCGAGCATCGTGGACTGCAAGCTGATCTTCCCGCAGCCGTCGTGGTACTGGGACATCTTGCTGAAGATCTGCGTCTTCATCTTCGCCTTCATCATGCCCGTGCTCATCATCACCGTCTGCTACGGCCTGATGGTCCTGCGCCTCAAAAGCGTGCGCATGCTGTCGGGCTCGCAGGTGAACCGTCCGCTCGCTTCGAATCTTCGGCTGCGCCTTTCCGTGACACGGATGAGAGGGCATTAGAATGCATCGCATCAACTCCAGTCCCGATTGATTTTTTTCCCTCTCGGTATAAATGGGCTCGAAAAGTTGCGAGCTCCATTGATTCATCACCCAAGAAAAAAGAGCAACACAGCTGAACAGAATCAACTGCGGCTCAATGCGGTGACCGACTTGTACTGATTTCATAAATCGATCACCCTGCGAGAATCATTTTGCAGTAATCCTGCAAATCAAAAATACGATGTTGGGGAAAGATGGAACGGCGAATAGCAATGTAGCAAATGGGAAATGAATCGTTTCCGTGGTGCACGATGTGATCAGGGTGCATGAAGGCTGTTAAAAGTGAGCTAATTGTCGTGGTTTGGGGGGGGGCCTAGGAGAAGGACAGGAATCTGCGTCGCATCACGCGCATGGTGCTGGTGGTGGTGTCCGTCTTCATCGTGTGCTGGACACCCATCCACATCTTCGTCATCATCATCGCCCTGATCAACATCTCCAGCTCCACCCTGCAGACCGTCACTTGGCATTTCTGCATCGCCCTGGGATACACCAACAGGTACTCGAGCAAAGCCGACGATGCCGCTTGGCGCGACATGATGGAGGGCGGGAAGCACGAAAAGTGGCGATGAGTCGAGACACGCACGCTCTGCATGATAGCGGCAATGTTGTGATGGACTTATTTTCTGAATAAACTTTGTCCAAGCGCATGATATGTTTTGGTGCTCGATTTTGACAGATTTATTTTTAAAAAAAACCTTTGCTCAAGATAGTGCATGATATGCTACGTGTGTTATCTCCCCACATATTTTTCTTCAACAATGTAGTCATGGATTTTTTTTCTCTCCCATTTTTAACAATGACAGTGCATGATATGCTGCAATGCCATAATGTTTTGGTTTTTTTTTCCTCTGCAGAGATTTAGCAAAGACAGCGCATGCTGTGCTGCTTACTTCAATGTTGTGATGTACTTCTGTTCTTAATAAATGTATCCAAGGCAGTGCATGATATCTTGTTTCCTTCTATATTTCGATCGGTTTCATTTTGCAAATCCGCATGGTTTATCTTTGCATATTTTTTGTTTTTGTTCAAGATAGTGCATTGTTTGAGACAATATCGTGATGGATTTTTTTTTTCATATTTCTCGTCACGACGGTGCATGATATGCTGCTTGCTGTTCGGTATTAATGGTCTAATTTTGAAAACATGTTTTTTGTTTTTTTTTAAGAGAGCGCATGATATGCTGCTAAGTGGTAATAGCCGAATTTTTTGAAAACTAAAACTCACGACACTGCTTCCATTTTGCAAAGCTTTTGTTCAAGCGAGTGTATGATATCTTGCTTGGCACGATGTCGTCATGACATTTATTTTTCGCCATAACAGTTGCTTGATGATATGCTTTTGGGAGGGGGAGGGGCGTCCTTTAAAAAAATAAAAAAATAAAATTATTCAAGAAAGTGCCTGCTATTATTTTTGCATATTTTGATTCGAGCCAGTGCACACGATTCCGTTTTCGCTATTATTACTAAGGTCTTTAATTTGTGCACGGTCTTAATTTCTTCACGACAGATGATCTATTGCTCGCTGTTATGTACTGATGGGTTGATGTTGCACACTTACAGCAGTCTGAACCCGGTGCTTTACGGCTACCTGGACGAGAACTTCAAGCGCTGTTTCCGCGAGTTCTGCTCATCAGGCCCCTCGCTACTGGAGATGCAGAACTCCACTCGGGTGGGCGCGGTCGGCCGCAGGGCGCCCCAGCGCGAGCCCAACAGTGCGCAGACGGGCGACAGGTCCAATCAGCAGGTATGGTGGAGACAGTGAAGCTCCCTCTACAGGTTAAAAGGCATAATTGACCTTAAAACTACCATGATAAATAAAATAGACGCGCGGCGATAATATGGCGAAGGAGGCTAATTAAGCTAATTCACTGAAAGCCAAAGAAGGGCATCAATCACAAATGTGAAAGTCGCAAGTATGTTTGAAATTTTAAAGTTTTAACCCACTCCTAAGTTACTGTCCGAAAGTAAATCGAGTCTCGCACACAGCTAGCACCGATGCTAATGCTAGAACAACGTGACTGGTGTCCTGACTGGTCCACAACTTCGATAACACCACTAAAGTAGCGGATGCAATGTTGCCAAAGCTATGAAAGACGCACCACTGACGTAGCCACATTGTTTTTGGAGGTACCACGCTGTTACTTTAAGTTACTTCAAACCGGCGTCCATTTTGTGTCTCTCGGGCAGGTATGACTAGCCGTGGAGGAGTCGTCCGTTGACTCTCGCTGTCGAGGTGGCGGCGCCAATGACGACCTCAACTCGGAAGTCACACAAGTCACCACAGGGCTCTAATAACTCACGCACGCTGACACTCACATATTAACGCACCTACACACGGATTGAGATTCAAAACGTTGCAAGTCGGCAAATGGAGCAGGGAGACCAATCGGAAACAGAAGGGGGTGTGCGGCACGGACAAATAAGAATTGTACATACAAAGATGCTGACCATTGTTATTATTATTATTATAATAAGTATTATTTACGCCTGCTCTTCATCGGATTTGTAATAGACTGCAGACCTCAGCCAAGGCCAGGTAATCCCAAACGTGTACCAGGCAATACTGTTTCCAATCCAATTCTCGAGATAATGTCGACAAAGAGAAATGATCGGTTGTCTCAATAACTGTCCGAAATAAGTGAAGAAATACTGTAGCTGTTGACTTCTACCACTTTCACGCTGAACTGGTAGCACATTTGGAGCCAGTGCAAGAACCACATCACAAACCGTCATGAAAGACCCAAAATAAAAGACGGTGTCAAACGGTGAAATACGGTGTCAAGAACCATTTGAAAACCACTTGATGAACCGGGCCAGGAACATACCAAAAACCCAGTTAAGGACCAGTAAACATCAAGTCAAGAACCATGTCGGAAGCCATGCCAAGAACAAGTCATGGTTGTTTTTGGTTTTTTTTGCCACTACCAGTGCAACTTTCGGCCTACGAGTACGATCTTAAGTTGGATATGAAGGACGTGGATAAAATACTCCAATGGTTTCCCACAATTGTGGCTTATGGCTACTAGATGGACATCCACATGACTGGTTGCTACATGGACCTTCAAATGCTGATCGAGTAAACACTCAATTGATTGACATTGTTCTGCTGTACCTAATGTTATGTCCCTGGGAAACTTTTGGTGGCATTTTCGACTCGTTTCTGAAAGCACGAGTCGCCACAGGCTAATTTCCCTGCTGCTCGTTTGTTTGCACGGTGGCAGCTTCGAGGGTGTTTTTTTTTTTCTCTGTTGCACACTCACACGCACACACACACCCACAGAGACAAAGTGTTACGTTTCCAACCTGTGCCTGGACTGTGACGATAGACGAGCTCTGCAAATCGTCTCTGGACCGAAAAGGGGAAACGGGGGGGTTGAGCAAGTGTGTTTATGATACGGTAAGCCCGCTGCTGCCGCATGAGTGTGTTTGCATACTTTTAACGACACCGGCGTGTGTGTGTGTGTGTGTGTGTGTGTGTATGTGTGTGTGTGTGTGTGTGTGTGTGTGTGTGCGTGCCGGGCGGCGGCTCACGACGGAGGCTCACTTGATGTATTTGCCACACGGGAATGTGTGTTGTTCGTACTGCGGCTGCTTTGGTGTCTGTCGTACGTTTTCTTGTTTCTTAACTGCCTGGCCGACAGTAAAACGTGGATAGATGGGCGTTCTGCGTGGAACCATATTTGGTAAGCAAGGCAAATCGAAGTGTAAAAACCGCCAAACGCTGAAATGTGAAACCCTAACCCCAGTTTAAAAGTCTAATTTGAAACCCAAACCCGATTTTGAAAGTCTATTTTTGGGTTCAAGACTTCAAGATAGATGAAAGATGAACCTTGTTTTGAAACCCAAACCCCTGCCAGGAATCTACAGTACTGTAATCCCTCGTTTATCGCGGGAATTACAATATTAAGTGAAATTCCGTGATGTAGTTGTATTTATTTTTTTTACTATACACATACAATACAATACTGTACACCAAAGACTAAACAATTTTTCAGGCCCAAGTATTAATAAAAAACCCAAGCATACACACACACACACACACACACACACACACACACACACACACACACACACACACTCTTATTATGATAATTATTTGGCAATATAGGGTTAATTCATACAGTATCTTTATTTTTGTAAGGGTTAAGGGACCAAAAATGAAGTTATTTTATTCACGATCTATTTTTTTCAATTAATCGGTGGATGAATCGGTGATTACAATTTTATTCAACCGAATATCGGAACTCGACCAAAAAAAATAAAAATAAAAAATTATCGGGCCCTATGTTAAATTTTAACCAGGCTTGCAACCCTAACTTGTAGTGAGAAGTCGAAAGCTTGGCTTCCAACCATGTTTTGAAACTCCAACCCTGGTGTAGAAACCATAATTTGACTTAATTTTAATTCCAAACCCTAATTTGCAATCCTAACCCATGCTCTTCTACTATTTGGGGTAATTGGATGCATTTGTTCCGTCTTCTAGAAGCACTGTAAAAGGGATGACAGTTTTTTTTTTTAAATCGTATAAAGAGTGTTTACTTCTTTTTAAACTTGTCTGACAGTAAAGAATGTCAGTAAAATGTGGACAAGAAGTTCAGAAAATAGACGGATGTATAAAAACATTGCCTGCCACTTAACGAGGGTCCTTGGATGACTCTGAACCAGTTTATTTCGCCATCCATTATTTCCGATGGGCAAAAGCAACTTGCAGGAATCGGGTTTGGGCCTACGGGCCATTATTTTAGATTGACTTTCAAGAGAATTTCCCATTTAAGAGGAGTACGCTGTGTCACCATGAGAAACAACATCTTGCCCTGGCAAACAGATGCGACTCTGTAGGGGAATCAATGTTTTTTGACAGTGCACACAGGCTTAATGAAACAACGCCACGGTGGTATCGTCAGATCATATTACGTGTGCGTGACTTAATTGGATTTAAGGGCCAGGCAGTGCGCTCGCCAGCTTTTTCACCGTCGTTGCAAAATTTGATATTACGTGTGCCGCTATTTTTTTTTAATAAAGATAAATTGAGCCATTGAGACAAAGTGTGGGCTAACTCCATTATGTGTTATCTTTCAGGAAATATTGATAGCTTTGAAGGATGTTTGGACTTGGACAACTGCTGTGCTGAACATCTTTGGTTAGACAAGTGAATAAGTATTGTTATTGTGTCTAAATATTAAGAAATGAATGACATTAAAAAAAATTATTTTCCAAAATGTCTCAATTCCCACACCCTAATTTTTTTAAAACTTTCAATTACTCTCCTGCAAAATGACAAATGGAGTTAGTGAGCCCACTCTCAGTGTCTCAATTATTCCAGTAATTCTAATTCTAATTATTTTTTATGGGTCATTTCAGAATTGGAGGACATTTTACATCGCCCATCCCATCAAATTTTAAATAATCCACATACAAAATATTAAACCATGCAGTTTCCGTCCTGATTTCCACATGTTTTTCCCTTGACTTATGTACATCAGTAAATGTGTCCTCTTGGTTAGCAGTAACAGCTAGCTAAACATTTAGCTTGTACTTCTGAGAGAAAGCTAACATTTGTCAGCAACCAACCCTGTTGCTGTGATTACAGTGACGGCCTTGCACGACATTAACAGGGTTGCATCTACTCCTTACTCAAACTATTATTTGTAATTTATTATTATGATGAATGAATACATGTATCAGAAAATCAAAACAGTGAAGGCTTAGTTTTTAAGAATTTTGAAGCGCAAATGCACTCCAATTCTGGAATGACTGACCGTTATATACACTAAAATTGTCTTAAAAGCTATTTTTAAAAAGAATTTTAAAAAAGAGGTCTAAAATGATGAAGGATTGTGCTTCTACTGTGGTCATATTGAATCTGAAGTGTCATTTAAAAATGTATATTGATAAAAAAATATGTATGCTGTAACCTTGTATATCTTATCTTATTGTCCTTGCTGTTATTTTTGATGAACGTTGTCCTGGTACACATGCTGTATGCAACCCGCTGGTGTTGTGAAAATGTGTATAAATTGCAACTACAATAAAAGTTTGTTGGATGCTTTGTAGAACCACGACACGCGTACAAATATTTAATACTTTTTTCCACATTAAATTCACTATCACAGCACTTTCAGTTGGCCTTGTGTTGCGAGCATTCATTCGACAAAAGCTTGAGTGCATGCCCATGAAATGAAACTGTCAAATGCTGTCATACAATTTCATTGTAACGCATAAGAAAATAATTTGACATTTTTTTAATGAGGAGTGTATTTTGCCACAGTCTCGTAATTGGCATGTCCAGCTAAGTAGCTAACTGACTGTGATTGCCATTTGTGTGCTGAAATGGTTGCCCCCGGGGATCCAAATTAACAGCAATAACAGATGCTTTCAATCTGCTGCATCGTGTGTCGAGCTTTTGATGTACACAACCACGGGAATGACTTGCAATCTACTACAAAGAGAAGAACTTGCACTCAAGGTCTGCTCCTCGAGTGAACAAGACGTGATGGACAGTGTCGTCCAACTTTGATTTCATTCACACACATAAAAAATAATAATAATTCAACGTCCTCTTGCCCACTGCTATTACGCATTATCATGTCCTGCTCAGCTGTTATACGGGCAATAGACACAAACAGAGGTAAAGGCACTAATATAAACAAACACACACATGCATGCATAAGTCGGGCTCCAGGTTTTTTTTTTCCTACTGGGGCTAAAAGGGGGGCTTGCCATGGACATAGTCGGGGCTGACAAAATAATGTATAAATCAAATAAAGTGCTGGAAGTGCTTAATTGGAGCTACACAGATTTCTGACGGGGCTATAGCCCCCCCCCCCTTTTTTTTGACGCAGTTACGTTGACAAACTGAATGGAGACTGGATTCCACAAATGTAGACACAAACAAAATTTACACCAAAAAATATTTCATAACAAAAGCACACCGACAAAGTATAAACAGAAATTGCTGATCAAAAAGAACCAGCAAAAACAATACATTAACAAAAAGCGCTTCCAAAGGTAAGGTGACAGTAAATCCGAGAATACATAAATAAGATCGCGAGGTCTATAAAACAACGCCTTGAGCAAGAGCAGCAACAAGGTCAATAATCCGACGGAGACTTAGGAAGTCATTAAATAATTGGCTCAGTTGATGAACGCATTGGCAGCAGGTGTGCAGACTAGAGGGAAAGCCCTCCTCTGCCACCTGCTAAAGACACACAAGAACAGGATCAGTAGCGTAGCGCCGTCCCTGCATACAAGTGGAGACACACGAAGACAAACACACAACGCCCACACAAAAACACAAACCCACCCACGTACACAACAAATCGCTCTGTAAGATGTGCATACATTTTTGGCAACAACATTTTAAAATAACATTAAAAAAAAAACATGCAAATAGTGAAACGCAACGAGGTTGGGGTTTTACAATTTACAAGTTTTACGATGATGGCCGGCAACTAATTCATTCGCCAAACAGGTAGTTTTCCACTCCGGCGCTTCCACTGTAATCATAATTCTAAAGGGATCCTTCACATTAAATCGCAGTCGATTCCCTGGTGGCAATTCAGCTAAACGGTGATCACACGCTGTGAGACGAACGGCTCAAAGGCTGCTGCAGTAATTATGAAACGTGCTGAAAACGCCGTCGGGTTCTCGCTGTCTTTTTATAGCTTTGTGCGCGATACGAGCGCGGAGTGACCGCCTTTCGAACTTAATGCCACAGTTCTTCTGGGTGTTTTCATTGATGAAGGTAGGATTTTCAATAATTCAGCCTGCTCGATTATTAGTCTCGCTTTAGGCAACTAAGATATCATGGAAATATTTTTATTGCAATAAACATTAATGATTCCTTTTTTTTTTTTTTTTTTTTTTTTTTGAAACATCATGCAGCTATCCATCCATTCTCTGGGCTGCTTGTGAAATGCACTGCGGCGATTTCAAAGGGAATCCGAACAAGGTTGTAATAGTTTCGAAGTTTTCATTGTCGTTAGTTTTGATTTTATTTTGACTTTCTTTTTGGAAGTACAGTTATATATTTAGTTTTTAGAAGCAGGCTTGCTCTTTTTTTCCGAAAATGTTTCATTTTAGTTTCGTTTATTAGATGGAGTATTTGTTTTTTTTTTTAAAAAAGATTTTTAAAAAAATGTTCATGAAAATGTTTGTATTTTTTTTTTTTTTAATTTTAGCTTTTTTTGTTACTTTTTGTTAGTGACAATAACCTTGCTTTGCAGCGTTATATTTGTCAAAGCAAAAGTAAATGCCGTTGCATTTGGTTCGAAAACAGAGAACCAACACAGCAAAATTCAGATGTAAAGATTTTTTTCACTTTTTTTTTTTCTGGTGACGCGAGAAGTGGATATAACCAAACCGAAGCATCCTTGGTGAAATAAAAAAATTAAATAAAAAAAAAATCCAGTTTCCTGTGAATTTGCACTCAAGCTCACATTATTGCAGCGCTCAAGACTGCACCTTGACTTGTTATGTCAACCTTGCAGAAAAAAAAATGTGTCTTTGTGCTGTGCAGCAATAAGAAGACAATTCATGTGTTGTTATTGTTGCTAAAGGGCAGCAGTTGACTGAATGTCACACGGAAATAATCTTCCCGCCTGTGAATCCCTGATATGTTCATACTTTTTATTGTGTGTGTACATATATATATATATATATATATATATATATATATATATAAACTCCCCCACTGGCATAGAGCATATTTAATGTTTTTATTCCGTAGCAGGAAAAGAAAGTTGAACTCTAGAGGCGAAAACAATGCAAATGGGTTGTTATTTTCCAGAATTACACCCTCAGGGGGTGCGTGGACCACAGATTTGACGCCGGGGACTCCCAATCTCACTCTAGTAATCATATAACCAGCGGGGGGGTAACAAGATGTTTGACATTCATGAGTCGAAAGTTGAAGCTGCTGGCGCACAGCCGCTTGCCTTCATGTCCATGAGTGTCGTGGATGGCCGCTTGTTGCAAATCTGTTGTCAGGGTGTGAACGCTCTTGAGTGTAAGGTCAACGCCGCACCCAAAACACATTTGTATGATTATGTCACACTTTTGTCCTCTTGAAACGTTCACGTGTAAACCAAGAAACGTCCAATATCATCCCAAAAATTCAACTTGTCATTTGAGCAATTCTCTGTCGAAATGGTACATAAATACAAGGCAAGATGTAAAATCGGACGGCTACTCAGCATTCGCACGCAAAGGCAACTTCTAAAGAAAATGCGTTCTCTGGTTATTACTTTTGTCAGTATGGATTGGAAAACACAAAGAAAAAATAATTGGACATTTTTCAGTGCAGCAGCAAATATATGAGATTTCACATAGAGTCCCTGCAGATGAATTGTCGTGTTCGACTACAAGTGGATTTGCTGATGTCATAAACTCGGATCTGGAGGCCTTTCTTAATGGATGGATGAAGTGGGGAATTTTTCTTTTCCTTCTTTCGTTAAAAGGCACACGACAAATAAAACTTGAGATTTGCAGGGGAGCCCATTCAAAAGGCAGAACCGAGTCCAATAGTAGACTTGGTCAAGGTGGTAAAGGCGCCTCTCGATCAGGTTGTCACCGCGAGGAACATTTTTTTTAGCTTTGTTTTTGCCAAACGACACAACAGAGAAGGACTCTATTTGTTACACTGGCAAAAGCTGCAAAGTTTAATGGTAAGACGCAAAGGTCATGGCTTGGTCTTGACAGGGGGGGAAATTAGGCTGTGGTGCGCATTGATGGTAAAAATGAAATGCGAGATGAGAGCGCATGGCTGGGCAATACGGTCTTTGAATCACATTGCATATTTCCGTCACAAAAATCTTGTTTTTTGATTTTCATCGATTTGTTTTCCTTCGCTGAATGAAAATGACGTTATTCAAAACAACTTTTTTTCACTCCCTCCAGGGATTTGCTTTATTTCTCCTGATACCAAACGAACTTTGAATTTGAAATATTTCCCCCCCCCCCCAGAACCTCATTTTCTTTGATTTGTTTTTAAAATTATTTTATTTTTTGTGAAGTATGTGTCGAAACACGGTCCTTGGGGAACAATGAGATGAATGCGCATCCATCTGCTGGAACCATGGCAGTCTGTCTGGCACTCGGAGATCAATATACTACATATTTGCCCAATCCGTGAACCTAATTACATGCTCAGGAAGGCTATGTGCGCGTTTTGTGCATCTCTCTTTCAACGAGGCTCCCCTGGCGCATCCCATCATTTCACACTTGTGCAGACTGCCTCCAAAAGTCATTAAAGTCGTCGTCATTGGGATTTCACGCTTGCCGCTCTGATCCGCCGCCCGTAATTTCCCAAACATTTGTAGCGATGGGCTTTATATTGGCGAGAACTCACCTTTGAGCTGTTACGAGTGAGGCAAATAACAAGTTTGTGGAGGAATAATAACTGCCAAAAAGCTGGAGAGATCAATACAGTAGATTTGTTGACCACCTGGTAGCACGATGCTAGGTTGCTAGTGTAGCCGCTTAGCTGACTTGCGCAATAAATGGTGAGAGGATAGTCTGAAATGTATTCATTAGTCATGTAGTGGTTGGTAGCTAGCTAGCCAGCCAGATAGATAGCTTCGTAGCCAGCTAGCTAGCTCGTTAGCTAGCTCGCTAGCTAGCTAGCTCGCTAGCTAGCTAGATAGATAGATAGATAGATAGATAGATAGATGCTGTTGTGGGCAAGGCAGACACCTAAGTTTACTCGTGACATAGCTCAAAAGCGAGAATCACTTTGAGTCACGCTCGCTCTCCGTGGAATCATTGCCGTATATTCACAACATAAACTCCTTTTATGGCATATGTTGACTCACGGAAAAGCGTTTAGTGGGCCTATTTATTTATCTGTCCAAGCATCGTCAAAATTCCCTCGCTTCAAAGTTATGCAAATTAGGTTACAAAAATGCAACACAATGAAGCAAAATGGATACTGGCGGCCGGGCCGCTGAACATTACTCGTGATCACACACGTGGCGCATACGCCCACAGGCGCAGACAAAAACGCGGACACACGCAGAAAGGAAAAGTATAATGTTATCAGCAGCATGTTTGTCATTCCATTTCCTTGATTCACTCTATTGGGTGGATGTCAAGGGCAAGTGCAACATGCTCATGATTGCAGCTTTGCTCCCATTTTGTGGGAATGAAATATCTGCACCGGAAATTGAAGTTCTTTTTGCCGCTGATGACGCAATGTCAATCTGCATGTTAACCAATATGAATGCTATGATTTCTTATGTGCAGAAAAATTGCATGAGGAAAAAAAATCCCCCAAAAGTTTAAAGTAACAATGTAAATCCTCGAAAAGGTGCATACTGTTTGTTAATGTAGTTGCAACTGGCAACCATAACTCTTTAAGAATCTCCCAAAAGGTTAAAACTGGAACTAAATCTTGATTTCGAACAGTATTCATCTGAAAGATAAGTATTTTCTCTGCATTTAACTTCAAAACGATAAAAATCCAGCAACAAGTGTGGATGCACCAATTAAGTAGCATGGTTTTATAACACCCTGTACAAGTGCAATAAAGTCTTTTATCAGTTCACCCCCCCCACCCCTTATTTGTATGTTTTCCACAGAGCAGCTTCACAAACAGCCAATCAATAACAACGACGCGCGCTTATCTCGGGAGTTCACCATTTCAACGATGTGCGGCATCCAGAGTGATTGTGCCACCGCTGATGACATTTTCTAGGGCCGCTTGTTGTTTTCCCCAAATCTCCCGCAGCAATGATAATGATAATGATTATGAGGAGGATCTTCCTGGAATGCTGCAGTTGTCTTACTACTCGGCTCCTCACATTTTATCGATCCTATCAGGAGTTGTAATCACACCCATTCCTTAGAATGGGGGGGAAAAAAGACAAGGCAGAGATGGTAAAATAACCTGCATTCATGTCCCACGTGTAACTTTACAAATGCTCAGGCAATTTCCTCCCTCTTCAAACAAACAAACAAAAAAAAACAGGAACATCAACATTCTTTTTTTTTTTTTTTTAATCGCTATTTCTCAGAGGTAGAAGATTGAAATCCCACGTGACATCTCGGTGCAGCTGCAGCATGACGGATACCGGATGCGGTTACCGTGGCGACGGCATGCTCATCTTCAGCTTCTTCACGATGACAAGGTGCATTCGAGTGTCAAAATATGTCAGGCCCGTACGCACGCATACATTGACGCAGACACACATTTGAGGGCCTTTCATGCTTACAGCTGTCGTTTGTTTCTGTGTAATCGAATTTGGGACAATTGACTGCATACATTTTTAATGACAGGAACATTCTGGTACATTGTACTGACCAAACATCTAGTGACTATTTAAAAATAAAAATAAATATTGTCTGATGTTTCGGTTCTGTTACTGTAAGGCTGGGTAATGTATTGGTTATTTCAAGTTTATTGTGTCGTATTTTTTTTAAGCCTCTGTAATACAATGCATGCCCGAGCTGATGTGCACTTTTTTGACCAAACATCTAGTGACTATTTAAAAATAAAAATATATATTGTCTGACGTTTCGGTTCTGTTACTGTAAGCCTGGGTAATTTATTGGTTATTTCAAGTTTATTTTGTCGTATTTTTTTAAGCCTCTGTAATACACTGCATGCCCGAGCCAATGTGCACTTTTTACACTAAAAAGGCAGCAAATAGAGTGGAGCTACTTTCCACAGTTACATTCAGTGTTGCCAATTTAGCAACTTAGAAAACACACACACTAAGAGACTTTTTTTCCATTAATACAAGAAGTCAGAAATATTTTCACATTGTTTTGTTTGTGTGCTCTGCGATTGGCTGGCAACCTGTTCAGGGTGAACCCTGCCTACTGACAGTAGACAGCTGGGATAGGCTCCAGCACACCCCCGACCCTCATGAGGATAATCGGATTAAAAAATGGATGGATGGATGTTTTGTCTATGACAAGGAACAAGCCAAAATGGAAGGCAATAAACCAGCCGAGACAGTGCCTGTTTTGACCAAAAGGGCTTTTTTTCCCCCAGGAGAAAGCACTTAGTTTTAAATGATCTCTAAAGAAATATGTGTATTTGTATTATATCTGTGGAAGTCTCGGGCAAATGAATGAATTTAAAAATGCATGCTCGGTAAAAAAAAAAAAAAACGTTTCAAAGATTGCCCGATAACTGAATAAATGAAGCCAAGTGAGAGGGCAAAACGTGTTCTGAATAATGTCATTTTCACTAGGGTTTTCAGTTAGTGAAGGGGGAAATCGATTAAAATCTGATTTTTGAGAAAGCATACCACGTCCATTTCAAAGGTTGTCCATTTATCCATTTTCAACATCGCTTATCCTGAACAGGGTCGTGGGGAGTTGCCGGAGCATATCCCAGCTGACTTCGGGCGAAAGGCAGACGAACACCCTGAACTCGCCTGTCAGTCGTAGGGCACATATAAAGACAAACGACCATTCACACCGTCACTGAGTGGGAACCGATCCCACGCTGCACAAGTCCGGCGAGTGTATCACGACGCAATCAGCGACTCATTTTCGAAGGTGGAAATAGAAATACTGTATGCAACGCCGTTTTGTTTTCGGAACACGTTTCCCGTCGGACACGCCCCCGTAAGTGCACGTGAAATTATACGACAAACATTATCGATGGTTTAAACGTAACAGGCCAATAGGAAAATCAACACGTCATTTAATAATATATTCCAAATAATATTATTAAAACTTTGATTGAATTTGGCCTCGTGATAGCTGGGCTAAAATAAATATATCAACAAATGATCAGTCGCTTGTTTCAAGTCGGAACGTAATTCGTGGTGGACGCACCGGAAGTGTGAGCAGCTTTCATTGGAGCGAAGTTGGCAACGTTAACTTCACCAATCAATCTTGAAGTAAGTATCTTAACATAGTTTAAATTCAACCAAAGAACTCCCCACCATAACACAGTCATGATAGTTATGGCGGGTTCGTGTTTGTTTGCTCTAGTTGAGATTTGTATTACGTTACTGTTAGCATAGTAACATTTTCTGACACCATAGAAAACAATAGTGGTTAGCTTTAGCTCCAGCCGAGAACGACATTTACCGAATGCGCGTTACCTTCCTCTTCCAGAATGACGGACCGCTACAACATCCACAGCCAGCTAGAGCACCTCCAGTCCAAGTACATCGGCACCGGCCATGCCGACACCAGCAAGTGGGAATGGCTGGTGAACCAGCACCGAGACTCGCACTGCTCCTACATGGGCCACTTCGACCTGCTCAACTACTTCTCCGTGGCCGAGAACGAGAGCAAAGCCCGAGTCCGCTTCAACCTGATGGAGAAGATGCTCCAGCCTTGTGGACCGCCCGCAGACAAGCCGGACGATGCCTGATTGGAGACACCTGATTCCTGCCTTTTTTTTTTTCTTGTTTCACGGATACATGAGACATTTGGACTCCTCAGTTTTTCCCCTTCTTTTTGATATATTGTTCCTAGACTCCTTCGTGCAAGTTACAGATGATGTCTGTTGGTGTAATAAAAGCGTTGTTTCTCTGCTCTCCAGCTTTGTCCTATGGAATCATTGTAATATGCAAGAAAAAAAATGAAAACATCATGCACACCATCGAATACAAGAGCCACATCTCTCAATGTGATGTTTTACTGTTTTACTTATGCAGACACTACATGCTCTGCATTTGCCCGAAGCGACAATAAATATATCAACAAATGATCAGTCGCTTGTTTCAAGTCGGAACGTAATTCGTGGTGGACGCACCGGAAGTGTGAGCAGCTTTCATTGGAGCGAAGTTGGCAACGTTAACTTCACCAATCAATCTTGAAGTAAGTATCTTAACATAGTTTAAATTCAACCAAAGAACTCCCCACCATAACACAGTCATGATAGTTATGGCGGGTTCGTGTTTGTTTGCTCTAGTTGAGATTTGTATTACGTTACTGTTAGCATAGTAACATTTTCTGACACCATAGAAAACAATAGTGGTTAGCTTTAGCTCCAGCCGAGAACGACATTTACCGAATGCGCGTTACCTTCCTCTTCCAGAATGACGGACCGCTACAACATCCACAGCCAGCTAGAGCACCTCCAGTCCAAGTACATCGGCACCGGCCATGCCGACACCAGCAAGTGGGAATGGCTGGTGAACCAGCACCGAGACTCGCACTGCTCCTACATGGGCCACTTCGACCTGCTCAACTACTTCTCCGTGGCCGAGAACGAGAGCAAAGCCCGAGTCCGCTTCAACCTGATGGAGAAGATGCTCCAGCCTTGCGGACCGCCCGCAGACAAGCCGGACGATGCCTGATTGGAGACACCTGATTCCTGCCTTTTTTTTTTCTTGTTTCACGGATACACGAGACATTTGGACTCCTCAGTTTTTCCCCCTTCTTTTTGATATATTGTTATTAGAGTCCTTCGTGCAAGTTACAGATGATGTCTGTTGGTGTAATAAAAGCGTTGTTTCTCTGCTCTTCAGCTTTGTCCTATGGAGTCATTGTAATATGCAAGAAAAAAAAAATGAAAACATCATACACACCATCAAATACAAGAGCCACATCTCTCAATATGTTTTACTGTTTTACTTATGCAGACACTACATGCTCTGCATTTGCCCGAAGCGACGTGGCGAATAAATAATTCATCCGTAGTTCTTCATAAAAGTGCTGCAGCGTTCAGGGGGGGG
>NW_017842054.1:3376471-3410099 GCF_001891065.2 Hippocampus comes | reverse complement strand
CACACACACACACACACACACACACACACACACACACACTTATACTGTATATGAGGCGTTTGCCTCAGAATTGAGTTTTCAATAGCGTGTGCCCAATTGGGCCCAACTGAGATATAAGCACTTGCCAAGGATTACCTAATCACAATTCGGGGAAAAAAAAAATGAACATGTGCTGAGTCATTGCAATCATCATCTTTGCCACCCACCGCCTCGCAATCTGTTTGTCCTCCACTGTTGCTTGTTGTGTTTTCCCCTCTTTAGCCATCGCTCGCGAATGCATCTGGTTGGGGGACTTTTTGAATATGCAGTGATAAACCACAAATATACATTTTCGATGAGAAAAGCGGGTTAGCCCCCCAAAATACTGACAAAAAAATAAATAAATCAGTGACTAGGTGAATCTGCAGGTGCCGCTGTAAAGTGAAATAAGAACTACACTGAACAGCTCTCAGTGCATTTCCAGATCGTAAATTGTTCAATGAGTAGCTTTGCTGGAGCTTATTTGATTGGAAAGGAGGCAAATTATTATTTTATTTATATATATATATATATATATATAATAATGGTAACAGATACCTGTACAAGAAAATATCAATTTAAAAATGTTTGAGCAGCGTCCTGCACGGGTGTAGGCATGTTTTTGGGATGTGGGAGGCATCCGGAGTACCTGGAGAAAACCCACCCAGGCACGGGGAGAACATGCAAACTCCACAACAGTAAGGCCACACCCCGGAATCAAACCCACGAACTCCACGTTGTGACCACCGTGCCACCCCTATCGTTATATATTGATCTAAAAATTTCATATTCAAATAGTTAATTTGCATTATTTCACCGCATTACTTCACATTGAATACGTTTCAAAAGTGAACCAGTGACATGGATTGGACAAAAATCGACAAACGACAGCACCAGAGAAAACTTGCAAAGCACGTTTCATCACCTTTGGAATATCAAACATGCCACACGTCGCGTCTCCTAATCAGCTTCAAGGCGCCTTACGGATTCATTTGCACGCCTTCGCATTTGGGATAACGACCCGATCGTGGCCGACGCCTCCGGTGCGGAAACTACCTTGTCATCCCGTAACCAAACTTGCCGTTGGGTGTTTTTTTACGGGCCCCGGCCGACTCCCCCGAGGAGGTGAACTGCTTCTCAAAAGCTCGACACTGTAAATTCAATGAGTGCGTGTTTACGATGCGATATTTATCATCCTCAGCTTGAGCACAGGCGGAAGACCTGCAATGGTTTAAAATAAATAAATAAAATTGAAAAAGTGAGCCATGCGTTTGCCACAAAATGAGTTTCTGACCTTGATGTGGATTTGTCCTCCTGTTCCATAACAACCCCATTAAGGCACAAATTGCCTCCGGCATGACTTCCAAAAAGAAGTCGGAAATTCAATGCTTTAATGGTCATGTGGGGAAATAAATAAAACTACTTTTGCTGAAACCAAAATCGAGTCTTATCTACCAAAACTTTGCTTTAAAGTGGGACTCTGACCAACATGACCCTTTTGAAAAATTACCCGACTGAAAACAACGTCCAAGTGTCCACTTTGAGTCAGATTCATGCGGGTTGGAATTAATAAATTTGTAAAAAAATTTCAACCGCAAAAATGGATAAACATTCAAAATGCATTTTAATATAATTCATATTAATAATTTTTTTTTTAAATAAATTTGATGGTACGGTGGTGCACGTCGCTGAATGTGATTCATAATGTTAAGAGTGCAGTTGAAACCATTTTACCGCGGCCACGGTTTGATCCTGGCAAACACAAAATCATTTCACGTTGCCGGTACTTCCTGCGGGAAAATTAGTTTGAAAATAACAGCAACTTGGATGTCATTTTTCCTCCGCTTTTGGAGTGTCCACTGTAAAATGAAGCCAGGCTCATTTCCTGCTAGCTGCTTCACCTTTCAAATGACACGCTAACGCACCGACGACACTTTGATGAACGCGAAAGTCAGCGAGCTGGCTGACAAGCTCACTTTGGCTTCAAGCGGAAGAGATTTAACGAGCCGTCGGTCCGTTTCATTGACGGGGGCAGTTCGGGGCAATGAGCTCAAGCTCATTGGGTTTGTCCTTTAACTTTCACCAAAGGGAGGAACTCGGATGCAACCGAGCACTCATCAAACAAGCTGCATCACAAATTGAATAAAGACAAACACGTCAATGGTTTCAAACATTTACGCCATTTTCTGTATTGCGGCATAAAATGGACTCTGTGTATGCACATGCTCCATGTACATTTTTGTACAAAATAATCAATATACAGAATAGACACATGGAAAAGAAGGAATACTGTTGTTAGACTGTACATGGCATGTTACGTGTACACACAATGAAGCGGCAGCAACACACACACACACACACACACACACGCACACACACACACACACACACACACACACACACACACACACACACACACACACTCCGGGCGAGACCAACAATTCAATCTCATGACTACGCTTGCAGGAACATGACAGAAACTTCCTATTTGCCTTATTTCGAGATATTCCAAGAGTTTGTTTGCACATATAAGAGGTGAGGTTTACTCCTAGCAGATACGTTCACACAGTGAGAAATGAATCCCATTGTTTTCTGTATTGCGGCATAAAATGGACTCTGTGTATGCACATGCTCCATGTACATTTTTGTACAAAATAATCAATATACAGAATATCAGACACATGGAAAAGAAGGAATACTGTTGTTAGACTGTACATGGCATGTTACGTGTACACACAATGAAGCAGCAGCAACACACACACACACACACACACACACTGATTCTGTCCAGTTTCACAAGAAAATGTAAAAGCAAAAAGTGCACTGAATTTTAGCTCGGCTAGTGAGATACTAATTTTAGCGGTTGTGTGCACCTCCACATCGCCATCTCACACACACACACACACACACACACACACACTCTGGGCGAGACCAACAATTCCGTTCAATCTCATGACTACGCTTGCAGGAACATGACAAAAACTTCCTATTTGCCTTCTTTTGAGATATTCCAAGAGTTTGTTTGCACATATAATAGGTGAGGTTTACTCCTCGCAGATACGTTCACACAGTGAGAAATGAATCCCATTGACGCTAATGTCCAACAAATTTGGGAGTTTAAATACAAAAGGACAAAAATGGAGCGGATTGTGGTCGTCTTTACAAAAGTCTGATTTCTTCAAACCAAGGCCACCGAACGATATAGATTCACTTGCGGTCATTCACAATTTGAAGTGATAGGCTTCACTTTGGTTTTCGCTGTGCTTAGCTTAGCGTAGAGTTGGAATGGCGAGACAAGCTCGTGAGTGAACTGATTCTGTCCAGTTTCACAAGAAAATGTAAAAGCAAAAAGTGCGCTAAATTTTAGCTCGGCTAGTGAAATCCTAATTTTAGCGGTTGAGTCCACCTCCGCATCGCCATCTCTCCTAAAATGGCATATTGTAACTTGACAATTGTAACAGAACCAAAAAATAAATAAAAATCAGGGATGTCAGCAGGTTAGCATCGAGATCATTTAGATTCTTGGCATGTTAGCAAAACCAAAACAAGTCATAGAAAAACAAAATGGTCACCATTTCCAAAAAAAAAAAAAAAAAAAAATCAGTTGAGGGATGTCAACAGCAGAGCAGAGACTTCTTATTTCAACTGAGCCTGCCGTCGCTTGGTGAAAGGAAATGTGCGCCGAGTGCAAGGTGACTTAAACATTTTTAACAACTGCGATAAAACGTGCAGCAAAACACCGACTGCAATGTCAAAAGGGGTACAAACATTATTATTTTTTTATTTTTTTTGCAGAAAGTGAAATGGGAAAAGAATGCTATTTGGCTTGAGGCATGACCACAGCACTCCAAATACAAAGGTAGGATTTGCTTTTGGTGAGCTGTAATCAGTGTGAGGAGTCCATACAAGGCATAAACAAGATTGTGTGGGGAATAGATCGCTGTGGTGCCTGTTTGTTTTTTTTTAATGTGAATAGCTTTGTGGCACCAAGACACTCTGAATAAAGCGAAAATGATTGAAACCGATTTAAAAGCCTAAAAAGTGCACATTTTAAAGTACGTTTTGAGCACTTGAGGGATGTTTTCTTTTTTTTTTTTTTTTAAACAGAGGTCTCCTGGCCTTGGTTCCAGGCTCCACGGCATCCCACAGCAAGTAAAATGTGCTTATGACATAATGCCCTCTAGTGGCCTGATCATTTGAACATTGAACATATCAACAGCTGCTGACGGTCCATTGGTTGGCGGCCCGGGTCGGGCCAGGTCAGAACAAAGCACAACTTTTGCACGGAAGCTATAGTTCTCTTGAGCCACATTTCATACTTGTAATAACGCTCTATTTGACACATCTCAGAGGGACGAGAAAAACAAGAACAAAAAAAAAAAACAAAAACATTTTCCAGCAAGTCCTCTTCGCACTGTATAATAAATAAATCACTCTTAGCGAGCCACCACTTTTCCGAGTTATAGGTACAATATGTGCAATCAAGTTCCACCAGAGGGCCATACGGACAGCGCAGGCCCTTAAGACAAACCTGCGTATGTTGTCAATGCGCAAGTAAGTAGACCGGGTGGGGCGCTAAGACGGACTTAACAGCAGCAGGTTTGATGGCGGGGTGGACTTGTCCTCTTTCGACGCCGTGTTCGCGTTAAGGCCGATGGAATCTGAAAATGCAAATAAAACATTTGAAAACGTGTCCCACGGATTCCCGAGGGATTTCTTTTGAAATATACTGGAAGTCCACGGGAGAGAGGCAAGCTGCGATCACGTTGATGAGACAAAATATTTTCTCAAAGTGCTATTCCCTACGAATGCATTCAAGCAGCCGTGTGAAGGTATTATTAAAATAATCACATTTTAAAGAAATAATAATGTCATTTTAAGTGTATGAGAAAAATGAATAAATATAGTTGAAGTTTTGGAATGTAATTAATTTAATATAATACATGTCAATATGGGAAAATATTGA
The DNA here is from genome assembly GCF_001891065.2 of Hippocampus comes. Lineage (NCBI taxonomy): Eukaryota > Metazoa > Chordata > Actinopteri > Syngnathiformes > Syngnathidae > Hippocampus > Hippocampus comes. The sequence continues at coordinate 3,405,115 of NW_017842054.1, read as the reverse complement.
AATAGAAACGGATGAGAAATCAGTACAGTTACAAAAAGAAAAAGTATACATGTAAAAAAAAATTCAAATTTAAATATAGGAATTCAATTAAAAGGAAAAATAATGACTGGAATGTAATGACATTTGAAATTAGCAATCAAATAAAATGAAAAAAAAATTAGGTCGGCTACTGGAATTTAATTAAATTACAAAATCAGTGTATTCAATTAGAATAAAAGCATTTTTTAATTTATTGCAACGTAATGCAACCGGTCGTGATCACGGATTTAACTCAACACCAATATAACATATTTTTGCCGCAGCACGACAGCATTGCAGATTCCGCCGACAGAACTCCCGGGTGTACCTGGTTAAATGTTTGCTGCCCTCGTGCACCTCCATCTCCGTGCTCTTGAACTCATTCAGCTCCTTGCGGATGGCCGCCTACACAGTGGACACACAACACACGCTAAAATGAAAAAGCTCTGCAAAGCGCGAAACGACCACTTCGCCGGTTGACCGGCCTCGTCCGTGAGCCGGGCGAACGCACATTCAAGGTCCTCAAGTGAACCCGCGACAGTAATGTAGCGGTTAGCACATGTGCCTCGCAGTACTAAGGTTTGTAAAGCCCTGCTCTGTATTTTTTTTTTGCATGTTTTCCAGTGTCCATACTGGTCAGCCAAAGCCACCCGTGACACACTTGAGGACAAACTATCTGAAACTGGAGGGCTGGCTAATGTAGCGCTTGATTTGACCAGCAGAGGGCAGGCTTGAGGCATGACCACAGCACTCCAAATACAAAGGTAGGATTTGCTTTTGGTGAGCTGTAATCAGTGTGAGGAGTCCATACAAGGCATAAACAAGATTGTGTGGAGAGAGAGCGAGAATAAAAAAATCACGCCGTTTGCCACACCTTGTCAGCGGGAGTGAGTCGCGTCCACGGCTTATCCGCCCGCCGGTCGTAGTCCTTGGCGTCCGTGACCTCCACGTACTCGTTGAAACGCAGGATTCTCCGAGCAATCAGCTCCGCGACCGTTGGCCGCACGCTAAGCTGCACAAAAGGACCGTTTTAGTCCTCATGTTTTAAGATGGGCTATTTATGAATATCCGCCCATTTGAAAAATCCAAAGTGGCCCTTGATCTCAAAAGTTTGCTCCCCCCTGCTTTATTCTCTTACCTTTCTGGAGAGTTTTCGCTTGATCTCCTGCTTGGCTTCGTGCTCCTCCACTTCGTTCTTCTCTGTAGGCAGATAAAACAGTGCGGTCATTTCACACCTACTTAGCTTTGTGACTTTGAAACTATTGCGGCGAAATATGATTTGCAGCCGTAATTGCTATCAATACACAATTGAGCCATGTTTATGATGACGACCTACGTCTGAGGATGTTCCGCTGCTCCAGCTCCTCTGTGGTTGGTCTTTGGCTCAAACGCCTGAAATGAGAAATCTTGTTTTTCACCCAAACAGATTTACTGCACGCACGTATCAATACATCGGCGGATAATAGGACGACTTCATCCTGAGATCAATCACTCGAGGCGCTCTCACGGCAAGTCGAGCGCGCGACGGACGCAGGCGTGCCCCCCCCCCCCCACCTGACAAGTTTGGATCCGATTTGCTGGCGTAGCTCGTGTCTCTCCGTCTCGGAGCTGCGCGGCAGTATGTTTTTCTCCTCCAGCTCCGTCTTGCTGGGTCGGTTGCCCAGTTTGATGTTGAGGGTGTCCCGTCGCCGAATCTTGCTGGCCAAGGAACCTGTCGGGAAAGGTGCTCAGTCCAACCGCATCCTTAGACATTCATTGATGGCTGAAGAAGTGCCGTACTGTTAAGGTACTCGTCGTCCTCCTCTTCTTCATCTTCCTCCTCATCATCGCGGTACAGGATGGGTCCATCCGAGTCAGAGTCGCTGGCTTGGGTCTCCGTCGGCCGGTCGGGGATTACGGTCACCACAATCTGATGGATGTTGACGCTGCCGCCCTGCGATTTGACGGCGTCCGCGTCGGCCGGGCTTGAGTCACTGGCGAAATAGGCGACATAAAATTGGAAATATTAGCTCCCTCGAGTTGGCTTAATTCGGTAGAAATGCACATATTAGAGTGGCCCTCATTTTGGACAATCGAAAGATCACCCCCGTGCGATAATCAGCATCTTAATATGCCACAGTTGGAAGGTGGCACGACGACCTCAAAAGTACTGCATTTATTTTTTTTTGTTCACTGCATGTCTGTATTTTTAAAAAAAAAAAAAAAAAAAAAAAAAAAGCATTTCATTTTTTAAGAAATACTTTTTAAATATAAAAAATGTCATATAATGATTTTTTTAAATGTATTTGGGTGTTCAATTTAGAAGAGTAACAATAAAAAAATGAAAAAAGGTGGAATGGAAAAAGAAAAAGAATAACCTGCTGTGCGTCTCCTCGGCAGGCGCTACGTTTTCCTCTGGCGCCGCTCCTCCTTCCCCTTTCGTCCTCGCTTCTTTCTCCCGCTGGGAGTCGCCCTCAGCGTCCCCTTTTGCGAAGGAAGTGTCCTCCGTGGAAGTGTTGATGCGGGGGGAGTGGACGGCGGGCTCGGGGGATACATCCCGCAGGGTCTCTGAGCTCACGGAAGACTCGTCCAAGGGAACTTTGTCCTCCGGGGCGGCTTGAGAAGCAACGGGAGGCTCCTGAACTTCGGGGAGGGAAACTTGAGGAGAGCTCCCATGGGCGTCCGAAGAGTTGAAGTCCTCCGGCTGGCCGGGAACGTCTGCGGAAGCCTTCTGAGAATCGGCTTCGGGTTTCCGGCTTGTCCGAGCGTTGGCGCCTCTGCTTTGCGCCTCTGCGTCCTTCGGCGGGCGAGAGCGAGGGGGGACGGTGGAGTATGAGGTGGTCGCGGTGGTTTTGGCTGAACCAGCTTGCGTCTTCTTTGGATAAGAGGACTTGGCTGAAAAGAAAAACAAAATCATGAAACATATCCAACACATGTCACACAAATGGCCAAGGGCAGTCAGAGTGTACGATTAGGACGAATTTTTACAAAATAGGATGCAGCAGAAGTTTCAATACCCATTGAAGGCATGCTAATTCTCGTGCATGATGCAGTCAGTGCTGCAGAATTTGGAGAGGAAACGTGATTACAGTATCAGAACAGATATCTTTGTCCTGATTGCGCAACACGTTATACTATCTTAAATCCAACAATCATAAATTAAAAATTGTGTACCACAAAATCTCCTGGCTTTGTTGAATTTCCCCTTGAGGAATTAGAATGAGTAATACACTAGCTCACATATTTCCTTCAATAGAGTCGCAACATTTCCTGAGGTAAAAAAAAAAGCAGACTATTCTCATGTTCTCTGCGAGCAATTGAACGTCCATTGGCGCAGAGACAACTACTTTGGCAAGAGGGCGGGGTACACCCTTGGACTTGCCGGCAGCCAATCACTGGTCACATATCAATGACCGCTCACACTGTTGAGCAGTTCAGAAACTTCAATTGGGCAAACGTGCATTTTTGGGAAAGGAGAATGTTGAAGGAAGCCAAAGTATGCAGAGAAAACTCACGCGAGCACGGGAGGAATGTGAGAAGCCATCACAGATTCAAACGGCAAACCTCAGACTGCATGTGTTTGGCATTTTAAGTGTTACGTCATAATTTATCCGAGAGCCCAGAATCACCCACCCCAAAAAATATAAATAGAAAAACAAAACAAAAAATTCAAAAAGATTTGATAAAGGGCAAAAATGTGCAATTCGCTGTCCAGTTTTCGATCTAACCTCCTACAGAGTACAACGCCATAAGATTGACGTGGAACATAAAAACACTCAAAATGACTCGCACTGTCACTACAAACTGTACCGTAAAAATAAAAGCTCAAGGCAAACGAAACTAGAAATGAAAAAAAAAAAATGAGGAAAACCTATTGAAAAAAGTCCGAAGAAACCATGCAGGAGTGCGTACACTTCCATGCAGGCATGCAAAAATATCAAATCAGCTAAACTTACCGATCACGCGACTACTATTAGAGCTCCGCGAGTTAGGTTTAACTTGCGTCGCAGAACCCGACTTCCCTGATGGTTTGGCGGTTTTTTTAGCACTGGTCGAGGCGTCCCTGCTGTGCCTGGCCGCGCCAGTAGCGCCGCCTGCAGGCTTGGAGGAGGCGGGAGCAGCGACGCCGTGCTGCTTTCTAGCTTGGGCGTCCCGCGGGCGTGCCTGAGCCACCCGGGCGACGGGTTTAATGTCACTCGTCTCTGAGCGGGTCAGAGAGAGATGACACGGGGAGGTTCGAAGTTAGAGGGATTGGAGAATCACAGAGTTACATGAAGGCAGAGGAAAGGAGAAAGTGAAGGGTGAGTTGAATGAGAACGTCATGTCTTCTTGTCAACTCTTGGAGCGTGTTATGACGTTAACTCCACATGTGATGCACCGACAGAAGCGACAAGGAGGAAAAACGTGAAAAGCACAGAACGGGGAATTGCCCGGTCCGAACTATGTCTTCCACAGGAGAACACTCAGAATACTTTCAGTTACGAATGGTTAATTTGCAAGGCGCTAGAAACAAAGGTGTCTCTGAAAACCTTGATGTAAATCAGTTTATGGCAAAACTATACCACAACACCAAGAAAACCTCATTCCAACTGTAAATCACGATGGAGAAAGTGTCATGGTTTTGAAGTGCTTTGCTTCTTCAGGGCATGGACGCATCGTGATCAGCAACCAAAAAAAATGAATAACTCCTTTTGGCGTCTTGACGTAAGTCACCTGTTTTGTTCTGGGTGTTCACAGGACCAGGAGTCGGGTCCGCAGCTTGGGTCAGTTTAGTTTCAATCTCAACCTTGACCTGCTCCAGTGACACGCTGGATGTGGCGTGACCATTCTGGATTTCCCGGATGACGGGCTCGTCTGCTGAAGACATGAAGAAATATTAGCCCTGTTTCATTTTGCAGATTCATGTTGAGCAATCCTTAAAAAAAATAAAATAAAAATCCTGTAGGTGGCGCCGGTAGCATAGCTGACAAACCTTGCTCTGGGACAAGCACTCCTTTCTTGATGAGCTCCTCTCTCGTTTGTCTTGTTGAAATTTTTCTCTCCAAAACTGCACAAACGACACGAAGGTCAAAGGCTGTCGGTCTGCTTGAAGAAGATGCAAACCAGCACAAAAAATAAACAAATCGATAGATAATCCTCACCTTTGGAGAGATCCTGGAACCTGTCGCTGCTCTTCTTCTTCCTCCACTTCCAGGGTTTGAAGAGTCTCCCTAAAGTGGACAGCTTGCCTCGCTGGTGCCGCAAGCCGGGCGCATTGTGGACGTCGGAACCGCTGTCCACTACCACGTCGCAGCTGGCCAGTGATGACGATTTCTCCAAACCATCGCCTGCAAGGAACATCAGGGGCAAAACTGATCAGCCATTCTGAGCCCCACGCGGGAGTGCTTAGGCCGCAGTGAAAAGAAAACCAAAACATGACAACAAGACCGATTCGGTTACGATCTTCTGAAATATATTTTTCAGATGTTCTCCCGTCACTCGATAACCGACAGCTCCAGCTCAGAGTTGTAAAAAGTGCCGAAAAAAGTCAAACATGTCTCAAAGAAATATGGCTTTTTTGTTATGAACGTTACAACTGTTTTTCCCCCTCATCGCTTTTCCCACAAAATACGAGGCATACATTTCTCAAACAAATGCAGCTTTATTCTCATTCGGCAACCCCCAATAGAACGTCTTCTCAAACACATGACTTCATTATTGTAACATTACAACTATTTTTGCCGCTGAAATATCATTTCATTCTCGTTCTGCTGCAAGAGAAATGCGACGACCCACACTTTGATATTCCTTTTTACTTGTACCTTAAAATTTTTTATTTTTTTATTTTTTTTTACTTGTAATGCAGTCAAAAGTGTCCTTGCAACATTAAACAATACAGTAATTACGACACTATTTACATATGTTTCCAATTTCACAAACATACAGTATAGTGTAGCATTTTCAGATTTTTTTTTTTCTGGTAAAATTACTTTTTTTGTGAAATTCTGCCTTGATGCAAAAAAAAAAAAATGAACCGCTTTTTTGAATCCTGATTGTCCATCTTAACAATTTGGCCCGTTTTACGCTTCCCAGTCTCGCACCCAAGTTCCACAAAGGGAGGGCTAGCTGAAAACACAATTGAGATGAATGACAACAGAAACGCGAAGCCCCCCCCTCTCGACATCTTGAAAGTTATTCTATCTTGCAAAAAGGACCAATTCCTCCATTTTCACTTCCTCTCAGTGGAACAGAAGCGTCTCCTGATACCTGTGTCTATTTCACCAACGCTACGACGCTTGTGTATCATCAGGCTGAGAAAATACACCGCTTTCACTTCCCCCAAAGTGGTTCGGGCGCCTGGCTGTCGAATGACGTGGGGCGAAAAAGACAAGAGTACGGCGTTTTCATACACACTGGAACGCAAATCCTTGACCTGTACTGATGTAGAACAGGGGTGGGTAAACGTTTGGATCTGATTTGTAAAAAGCACAGATGGGCCGGGTCATTCGTCGATGTAAGTGTAAAAATACAGTTAAAATCGGTCATTGAAACGGATTCTTTTGATGAGTTAAGTCATTCTCATTTTGCATTTTATTCATCGTGAATTTCATGATTTGTAATCGATTTGGCCACCACAGAAAAGCAGAGAAAGAAACAAAGCCGACTGACTGGCCACGACAGAGCCATTTCACAATGGAAACGTTCCACTTTGAAGCAAAGGACTTGCTACGTCACGCCGCATGGGTGAGTCGGGAAGTGGTTACTGAACGTGCACGCGTGTGTATGTGTGGGGTGAGCGTTCGCAGGCGCAAATTAGAAGCACAACAGATGCATTAGCGCAAGGTCATCGTGTTGGCGGATGACACAGCAAACCGAATTCTGCTCGTCTGTGTTGATTCCAAAAATAAAAGTGCTGTCAGACGGGTAAAATAAAGGGAACCTGTGAATGAGGGCTCAGTTATGTGAAAACCGGGGCGACAATATTGCACTCCAGTCCTCTAGTTGGCAGTAATGTGAAATTACAAGGCGAGAGGAAAAACACTCTCATGCGAGTAATTGTTCGATGTGGTAGGTCACTGCTACAATCAGCCGCTCAGCAGGTGGATTGTTATGGCAAAAAATAAAAAATAAAAATGAACTAATTAATTTTAAAAAGTCACTCCAGTCCTCTAGTTGGCAGTAATGCGAAATTACAAGGGGACAGAAAAACAATCTCACACATGTAATTGTTCGATGTGGTGGGTCACTGCTACAATCGGCCACTCAGCAAGTGGATTGTTATCACACACACACACACACACACACACACACACACACACACACAAAAAAAAATAAAATAAACTAAGTGAACAGAATTACTTCATCTGCACCTTCATTGCAATTTTTAGGGTTCTTCTGGAGACTCTGTTCATTCTTCTTCTTCTCATGAACGAATTAGCCTTTTGGGAGCCATGGAGAGTGTGTGTGTGTGTGTGTGTGTGTGGGGGGGGGGGTGCTCAAGCCTGTCAACATAGCCGAAAACTTACAAGTCTTATGAAGAAAAAAAGTCAAACTGGCCACTTGAGGCCAAAGTGGTTGAATTCTTGTGGGGCTTTTTTCCACACATGGCTTCTTGAGACTTTTTTGGTAGTCATGATAGACATGTCCACCAAAATTCTTGTTGCTAAGTGAAACTGGCGTTGGGGGCTGAATTTTTCAAAACAACTTCAGACTCTAAACACATTTTTTGGGGGGAGAGGGGGTGAGTTTCTGAGCTCGGGGAAGCCCTCAAAATGCAACGAAGCAATTGAAAAAAGATTCGGGCCGCACAACAGGAACATGTGCTGAATGCTGATGAGGAGGACGATGACGAGTGTGAGTGGGGTGGAGGAGGGGAAAGGGAGAGGCTTCCTTCCTCCACGGTGTGACATCGTTCAGGGGGTTCGGGGGGGGGCATCACCAACAGGAAGGCGGCGAGAGGCTGGGAAAGCGAGGAAAACGCGATCATGAAAAGAAAAAGTGGGTCACAGGAGGGACTCGAGCGCTTTCGAACCCTCCTTAATAAAAAAAAAAAAAATCGCCTTCAACTTGAATCCTCCGAAGACTTTGAGGTGTGGATTATGTCAACATTCGCGTGTACGTGCCAAAACGTCGCGGCGTGATACTGTCACTGAATGAGACAGAATCACTTCCCTTTCCTCTCTTAGTTGCATAGATGAAGCATTTTAAAAATGTCGCAACGCAAATTATGTAACCCATAATGCAGTGCAAGTGCATTACCAAACAAGAAAAGACGTTTACATGCGTAAGCTCTCCCCAGACACCAAATACTCCTCTAAAAGTGACTCTGGATGTTTATTTTTTGATAAGCGTGCAGGCTATAAAGAAGCTTATGTAAACAACGCGGAGCTTTGTTTTCTTTGTATACATTCGTATTAAGGAGGTGTCATTAGAACCAATCTATGTGATGGATTGAAACAAATTACCAATGGAATTCGGAATGGGGAAATATGCGACAAGCACACAGCTCAAGTCCTGCACAATGAAGCTACAGTTGATCGAGTGAGTTGCGTTGGAAGTCTGTTAATGTTCTTGAGAGCGGCTGTGAATGGAGTCAGCTGTCAGAAAACGATGTAAACACCTTTAAAAAAAAAAAAAAAAAAAAAAAAAACTACCAGGAGCCAAAAATAAGATTGAGTTAATTTGGCATTTTAACTTTTCACAAAATGAGCGGTCACTTACCGCTCATTTTGCACTTTGTGGCCATACGTACTGAGATTCTAATTTTGTTGTCACCTCCCAAATGTGTTTGTTTGCTTTTTATCCCCCCCAATTTGAAACAGTTAACATCTTGTCTATAAGATGGAGAATCTAATGAAAAGCCTTCCAAGCACAAGGATGGAGTGCATGCATATTCCACATGGGAAATTTGGAATTGGGTTTCAAACTCCAAACCTCAGAACCGAGAGGCATGTATGTGTCCAACCACTGGTTCGTTCGCCTTCGCATCTTCGACATTGTACATTTTGTGATTTTTTTTTTTTTAAGAGCTAAATCCACACTCAACTGACAGTTGAGGGGTTCAGAAACACTGATTATTGTGACCTGTCCAAAACAGCTGCATGCTTGGCTCCCATTTTCCTCCGAAGAAGCTGCAAGAGCGAACGAATGTTTGCTTTGGAAAGAGTTCGTCAAGTCCAACAGGTTCCTCCGTGTCGATGTTACTGTACTGAGATCTGCTTCCACACTGTGCATAATTGTACCGATCGGTCTTGTGTTCTTTGATAAGGAGCCAAATAAGGTGTGGTGTGAGTTCGACTCAAAAGTCAGGTCACCTCACGCCTTCCGAAACACGGCGCGTTCGTGACAAAAGGGACGAGTCAAGCATTTTGTAAACAATTACACGGGCGTGCACGCAAGTTGACGCGTTGAAGCTAGCACGAAAGCTAACTTGAAATTTATCCCTGGGCGGAAATTGCGACCCAAAAGTTGTATAACCTCTAAACGAAAATGATGGTTGGGAGCGGGGGGGTTGAAGTCACTTACCGGGAGTAAAGGAGCTCCGGTGGAGGGAGCGTGCCCTCCTCAATCCTTAACCCGCAATCACTGCTCCCTATTGCCGCAGAAATTCCGTGCACGACCGCCGTAAAAGTTCATGTCGCCTGCCTGGAAAGGAACTTTTTTTTTTTTTTTTGGAGGAACTTTTTTTTTTTTTTTCGAGTGACGGCATTGAGTTGCTGCTGGGTCGTAACTTCCCCTCCCGCCCCTGTCCTGCTCTCCTCCTCCTCCTCCTCCTCTCCTATGGTGGATGCTTCTCATTCCTCCGTGCAGATTAGAGGCACTGCTGGGGCTCAAAGTTGAACGCTGCCTGACACCTTTCGGGAACCACCAGGTGACAGTGGACACAAGTGAAGGAGAAAAAAAACCGGCTTGGGAAATTTCCATGATGTAGCATATTTCATGGGGTAGACTGTTAGAGGCTTATATATATATATATATTTTATTATTTTGTGCACTCGAAAAAAGTTTTAGATTTTGTGGCCCATTCGACTCATCCGAAACGAGTTCAATATATTTGACAGAAGTGAAAACGAAAAAAAAAACATTGATCCTGTGGTGGCACACACCCTTGGGATGTGGCTGTGTTCAGAATTAACCAATGACATGCAAACTCAATTCAACAGCGCCGACATATAGGATGACATAACAACTGTCCCCACACGGCTGAAGCCAGAGGACAGCCATCTTACGTTGCCACTGTGACTATCAACTTCTGTTCATTTTTCCCAGAAAATACGGTTATAAGTGTGTGGTTTTTTTGGGCTTTGCCTGGAAAACTGAAAGAGGAAGAGACAAGCATGTGGCCAAAATGTCACCATATCAGTATTTCCAGTGTTATATGAGTTCAATTGCTCCATTTTGGCATGTGGCAGCCTCAGACAATCTTGTTTTCAAAGAGAAGATTCGGCGTGAAGAGACTTATTTTCATCTTTGATCGTCTTTTTTTTTTTAAATTAGACAAAACACAAGTAAATGTTTTATATTAGCTACGTGACCTCAGGGTGGCAAGCGTGGCCGATCACACGCTCCTGCTTTCAGCTGATAAAAAGCAAATAAACAGCGTCGCCTGTGTGTGCGCGCGTGCGCATGCACGTGCGCGTGTTCTATCATCACTGTCGACAGGGTGTGAGTTGAGACTTTGCAGAGCACAGTCACACCGCAACGACCAACGAAAGCCAATGGTGCCATCTAGTGCTAAGAAGCACCGCAAGTGTGAAGAGTTTGAAGCGTTTTCTGTTCAAGTACAAGCCAACATACCCTCTCCGGATGGAATTCAATTATAATTTCAACAAATGCAGAACGACAGGTAGTTATGGCATGTTCAAAAGTGTTCAGGTGTACTATGCGGGTATGGAAGTCTACAGGTCACAGGACACACCTCTGCCTGTTAACCCATCAAACGAGACCTGAACAGGGACTGCTGTTGTGCAATAAGTGATTGACCACCGCACATTCTCCGACGTGCTGTAATAGAAAAACTACGACCCTGTATTGAGTTTTGAGGGTCCACATCCATGAAACTGTACTGTATTACTTTTTACTGAACCACAAAAACAAGGTGCATTTGTCAAGGAAGAAGAGGATTGCCACGAAAACAGGAAGCGGGCAATATTAAAGGCGATCAAGACATTTTGAACTGCAGCAAAACTAGTGGTGTCTGACGGTCGGCCATTCATGAAAACTACGTCAGGTTCATCAGTTTTGGATGTGTCGTATCGTGTGTGGTGGGCCTCCGCTGCATCAAATTGATGTTGGACGCACAGATTGCCGTTTGCTCATAGCAATCATAAAAGCGGCACGTCGGCAATTGCTCGGTGAAGTTATTGATACAATGTAGATGGAGAGTACGTTTGCGCCGGGCGATGTTTCCAACGCATGCGCCACATGCACTGATCAGCACACTGAAGGGCAGTGTATGAAGCGCTGCCTCCACAAGTGAAAAAATATTGTCTATCCAGATAGCAGCTTGCTGCTCTCTTACTGTACATGAAGCATGGCCTCCCTCAAAAGAGGCTTGCTTTTGCAATCACCTCTGAAAGGTTTCTCTTCAAATCAATTGCGGTGGTGTGTCCAAAGGCAAACTAGTCAAAAGGACACGTCTTCCAATAACAAGCATGTCAAGGTGACATTTTTAGGGACGGCGTCGTGCTTTTAAGTAACAGCGCTCACCCGAGGGATCCCGACCTTCTTATTGACCGGAGGAGCAAAGGGCTGAGGGGAGGGGAAAAAAGGCAGTCATCAAATATTAAAGAGGTGGCCTCAGCGGAACAAGGGGCTAATAATTGTTTAAGTGCTATACTTTTTGAAAGCCTCTGCCCACCCTCCTCCACTTCCACCTTGACTAATTTATTCAACGTAATCGCCCGGTACGATCTAATCAGATGCTACCTTCAAGTGAAGAGTATCCACTGTTTACTTAGAGTTGCAGCTTTCAATACGATGACTTTGGGTACCTTCAAACCTGACCTGCGGAGTCTTTTGGCAGTATTACAGGACCGGTTACTGTCATGTCTCTCGCTCTTCCCATCCGCCATCCAGCGCGCCTGCAACCCGATCTCCTGTTTGTTGTATACTGTTTGGCGCGAGCCATAATGCTAAAACGTGGCCTGCTATTAAATCAATAGCTGACATCCTGCCAGACGGTCAGCCGGAGTGCTGAAGCGAAGGGCTGGCGATAGAGAGCGAGACACGGCGACAGAGCGAGCAGCGTTTGGTAACAAGCGCTGAATAAAGGCCCTCGCTATGCAAGGAAATGAGGTGCCGCGCACTTGCAGACACTTGTGTTGGAGTGAAGCGAATAAACAAGTGAGCATTCCTTCCCGCTCCTTCGTATTATTTTATTTACAGTTACGTCTGAGCGGAGTGCAAACACTGAAAGTACAGCCACTTGCATGTCTCGTTTGAGTAGTTGAGGCCTGCTTTTCGCTCTTTTATTATCCAAACACAGGTGTGATATGGTTTGTTTTTAAAGCGCTGCGACTGGCTATTGATGGACGATTTGCAGCCCGAGCTGTGCGAGGTCCGTCAGGAAACTTCCAGGACTGGCGCCACAGAGGATATATTTCAAATCCAAACTGCACACTTGAAATTGTGTCCGTCAACGTAATTTCCCCCGCAGACTCACGTCATTTCCCAGCCTTCTCCGCCACACCTTCATGCCAGCATTCTTCCGGCATACTCCGAGACTCTGTCATCAATGCCATCTTAATGTCATCCACTTCTTCAAAACGGGTCCCCTTGATTATCCCCTTGAGATTGGGAAAGTGGGCAGGGCGGCGTTGGGGAATAAAATATAATCACACAGAGCTGTGTCAGGTGAGTAAGGGGCTTGCGCCGTCACGGCGATGTTCTTCTTGGCCAGGAAGTGTCAGATGCTCAGGGCATTGTGAGCAGGCCTCTCACGGTGAAGCAGCCATGACTCGTAGGATTTCTTTGTAGACTTGCTTGTTGATCTTCTGGCGCACACTGAAGTGGAAAACTTGTAGTTTGTGTCTGAAATACGTCTTTTCTGACACCAGTCCTGGAATTTTTCTGACACACTTAATACAGCAATTACTATATTATCAGACGAGCCCTTGGAATTACAAAAATCTATTATTTTTATTCCCAGCAGAATGGGGTGGCAAAAGTACTCTTACTCTATACTGTCGAAAAAATGCTCGGTTGATTCCCAAACCCAACACTCGGTAGCAGGCTGTGAGCCGATGCCGGTCACCATTTTTGACAGGTTGCGTCGTGAATTTGATGGAAAATTGGATGTAACAGACAAAATGTTGGTGGCTGGATGGCTCAGTGGGTAACACTGCTGACTTTAGGCACAGGGGATTGGGGCTCAAATTCCAAGCAGGCCTGGATCCTTTTCTAACCCAATGCTGAGATGAGGTTGGGCAGTCCTCCTCTTTACTCCTAAAGTTCGCTGTCATTCTCTCAACCTTATCACAAAACAAAGACGCACCACAATATAAAAACACAATGAACACAGGGCGGTGCAGATAAGTAGCGGCTAGCCGCTATTGGGTTTGAGTTCTGGGTTTGTATCTCAGCGCGGGGCCTTTGCATGTTCTCCCTGTGCCTGCGAAGGCTTTCTCCTGGTACAGAAACATGCACGTTCGATGACATCTCGAAACTGTCCAAAGGTTTGAATCAGTACTGCCCTGTAATTGCTGTGAAGATACTATCTAAATAATTTCTGCAAGGATCCGTTCGCTAAAATGTATTTGAAACAATGAAACGGAGCTATTCTGGGATTGACGTTTGACTGGAATGCATCGAGGTCAGAGCCAATGAGCGCCAAGTCGAGTATTTCCATGAGACATGCGAGAAATGAGAGCAAACAGCAGGTGTGTTGCTTTGGAGACAAGACGTCAAGCCGACAGGTGAAAAAGTCCTGACTTGACTGGTTGAGCCGTCGCTTAGTTTGTGATGTCAAGCTGGAATGTCGTTTCTCACACGCCTCGTAAAACAGACACCACGAATCATACTTGAGATCAGAATACAAGAACCTTTTGAATCCTTTCAAGGTACCGAACAACAACCGGAGGTGGAGGGAAGGCGGGCGTGAGAAATGAAGCTTACGACGACGTATTTTCTCACGTGGTATAATGATTATAAGCAAATAACACATTTTAACCGAAGCTTACGACGACGTATTTTCTCACGTGGTATAAGGATTATAAGCAAATACCACATTTGAACGAGCCGTGACACAAGGAATGGTCCTGATAATTCACTTTGAGGCTAGTCAAGAACACTTGAACATAATTTCTCAACCAGAAATGAGCACACAGGTTCGAATGATTCCAGCAGGGCATTGTTATTCTCTCCTGATGAACACATAACTCATAAAAATATCTCATTTCAATCAGATGACCTGATGCCGGTTGGTTGCGCCTGCCTCCTAAAGCCTCAAAAACAAACCGCACGACCTGTGTCATTTGAATACACCCAAATATGACCACAAACAACACCCACCTGGGCTGCATGACCACAATATGTGCAGTCATCACACTTCCGCTGTTTCAGGCGACTTAGAATACGGCATAAAGTTGACAACTCCAATCGCCGAAGAACACCAAAAGCCCGTACAGTCCAACCCTCCTTCATGTTACACAGTGATCGTCTCATAGCATTAGCATCTTATAAATATTGCACAATTAGTGGATGATATAAGTGGTCATTTGAATAGAAATAATAGTTGCATGAGGATAATGGTGATATATATTTAACTCATAAACAAAAGAGCGGAGAGAAACTCACCATCATGTTCCATGACTTGACCGGGGGAATATTATCAGCCGTGTGAGTTGATCCTCGCCTCTTCCCGACATATCGCCCTCCACCTCCTCTTCCTCCTCCTTCATCGCTCGCTCCTCCCACCTGCCTGCCTGCCTCCTCTCCCTCCAGTAAAGAGCATTAAAACTTAATGTCTCTTTCCATCTCAGGTCCCCGATCTTCCCCCTGAGTCCGGCCGGCTCCTATCCCCGAGCATGCCCGGCTCCTTATCGCACGGAGTACTCACCGTGAAACCGAAAGTCATGCAAATGGGAAGGCGAAAAAAAAAAAAAAAAGGAAATGAATAGGTGTGTGCGTTTGCCAGGTATGATTTATGGCTGCTTGTTTTCAGTACGGGTTCACAGATCAGAGTCACGGCAAAAGGTCAAGCTTCGCTCCAGCGCAATTACCGACATTGACTGCTGTGTAAAGAGCAACACGAGCCAGAGCCACACACACACACACACACACACACACACACACACACACACACACACACACACACACACACACACACACACGCACACAACAAAGGTTAGAACAGCAGGTGCACCCTCAACCGGCAGCACCAGTGTCCCATGACCAAAAAAATACAAAACCGAGCGGAAATTGTCGCAGAGTCAACATTTTTCTGAAAGTACTTCAGAGAGTGGAATAATGGTGCATGCCACACACACACACACACTCACACACACACACACACACACACACACACACGCACACACACACACACACACACACACACACACACACAGACATGACTACCAGTTTCAATTTTAATGGCAGAATATATACTGGAGAGAAGAGAGAATATACTGTATGTCTTACCTCCGACTTGTTTTAGATGTTATTGAACTGGAAGCAACTCGAATGAACCATAATTAACATAATAAAGCGTCAACATTCAATATTGCGCATGGAGACTTTTATCGTCCAATCGTGTGTGTGTGTGTGTGTGTGTGTGTGTGTGTGTGTGTGTGTGTGTGTGTGTGTGTCTGCCACAAGGTTTTGATTTCTTTAATTTCCTGTTTTTTCTTTGTTTGTTTTTTAACGCAAGTGGACATAATGAATCAGGACGCTATAAAACATGCTCGACGAGCGGCCACGGCTTTGAAAGCTAACGGTCTGTATGGTCCCTTTGCTGATAAAATGCTTTTTTAAAAACTATTAATGGAGCAGAGGTCTTTGTCAGGAACTAAATGCAGTTATTGGTAAACTAGGAAGGTGACAATTTAACTTCAAAATGAGGGAGGAAAAAAACCACTGCCACTGAAAGTACAAATAACCTGCTGGCCTTCGCCGCGTGACAAATAACTCGCTTAAGGTAATAAAACGTTTCAAAGCCACATGTTATCAGATAAAGGGATCTCGACACTGTAAGACCACTTGTACAGTATCCATCCAGCGGGGTAGACCCCGAAGCGGTTGCTAACCAAACGCAGAGCACGCGCCGACAAACGACAACCGCTCACAATCACACCGAGGTCCAATTGTGTTCTGTTCTTCTTGTCTCATCTCATTGTCTTCTGTCGTTCTCTCTCTCTCAATATTTCCGTCGGGGGCAACGACTGCTCTGTGCACAATGAAAAAAAGAGCACATCGAGCAAGTGCTCATTGTCGACTCAAATGCTGTCTAATCTCGGCTATTTCGAGGAGTGAGCTGACACGGCCCTCCTCTTCCATTTCTTCAGCCTTTTCTGGCTGCGTTCTCCTCCTCCTTAATCACACTTTCCTCACATCTAATTTGACCCACTCTATTATTATTATTGTTTATTTTTTTGTATTTTTTTGCCGTTTCAAGTCACATTTTTCCTCCCTTCTCCTCACTTTGAACCCATTTTAATATTTTGGTTGATCCCAGGCTCTTCTGCCCGAATGGTTCCCTTCTGCCTGGGTAATTAGAGGAAAGTAATAGATTGTCCGTTTGGAGGCCAGCATGCTATTTACAGTCTACACATGATTCCTTATGGACTATTTATGGAAACGACTTCCCTAATGATGATTCACAAGCCATTTCATATCGCTGTACACACTAACAATAAGAGGAGAAGCTCCAAAGTGGAACGCAGTCAACTCGTGTGACGCCGGTTGACTTCCGAGTTAAAATGTCAACAAAAAATGTTTGTGTTTGAAGTGAATTTCATTCTAAAATCTATTTGTGATTTTTTTTTTTATTTCAGGGGAATATTTTAACATTAATATACTGTCTTAACATTAGGAAAAAAATCAGAGCATAGCACCAAACAAAAATGTCACAAAATGTTGGACGTATTCTGAAATGATTCTGGTGGAAGACCGTTTAATTATCCTGCCTGTCACTATACGTTGCTGGCATAGATGGATGATAATTTCCCACAGCACAACTGATCCATTTAGATTGGTCAAAATAATGCTTGAGCTTCAAATTGTAACACCTTTGGGAAATTTGACGATGCTGATACTAAATATCGATACTACTCGTACTTTTCAGTCAACAAATTTCAATCAACACAATGAAAAGATAATTGTGACCTAAGACCTTTTTTTTTCCTCTTTCTGACGCATGACAATGACCCATAGTCAGATTTTTTTTGCTTCGCACATCAGTGGTTGTTCTCGGCAGTCTTCACAAGTTTGCGATACATTTAAATAAGGCCGGTATCGGCCCAATAATGATACACACCCGGCCCAACTCAGTATCAGGAAGCAAACATGCTAACCACTAGACCTCCACGCTACTTCTGGAAGTTCCCATTGTATTATTGAAAATGCTACTGAAGACCATGCTGTACATTTTTAAAGGATACTTTTCAAGACATCCTGTAAATGTGACTGGGGCAAAGACTGAACGGCATACCCACCAGGAATCAAGGCTGAAATGCTAAAGACGGCTGGTCGGAAACACAGCAACACTTGTGGTTGCCAAAGTGGTACAGAGTGACATTTAAGCGACGCAACATGCAGACTTAGCAGCGTGCACACGGGTGAAGCATTTTGGCATTTAAGGTCAGAAATAATTCAGCAATTGGTCGGAAATGCCACACAAAAAAATAACTCAAACAAAGTCTGTAGAAAAACAAACATCAAGTTTAAGGAACAATTATGGCAACCTGCTATCGGTCCATTTGGCTAACAGAGCAAAATCTAAACATTTGAAAGCTGAAGGGATGAACTTTGGGTGTGTTTTGCTTTTACTTTGGCTTGTTTGCAACACTGTTTTTTTTCCCCAAAAGACAACTCAACCATCCCGCATGTCACATCAGATGTCAGCACATCACACTGCGCCTCATGTCCAGTGGGGATAATTTACTTCTAACTACACCCACACTGAGTTTATCCACCCAGGGCATGATCAGCAAGGATGGGTGAAGATCCAGAGCCACTTTCAAGTGAAGAATAGAGTCCTTCCACTGAACTACACTGTCTGGAACACTATCAAACAACCCCCCCCCCCCTCCCATGGCTTTGACAACCCTGCCATCATGTCAAAGTAAAAAGGGTAAGCAGAGCTGCGCCGAGTTCTTTTGGATGCACAGATTAGTGCTAGCCAACAGCTGATAAACGGCACATACTTGATTGCTCGGTGCTGCCTCAGCGAGTGAAAATGCTTTTATTTGGTTACTTTGGCCTAGCATAATGAACATCGGGTGGGGGGTGGGGGTGCAGTCGTTTACTTAGTGATGTAAGTCATGATCCTTGAGGTATTTCACAAAAGTATGTCACCAATGTTAAGACACCTGGGAACCGTTTTAAACTGAAAAAACTAACTGATTGTTTTATTAGATTTTTGTTCATTACGTATTCATTGTGAAAGTCTTGGGAGTGCTATGCGATATGAAGTGTGTCGTCCTACCTGGGCGAGCTCCTCTGAGCCTCCACAGGATTCTGGCGGTGAAGCCCGATGCGTCGCTGTGGGAGCGGAACCTGTGCCGAGGTTGCACGGACGGGAAGGCCTTCAGCTCTGCGAGACTGTCTCCCTCTTCCTCCTCCATGAACCCCCCGCCGGAATAAATAAATTAAAAAGAAAGGAAGGCTCAGAAAGGTGCCACGTTCATTGAACAGGAAAGCTTGAGCGTATACAGCTTCCTTTCCTGCTCGGCTTGTTCAAACTTGACTCCGTGTGTGCGTGTACACGCGTGAGCCGGCTGTGCGTGTCTTCTTCCTGCGTTCGTCAACGCCCTCTCAAACACGCAGGTTGCCTTGAAATGTGACTGCAGAGTGGAAACCTGTTTTTTCATGTTTCGTTGGTGCATGTGTGCAAATGTGTACATTATATCAGTGCAGTCATGAAGATACGGAGGTCATTCGGTTGCGATTTTGGTTCCAAAATAAAAGTGTGTTCGTATAAAGAATGAGCACTGCTGCCGAATGTTAAGTAATGTGCATCAATCATACTGTACAATCATACATAGTATGAATACCATAATGTACCAGCCCGACAGAACGTGAGCAGGCCTATCTTTTTTTTTTTTTTTTTGCGAATTTGTAATGATATACAGGACAAACATACCACCTCAATTATATAACAATTCTGAGTGAGGCCAAAATGAGTTATTTTCTACTTAATGTTGGTTTCTTATTCATCAGTTTTTGTTGTCCTTCAGTGGTATTTTTTATTCAAGACTTTTTATTGTACTGGAAAGAAAGCGCAGATTTTGTTGTTTGCTTCAACCTCGACGAGGCAACAAAATTATCGGTCAGTACTCAATAATACCGCCAGATGTCGCCACGTCAACACCCTACGCAGTTGTTCCCACCCCCCCCCTGTCCGATTCTAACCAAGAGTTTATTATATACATTAACACCCCTCACTCTGGACGTTCAATAATATAAATATTAATACGCACGTTACTAGCAAATGATGCATTTTTACATATGAATGAAGCTAAACAATAATCAATAAAAACTTATTGTTTTAATCATTGAACTTCGGTCATCGTTCCGTAAAGCCAGCGCAATCCAGCTATAAGCGTAGAGTTGCCCATCGTAGTTCTTGCCGATCTGCGCCGCTCCTCCGCGTTGAGCGTCGCCAGAGTTGCTCCGGGTACCTACTCCGTATTGCTGGCTGAGAGATGGGCTGAGGCGGAGAAGGGCGACCCCCACCAGCAACAGCCAGGCGGCAATCGAGGCCACACACTGCGGCTAGGTAAGGTGGCTAACCTCGCCGAGTATCCGACTCGGCTTTTGACGGAGCCGTGTGTGTGGAATTTTGCTCGGGATGAGATTCGTCGCAGCAACGCTCGTCAGGGTTAGCTTGACCGGGTTAACGTGTAAAATTCACTTCAAGATACGATTGTTTTATTATTATTATTCACGGTACACTATAATATATCTTTTGTGTGCTGTAGGAACCTTTGCCAGATGTTATAACCGTTCCTCTCGGGTTAACTTGAGGAACTTGCTGCTTTTATACGTGCTAACTAGCTCGTGAGGCTAACCCAGGTCGTAGTCGGTGTCGTCGGTATCTTTTACCCGGTGCACAGTGGTATTTACCGGGTGGTAGACAGAGCCCAGTGGGACCAACTGATCGACCAGCTCGTCTCCGAGGAGGGAGGCCGAAGCCTGTCGAACCTGTTTGGAGTGAGACGTGCCCGACTCGGAGGCAGGAGTGACCGCGGTTGTGTTTGTTGGAAAGTTGACCTTTGACCCGTTCGAAAGCACCTGCATCCTCATCGCTGTTGTTGAGGCTCCGACGCGTTCGACTCAGTGGTGCCTTGCCACATCATCCCGATCTCAAATATAGTTGTACCTATTGAAGATGAATGAAATGCTATTCATCAGTTTCAGCCTCTTCAACCCCGTCCCCCTCACAATTATTTGTTTGCAGAGTTGAGTAATGTTGTTGAAATTAATGGCCTCGATTTTACTTTTTGGGGGGGTGAGCAGTTGCGAACGAAGGGCGCAAGATAAAGAGACACTGCAAAAACGGATGCCTTTTTGCCATGATAAATGTGCATTGTCCTAAAAAAAAAATGGTGCCAGCATTTCCTAGTTAGCCCGAAGGACAACATGAGTAACTCATGGGGCTGTTAAACAAACCAATGATGGAACACCGTGACTTACTATCCATTCATCCAAGTTTTTATGTATTCGATGATAATGTGATGATAGTTGAGCGGAAGTCATAATCAAAGACGGCAATCAACAGTTGAGCGGTCGGTCTCCAATCGGCTTCACTGAGACATATTTAAACCAACAGGCAAAGAAATAAATGAACACAAAAGCTCTTCCCAGACACTAATTGTACAGTGAAAGCTCGATTTTAACAGATGGACTTTGAATTTAATGGACAGAAAGTAGTATCCGGTCTGCTGAAAGTGCCCCTTTGTACAGTAGTTGTCATTGTCAGTCAGTGGCGTAATCAGCAGACGGAGACCGGTACACCGATTTTCCGTTAGAGCAGGCTAACGGACATGCCTACGAGGCGGCCATGTTGGCAGGGGCGACAGTCTCAGAAAATTTATCGGAACCCACAAACGTTAGCATAGCATCGCCATAGGCTCTCCGTTGAAAAAGAGCGTGTCGTATGTACCTATTCATATCTCCGGCTGTTTAATGGAGCCAGCCCTCACCATGTAGAACATGTGCACGCCTCTCGAACATGCTATTTTTGGCACGGGATACAGTTGCTTTTTGTAAAAGCCCTTCTCTAATGGCATCCAATTGTATTGGAGGTGAAATAGGAAGCGCTGTAATATCGCGTCTCATGAGAGCAAGCAGCTGCATGTCATTATCCTCACCCGGAGCGCCAGTGAGGTAAATTTGGATCCGCTTTAAAATTTTTCAAGCACTTTCAAGCTATTTTATATTTTATACACAATTTGTTTGAGCTGCGCTGGATGGTTGAAGAAAATTGATAGTTTTTTATTTATTGAAGCATCCTTTAAGCAGGAAAAATCCCATTGAGATGAAAAACTTGTCTAATAATGCCCAGACAACAAATGTGTGCGAACAAGACGTGTATTCAGAGAACTTGTTTGCTCCAACACATGCCGACACAGCGACACTTGTGCTGCTTTACGACACCGAAAGCGACGCTCGTGTCGCTCAACGACACTGATGTCATTGCTTATTGTCAGACGGGGCATTGCGGGCAGGATTTTTTAAAAAAAATTAAGCATTTGTCTGTGGCACTGTTAGTTTCACTTGAGTTTTTATTGTGTTTGTGGTGAGACCTCCAACTAATCTTATTTTTGGTTAAATACTTGTGGCTGTGTGGTGTAAATTGACACGTTTCCCTTTCATGGTTAGAAAGTGAGGCAGTCAATTTGGGTTTTGGCAGTTGAGAACACCTTGCTGGCTCAATCGACGAGTATGTTTTGGCTCAAGGCGAGCGCCATCCGCACCCGCCCCGCCGCCCCTGAGGAGTGCGATTTTCTCAACTGCCATTCTCGTCCCTAGAAAAGCTACAAAAGCTCATTTTAAAGTGTCGTGTATATATACTGTAACAAAAAAAAACTACTTGACCATATCCTTGTTAGAATTGCGACTGGAGCTGTTCCGCACCAAAAATGAGTCATTTTGAGCCCTTTACCAAGCTGGTGGTAACTGGACAGTTAGGTTTAGCTACCATGCTCAAAGGCACCCCAGCAGTGCCCCTTCTTATAACCGTTCTGTCCGCAGATGGTCTCAAACCAAACCGAACAGACTGCTGCCCCACGAGAAACGTGCAATGCCCCCACGGCAGCTGTTCCTTACAACAGGGGCTCGAGATGACCGTCTAGATGAAAATATTGACTCGGCCGAGGTTCCCAGCTGGCCTGTGCTTTTTTTTTTTTTTTAATGACCCATCGTCGTCCCTGCATGACCAGTTGGCCGCCACGTGACACCGGACACAAAAGCCACGGCATAGCAAATGTTGGCTTTCTGTCCGAGCTGCCCACCCACGCAAGAACACCTCCCTCCTCTTTCGTTGTAACCTTCTGCTTTTGGATTTCATGTCATGCTTGCTCAACAGAAAGCTTAGCTCGCAATATACACAGGAAAATTAGGAAGATTCGGCTTTAAGGTGTCAATTCCAGGACGAACTTGAAATTCACTATAAACCTTTAAAAGTGAACTTCATTTGACCTTCTCTAAACTTTGGGATGAACTCGTACATGTCAACTGTTCAATTTTTCAAGGTTAGGTGTGAAGTAAACTTGGCTAACCATCTTTTGAGTCATACTTGGTGCCAAAACAATTTGAAGCTTACTTTTGTTAGGGGTTTTTTTTTGTTTTTTTTAACAACGGATGGAAACCTCTGTAATGCTTTTGAACTAACAATGCTGCCGATATAATGTGCGGAGTGCCCAACAGTGCAACAGAACTACTTTAGCAATTAAAAATTGACATGGATTTATTTGTCTGACCCTAAAACCTGCTCTCAGCACTCTATTTCCAGGCTGTACTTAACAGAAGCATCTCTCACGGTCGCCTAACAATTGCTTCTTGTGTCTGTGTTTAAATGCTTATCTTCTCCTGACTGTGTGTGTGTGTGTGTGTGTGTGTGTGTGTGTGTGTGTGTGTGTGTGTGTGTGTGTGTGTGTGTGTGTGTGTGTGTGTGACTATTCAAGTCCACGTAGCGGCTAACTGAGATGCTCTCACCGCCGCAGACTCTGTTGCCGCACAACAACCGGGCCTTTTGTTGCCCCCTCAACCGGGCCTTTTTTTGCCCCCCCCCCCCCCAATCCGCCCGCACGGCGCTCGTAATGCGGCGGAGAAAGAGCATCTTTATCTGCCTTTCTTTCCGAGAAGCCATCTCACTCGCGCAGTCGAGTAGCTTAAACCGTCTGAAGCCACAGTACGCTGACAGTAATGCTACGCCCAAACACAAAGGACTTCATATTGAGACGGGGTGGGGTGGGGGGGTGTCATACAGACTATCCTGGGACTTCATTATTTATCCACGCATTGGCCAATTAGACATTTCTCAGTCAAGTCAATATTTCAGAAAGAAAAGCATTAGGACATACTCACAGGGGCGGTATAAGACAGACAGACAGACAGACGGATGGATTATATTGTCTGTACAATATAGATTTCCAAGTTCCTGTCAGAGGATAAATACTATATGACAGAGTATTGGAATGCGTTGCTACACCATTTGTGTTTTTGTACAATTGTTGACTTATTTCCCGGAGTGCTGCTTATTGACAACTTGTATCTCGGGAGGCCCATCATTCGGATGACTTGTGTCTCAGGGCGCAGCTGCATTTATTTATGTGTTTTTGTGTTGGTGCTGCTGTGCCCTCAGATGCCACCAAAGGCCCGCTTCATAGGAAAGTATTACAAAGCAGTTGGTTTTGAACTATGTTGAGATGATGTATCTCGTGATCATTGCA
Organism: Hippocampus comes; assembly: GCF_001891065.2. Lineage (NCBI taxonomy): Eukaryota > Metazoa > Chordata > Actinopteri > Syngnathiformes > Syngnathidae > Hippocampus > Hippocampus comes. Next base: position 3,381,026 of record NW_017842054.1, on the reverse strand, counting down.
TGGCGGGGAGGTGCAAAGTTTAATTTGTGAGTGGAAGTTATGGAGGTTGCATTTGGATGTGTATGCGCACTTCTGGTTCATTTTTTTCAAGAGAGGGACCAGCAACGGAAAAGGCTCGATCCCCTCTGAGGCTCTGCTTCGTTCTTGCTATCTTTAATCGTGTCTGGTCTGCAGACCTGAGGCACCGGGCAGGGGCGGAAGAGCTCAGAGAGGTAAGGTGGGCCGCAGGCAATTTAAAGATTTGAAAACAAATAATAGGATCTTGAAAAGAACTCAAAATTGTATAGGGAGCCAGTGAAGGGATGCCAGAGTAGGAGTAGGAGTTACGTGCTCCCTCTTACGAGTACCAGTAAAGAGGAGAGCAGCAGTATTCTGGGCCAACTGGAGATGCAGAATGGAGGATTGGCTGACCCTAAAGTCAAGTGAATTATTTGTAAGGACAATGTTAAAAGATGAGTTTGAAATGACACTAAAATATTTTGGTGGTATGTTTAAAGTTGAAACCATTAATAGAAGGCAATTCTAAGCATTTTGGGGGGTGTCAGTTACTGATGGTTTTTCATTCGTCGTGACAGCGCTTGTATTGTACTGAAGAGCTGGGCCAGAGATGTGTGCACTGCTTTCTTATATTTCAAGAAGTTCCACGTCTTCTTTGGTGTTCACACGTTTTGCCATCACTGGTATATTTCTGCGGGTTGAGTGAAGCGTATTTTTCCACAGAAATGTAGGTCAGACTTGAAATTGTGCAATTTTTATGGGCTTCCTGTATGCACGCCAATGTAGTGTGCCTGATTGCGACGTAGAATTCAGGTGTGCGTCACATGTCCGCAGGTTAAATTGTGCTCGCCGCCTCTCTCCGCCTCAGCTCCCGCAGGGGTTTACTCACTCGCCTCGTTTTTTTTCCTTCCGTTCTCCCTTTTTATTTTTGTCTTTCTCCATTTTGCCACGCTCAAGTGGGCGCTCAGGTTTAGGGGAGGGGGGAGGAGATTGAGTGGGCCGGCCGGAGGCTTGCCAAATCAGATGCGAGCGCATTTGGGAGGGGATAGTGCGAATAGGGGAAAAAAAGGAGAGCGAGAGAGAAATGGAGTAAAAAAAAAAGCTGAAAGAAAAAGCAAGCCAGGGTGGGTGGAGGAGATGGAATAGAATGTGACAGTACGTGTGTGTGCGCGCGCGTGTGTTACTGGGGAAGAAAAACAGGGACGTGCCAAGTAAAAACAAAAAACGGAGAGAGAGAGACAGAGAGAGAGAGAGAGAAAGTGGGTTGGTATGGTTTTTGTTGTGGGTCACGTGATCTTTGCAGCACACTGAGCCCTCGCTGTCAATCACAGCAGAATTATTGTGGAACAGTCATCAAGAATTACAGCCAAGACGACGACAATTTCTCATTCTCATCTTAATTTCCTCTTTTTTTTTTCCCCCCATCCAGGAGTTCTTGTTTGCCCTTCTCCCCCCTCGACTCCTCTCCTCCTCCGCTTTTTTGGCCGGAGCAGGCCAGGGAATGTCCCGGCGGCGCCATGCCTTACGTGGACCGGCAGAACCGCATCTGTGGCTTCCTGGACATCGAGGAGCACGAGAGCAGCGGCAAGTTCCTGCGGCGCTACTTCATCCTGGACACGCAGCAGGGCAGCCTGGTGTGGTTCATGGACAACCCGCAGGTAACGGCTGGGTGGAGAGGGGAGCGGTGTTAGCGTTAGCTTAGCGCGTAGCATCTGGACGCTATCTGAGGCATGCCTTGCCCGTGTTATCAGTTGTTATCAGGCCGCGCGTAAAAGCGTAGGTAGACTGCGAGGCGACAGCGTTCTACGAGCAGTACAAGTGGCGAGAGGCGATCACGCTGGACCTTGCCGTCGTCGCCACGTCCGCAGCCTTTACGCCGCTTTCGCGTGGCTGCGTGAGTAAGTGCTCAGTTGTTACATGAAGTATTCAGAGACGGTGTAGCGCCGGAGAAAGTTTGAATAATTCACCGGCTCGCTTTCTTTTTATAGAATGCAAAGGCTAACATTTTAATGAGGTGAAAGTCACAATGGCAGAAGTTAGGCGCCATGAAAAAGAAGCCTTCAATCCACCTACTTTTCATTGATGATTATTTATCTCTTACTGATGTTCCTCGTCATTATTCCGCAGAATCTTCCGGTTGACGCCGACTGCGTCGGCTCCCTGAAGCTTACTTACATTTCAAAGGTAAGCCAAACCGTCTTGTATGAGACTGACTTGAGACAGCAGGGTGACCTAGTTGTTCTGCCTCACCATTTGGAGGTTCTGCTTTATGTTCTCCCCTGGTTTGCATATTCTGGCTTCCTGGATGGCAACTCACATAAGATTTTGTCAATGAGCATTTTGAATTTTGCGAACCAAACAATGGCAAGTTTTGTTCTCGTACAGGTGAGCGATGCCACAAAGTTGAGGCCGAAGGCGGAGTTCTGTTTTGGTAAGAGAGTTTCTATTCTTACACGTTTCAAGTCTGTAATAAATTACTGAGATGATTTGGGAGGCGGGGCAAGTAACAAAAGGGCTTCTCGTGTGTTTGTAGTCAACACACAATGAGGCAGAAGCGGCCACGCGGCAGCTGAGTTGTTGGTTAGCGTTGACATAACTTTGCCATGATAGATATTGTTGTCAGGTCGTGACCACACAAACTTGAAACGAAAACTCCTTTTCAAGCATTTCCCTGTACATGTGAAAACCGTATTGATTGATTGATTGATTTCCCCCAAAGACAAAACTTCTTTGTGCAATGTATTCTATGCCTGCACCATGACCACATTTGGTGTATGGTGTGCGAACTTTCGAATAGCATTAACAATGACATCATCAGACACTTACAAACATACTCGCTGTTTGTTCGAATGACTTCACATGACTATAAATGTCATTTTACTTTCTCATTTACAGTACGAGAAGGTCCAAGTGTACTTGCGTGGCTTTTTTGGAGAGGCTGAGCTCAAATTTGTTTACAGACCACAAAATCAACCAAAGTGCTGTGCAAATTGTCTCGGTGAATTTATCAACTGTCCAGCTCTTTTTTTTTTTTTTTTTTTTTTTTTTTTAGTGGCAGTTCACTTGTAACTGTCTTTACTCGATGAACATAACAGCTGGCTCAGCACACCGTTGGCTGGAGGGGCTATCCCAAAAAAAAAAACTTTTGATGACATTTCCACCTTGAAAAGCTGCAGCACCAAACTACTGCATATACCGATGACACAGTCACACACTATCTCACATTTCACGAATGAGGCTATTTTTCCTCCTGCTGGCAGCCCCGGTAGCTTGAAACAAGACCAGAAACGCGTAACCATGCACACCTTTCCATTTGGAAATGCTAAATTTGTTGCCGTGCATCTCATCTGTAGCTACCAAATTTGAATTGAGTATGCAAAACAGATGGGCGATGATTTCCAAGAATTCGTTTTTGTCATTGTGTTTGGGCAGAGCTTGGCAACGAAGTCGGATGACTCACTGTGAGACAACAAAACGCTAGTAACTCCGCTCCACAAGGTCAGAGCGAGACTAAAAGCGTCTTGTGAGTGAAGAAGGTCGCAAACCAGAAGACATTCTTGGCTCAACTTCGCTTCACTGCTTTGATCGCGCAGGCCGGCGCTGTCACAAGCTAATGAGGAATCAATATTAATCCGCCTTTGTGGTCTTTGCTAAAACACAACACAGTTTGAGTAAGCCTCTAATCCCGTTATTGTTTATCGTCCTCCATTTTGGAACGCTTCAATCGCAGGAAATGCTCGTCTGTGACAAGAAGTTGACTTATAGGGATCTGTGTGTGTGTGTGTGTGTGTGTGTGTGTGTGTGTGTGTGTGTGTGTGTGTGTGTGTGTGTGTGCGCTTTACGGAGCTTCTGACAGGATGTCGCCACTCAAATCGGAACCTGATTCGCAGATGTCAAGGGGTTATTTTTAAGCGCCGTTTGCAGGCCACATGTTTTTGCATACATCAATGGATCCCGCCGCTCCGCCTCTTCCTGCGTACGCCCCAGCAGCGACGCCAAACAAGCGGTGCCCGGCCGCGCACTGTATGGCAGACAGAGGTCACACTCGCAGATGGCTTTTAACAAAACAAAGCAACCACCCCCCCAAAAAAAAGCGAGAAACCCGACCGGACAGTGTGCCATTGTATCTGGTGCTGACACACCATCCTTGCGCTGGCGGGGCCCACGTTTCCCAGCACACGTTTGTTTCAGTTTGCGGGGATGACTCACACCGGGATACTCCCGCATCTGTCGGGACAGCGCTATACTTCCGCGGAGCGACCAAGAGTGCAGCTCGGTTCGCGCGATTATTTACGGCAAAGTGGGTTAAAGTGGAAGAGCGAGGTCTCACCCGCGCACAATTACCTGACCAGATGTTGACACAGACGCCGCATTTAGAAGAAAGTGAAGGTTTCTCCGGCGCACATCCTCTGTGCTTATGGAAATGGACAACCAGAGACAGGATGTCCTAAATACTATGCTCCCCTAGCTAATCACCATCTGACCTAAAAATACTGGAGCGGCACGGCGAAAAAGCATTTGAATATTTATTTGAAGTCAAGTTTTTTTTCCACCCCCC
>NW_017842054.1:3351265-3371615 GCF_001891065.2 Hippocampus comes | reverse complement strand
CGCCCCCACCATCTTTGTCATGCTGAGAAATGTGTAGGCGGTTGCACAATGAGGCAGTTGAGTTCTGCAGACTCATGCACAAGTAGACCAAAAAAAAAAAAAAGTCTTTCCGAGTCCACTTTCTTTCTTTTTTTTTTTTTTTTTTTCTGAGAATGTCTTTGTGATAGCAGGGTGAAACGGGTACTGTTCGTGATCACTTTGGAGCACGGTGAAACATGACCTTGAGGTTGTACTATTTGAATAATTTGCCACGTTGGGAACGTGCAACAAGCGAGGTTAGGAATAGAAATGATGTAATCACTTAGTTAGATTTTACAGTGGCTATTGTAAGTACCGGTAACTTATTTTCTATTCCAGACGCATAGTGCAGAGGTAGGGAACTCCGGTTCCTCGAGAGCCATATCCTGCCTGTTTTAGATCTCTCCCTACTCCAACACACCGAATTCAAATGATCAGGATCATTTCAGGCTTCTCCAGAGCTTGCTGATGACCCGATTGTTTGAATCAGGGTGCATTTGTGTGTAGGAGACAGGATATGGCTCTTGAGGAAGCGGAGTTCCCTAACCGTGGTGTCGTGCAACAACCATTGTTTGAAAATAGCTCTGGATCTTCACCGTGCCTAGCTGTCACATCACGGGCAGAGAAACTCACTGACTTCTGTGGTGCAGTTTTGTTTTTGTTTTTTTAATCCAAATCAGATCTCCGCCAGCAGCCCAGATCGTATTTTTGTGTACTACTTGTCAGCATCACACTTCCATAGCAACTCTCACGCTTAACCCTACACTCGCTCCGTTTGTGTTTGGCTTCGATAGTCATCAATGCTGGGATGAGGAAGGTCTTCCTGCAGGCCAACGATCAGCAGGACCTGGTGGACTGGGTCAACGCACTCAATAAAGCCACCAAGATCACGGTGAGGCGAACAAAGACGACCGCGTGACGCGCGCTTCCTTTCTTTTGACTTCGGATGAACCGCTCTTCTTTTCTGTCGAGTCACTTGAAGAAGGAAATGCGCTTTATTTCTCGAGGGGACTGAGATGATGAAAGTCGATGTGAGTGAGCGCGACTAACAGGATGCTGTGTAGTTGTTAACTGGTGTCCAGGGATAAAAGGCTGCTTGGCGTCTTTGCCGTGCCGTGATGCCTTGACATCCCGGCACAATCATAATAAAGTGCTGCGTCAGTCTCTGTGCGCAGATGTTGGTTTGCACAATTTGTTTGAACTTTGAATTTTTCACGCAAGGAAAAGAGTGTTTTCCCATCATTTGGCCTGCGTCTGCGTTTTCCTCAGGTTCCGAAAGCCTCCGATAGTCAGCAGAATTCCGAGAACCACAAGTCTTTGCTGGATGCCGTGGGACCCAAGAAACAAGTGTCCTATAAAACGGAGATCATAGGAGGAGTTCCCATTGTGACCCAGACGCAGGTAAACAAAAATTCATGCCGGTGTCAAAAAGGCAAACAGCTTTTGCCTGAAAACATTGAGTCAACGTTTTATGAACAAAACAATGAGTCACTTTTTGTTTAGGGCTTATTTTTAATAGCTAGCGGAGCAATAGATGAAACTAATATGACAGTAAAGCGCAGGCCCAAATGCGTGTCTCAAAACTTTTGAAAAATCCTGACGTCAGGGGGCAATGCTATTCCACTCCAGTCCTGTAGGTGGCATGAATGAGGGTCATTTAATTGTTTTTGCTCAACTATGGAAGGAGGAAAAAAAACATGCAAGGCAATTTTTTTTTTTAATTGTCCAGTCCCATAGATGGAAATAATGTGATCATTAAATTGAATTGAGACAGTGCTAAGGTAAGCCACTTCTTGGGCTATCTTACTGCATTCCAGTCCCGCGAGTGACATTGTCCATCACAAAAAGTTGCAACTTTGCGATCGTCCTGATTTGAATGGGTAACACTTCTGCTTCACACCTCTGAGGTTCCGCGTTCGATTCTCGGCCCTGGAGTTCCTGTGTGGTATTCTCGGCATTGACATAAGGTCCATGGAAGTCAGCTGGGCGAGGCTCCAGCTCGGCTGTGACCGGAAAAAAGAGCCAATGTCCTTCACATCATTTTTTTGCACAAGCTCACCCAGTCATCCTCAACCTTTCCAGCATGAAGGCGGCGACGGGGCAGAGCGAGCGGAACGCGAGGCCATGCACCGCTCGCACAGCCAGCTGCCCTACTTCCTGGGCAGGCCGACCCAGGACCACACGGTCATCAAGTCGGGCTACTGCGTCAAGCAAGGCGCCGTGGTGAGCTTCTGCCAATCCCTTCAACACAGAATCAACAGTTCAACACAGTAATCATATCGCAGTGGCAATTAATCTAAATTGAAGGATGATTTTGATTTGGGCTCCTCATGATGAAAAAAAAAAACGGATCAATAAAAAAACGATGACGTTGCCAATCCGCACGGTGTGTGTTTGCAAGTTCCTGCAACCGTGTCACTTGCGGCCAACCTAAGATACGTATTAGGGCTGCTGGACAGTACGTTTCATATCTTGATATTCATGCCAGATATTTCGATAATGATATTGCTATGGGTTCAGGGAAAAGGAAGCATTATTTTTATTATTTTATCAAAACAGCACACATGAATGCACTTAACGCAAAAACACACACACACACACACACACACACACACACACACACACACATTTTTGGGGGGGAATTGATTGATTTTTGCCCAATTGAATGTGCTCCAAATGAAATGTCTGTTGAGTACATATCGTGTAAAGCAACTCGGCAACAGCAATGTTGATATCTAACCTCCACATTTTTTTCCTTCCCCAGATGAGGAACTGGAAACGGCGATATTTTCTCCTGGAGGAAAACTCCATGAGCTACTTCAAGTCCGATCTGGTAAATTGGCTCTTGAGTTACAACCAGCTCTTTAGGAATCTTGTGGGCTTTTTTTTTGTTTTTTTTTTTCTAAATCTGTGACACTTGCGGATAAGAATCAGCTCTGCAGTTGCGAGGGCAGGCAAAAAAAACGGCGAGCACATCGCGCCGTGTCCTGGCATGTTTTATCTGCAGTCAGAGGAATTTCATCGGCCTCCCTTCACATGTCCTGTCATGCCTCGCGCCCCTGCGGCCTTCGGTCCTCCCTTGTCAGTTGAAGTCGCTCACGCGCGCGCGCACACACGCGCGCACAGTCATTGTGATGAGATAACAGCAGGCCCCGAGGACACAGACTCCGTGTCTGCTGCAAGACGGGCTCATTATCGGCTCAAGATTTCAGAACAATGTGCTCGAATAAATGAAAGCGTTCATCGCGTCTTACCGTTCTCCCACCGGCAGGAAAAAGAACCGCTGAGGATGATCCCGCTGAAGGAAGTTCACAAAGTGCAGGAGTGCAAACAGAGGTACGGAACAAGCGAAGTTCTTCGCCGTCTGGTTTGAGAGACGGTAAAAAATGTGACGGCGTGACCTGTCCTTTTGGGTTCCAGTGACATCATGATGCGTGACAATTTGTTTGAGGTCGTCACCACGTCCAGGACGTTTTACATCCAGGTAACTTCTATCACAGACTGAAATGAATAATTGTCCGTGCACCCATGCCCCTCTCAGTCTCGCAACGTAGCTGCAAAGTTTTGACCGCACGCTGATTCATTTGTGAAAGTTAAAACTCGACTCAACTTGCTCTCCCAGGCCGACAGTCCAGAGGAGATGCACAGCTGGATCAAGGCCGTTTCGGGGGCTATCGTGGCCCAGCGTGGACCCGGGAGGTCTGCCGCCACAGTACGTGCCACTCACTCCGCAGAACATCACGAGTAGTTTTTACTTTGAAGAGACGCCAAACGCGCCATCGACTGCACAACTACGGCCTCCGTGAAATCAGAAGCCTCGTTTCCAATACGCGGTTGTGTTCAGCTCAGCTTGCCCGCGGTGCCATTTGATGGCTTCCGAACGAGCGGGATATCAAAACTGCCCCAAATTACAACCTTTGCGATTTGGAAATTGCACCGGACAACACTGTGGTGTCTACTTGAGGTTGATTGACTAATTTCGGGGTGTCCAAAATCTGTCCTTCAAGCGCCCGCTGTTCCTGCCTGTTTTCCATCTTCTCCCTGCTCCGACATACCTCATTCAAATGATCAGAAATGTGATCAAGCTTCTGGTATTAGGTGGCCAAAAGAAGCACTAGTGGGGGGAAAAAAACATAACCAGGAAGACGCAGCTGTTACACTCGTGCGCTGAATTGTCTTACGATTGAGGGAGGAGAAAAAAAGAAAAGCATACCAGGGCATAGAACTTGATCTGGAAACCAGGCTGCTGCTCCTCTGCTAACACGACTCTTTCGAAAGAGCAGGGTGAATGGCCGTCAGCTCAGGCTGTGACGGGAACATGCCAATAGGTGAGTTTTCCCAGCCCAAAGTTGCCAGGTTCCAAAATTTGGAAGTAGGTAAGCGACGCAAAATTGGCAAGGGTCTCGTCGGACGCTATAAAGCCGAATAGTGCCGCCAGATTATAGAAAAAGGGGGCTTTCATGCCGTTGTATTGTGCATGCAGTGGATGTTAATGGCTTGTGACTGACCCCCCCCCCCCAGACGTGTCTCACCGCATGCCACATGACTTCAAACTTAAATAATCAAGAGAGTCCGGATGGAGCCTCGCGTCACTCGCAAGGGAAAACGCTGGCTCCATTTTGTCTTTTTGTTTGGACACGTGTGCCCGACGCGGTGACACAGCTGTTCCCTCCCCCGGCCACCTGTTGTGTTCCTGTCTGTCTCTCTCTCTCTCTCTCTCTCTCGCATCTTTTTCGTCCCCCGTCCTCCCTCTCTCTCCTCGGGCAAGACAGCCCATCTGCTCTAACCCTGCTTTGCGCTATGTTGTTGCAGATGCGGCAGGCCAGACGGCTGTCGAACCCCTGTATACAGAGGTATACGTCTCGAATTGGGGAGTGCAGCAGCACGTACGTCAGCTCGTCTTTAAAAAAAGCAAAAACAAAACAAACCAAAACAACCCACCCCTTCCTTTTGAAGCAACACCTTTTGGTTTTTACTGTTAACGCTGTTTTCTACTCACTGGCCGGCCCCGCCTCCTCGAGCGGCTCAGATCTCATCACGACGCTTCTGACGCTCCCCCCCCCCTTTTTTTCCTCCACCCCCTCCCTTCCCCACTTCTCAATAAACCCGACCACACCCTGAATATGGCTGATAACCCATCGAGAGCTCCCGTTCTTCCCTTCACGCCCTCCCGCTGCCTCTTTCATGCTCCTCGCTAGACGTTTGGTCACGTAGGCTTGCCGGCTGGAGTTGACTCGGCCGCAAGCGTGGCGCACGTGCAGCCGAAGAAGGCAATAAATGATCTAACCCCCCCCCCCGATCATTCTGCCTTCCTCCCGCCTCTTTTGACTTGCCATGATCAGTTGAAAAAGAATGCAAACACACACCAGTGCACACTTGCTACATGAACGTTGTTTCCTCCTGTTCTCCGTGCGTCTTTCACATCCTCTCTCTCTCTTTCTCTCTTTCCCCGCCCTCCTTCGTTGCCTTCTATTTCTCTCTGCAGCCTGCTGCAGCTGTGCACCTGTCTTAGATGTGTGACTTCCTGCTTGTGTCTCCTCCTCCCTCCCGTCCGAAGCCTGTATGTCTTTTTCCTCCCACCCATCTTTTTTTTTTTTTTTCCCCCCGTAAACGCACCAGTACCGTTTCTGTCGTTGCGCCCCCGCGCCTGCCTAGCGCTAATTGTGTTCGTAACATCCCACGTGTACTGTACATGTTTCATTTGTGCCCAGGGGATCCTTGGTTAATGGCGGTCGCCACATTTTCGAGGTTAATACGTCAAGGAGGCCTGCGCGGTTACTGCCGTCCTTCATGTTTTTAATTTTCCAGTCGCGGAGGATTAGCCCACGAATAGCCGGAATTTGCGAAAAATTGACACCCACTCAAATGCATTGTGGAGTGGAGGGGGGGGATTGTCCCAAAAATGCTAAGAAACATTTGATTGAATGTTTGGAAAATAGAAAAGGAGAGGGGATAATACGGCACTAGTCTCGATTCGTGGTAGACTAGTACGTGCAGTTTTGGGTTCCCAACTCTGCTCCATCATAAACCGAGGACCCCCATGAAAATACAAAACGGCGGCAAAACTTAACCTCGAGGTACTACGAGTCTGTAGAACTTCCAAAGTAGAGTCGAATTCATTCTGTGATGCCGATTGACTTCCAACGTCTTCTATTTTCCGACATGAAATAAATAAAAAAATCAATTGAATTCTGAGCTCAAGCTCGCCCGCATAAACTGCACCATAAAAAAATCAATTGAATTCTGAGCTCAAGCTCGCCATCACAAATCCCGCATAAACTGCACCGTTTTGAAGTAACATTTTAACATTCCCTAATTGCCATCACAAAAAGTGAACGACTATGAAATATAACTCGAAATTGTAAAATGACTCACCATTTGGAACACGCCGGGCACATACTGTACGTAAGATGTCACAGATTTATGACACAGAAATGTTTTGGCTTGTTCGGCCATTTAAATTGGCGATTCTAAACCACTTTGGCTTGCACTCTTTGAAGCATTCACAACCACAACTTGAGCAATAATGCAAACGAGCTGCCGGCTTTATCACGGCGACTTTTCACATTTCATGAAAGAATCTATTTCTAAAATGTCGATTTACATCATCCATCACGTCCTTGATGGCGACAATGGTAACACTGGAGCGACGTATCTTCACGGCATGATTGGGAATTTTTGACGTTTTGCACTCTTCCCTCCAAAATGTTAGTCAGCCTCCAAATCCTGCACGAGCGCAGGATCCGCAGCGCGCGCGTATTGACATGTGACACTTTAGCGTTTGTGTAAGCAGCATTTTGGCCAGACGCCCACCGCCGTCGCCTGCCTCCGGCGTCTGACCCGTGTGCTGTGTGTTTCCAGAGACTGAAATCTGAGAGCGACAAGCTGCTGAGCACCGATGCCTCCTAAGGCTTTCTCCTCCTCCTCCTTCTCCTTCTTCTACTTCCACCTCAGCAACATGTCCCGACTACCAAACTAAAAACCCCGCTGACTCTCCACTCCTCCCGCTACCTCTTCTTCTTCTGCTACTACAACTTGTGCTACTTCCGCCATCTTCACTCTAACAATGCTACCGTCCTCCAGCCTGCCAGCACCAACACTGCTAAAGCCTCATCCAAGCCTCAAAAGAAGGCTGGTCTCATTTTTCTAACACCTTTTTATTCGTATTAACCTCCAGGACACGGTTTCTTCTTTTATTGATTTTGAAATCTGTTTTGATTGTGTTCTGCAGGAGCACAGCGGCCGCTCCACATTCTACCGCAGCCCCACGGGCCCCCCCATCCCTCGCTCGCCCGTATCCGCCGCGCCACCCCGCCAGCCAGATTGGGGCGATGCCGGCGGCGTCGCGTGCGGCCCACGCTCGCAGCCTGGCGTGGGACAGCGAGCACTTCATGAGCCTGCTGCCCCAACCCGCTCGCAGTCGCACCCCGGCCCGCCTCTCCCTGCAGGAGACCCGCCTGGCCAAGTGAGCCCGTGCGCCGAGGAGTCGCCGTGGCGCCGGCGGAGCGCCCTGGAGCCGCACGTGCCCGAGCCGCCCTTGGACCTGGACGACGCCGACCTGCCGGTGAGCGAGGTCTGACCAAGGAGTTTTAAAACGCCAAACGGCCCGACGCGACGAGGAAGCTTTTCCGTGGACACGAGGCGGCCGTCGCTGAACTTAAAAGCTCCTCCCTGACCGGTGCTGTCGGTGCTAACGCACACACGCAAAAGTCGGGTCATCCTCTGAACTCGTGTGCCAAAGATGACCCGGTATTTCATCTACAGTCCACCTGCTCATCTATTAACTGTGGCGTATTTATGTGACAAGCTAAATGACTCATGGGCACTTTTCGCTGTGACATCAGACCACTTCAGCGCAGTCATTTCCTGGACTTACCTTCATATCTGCTACGTATATTCACTAAGGGTGTCATAATGAAGAGCTAAAAAAAAAAAAAAAAAAATTGAGCGAAAAGAAGCGTGAGACGGGCTGAAGAAAAAAAAAATACACCAGCCGAGATGCTAAAATGCTAATGTAAGCAGACCGGTGAGCAATCATTTTTATTTGTATAGCTCGTTTCATGTACGAGACATTTCAAAGTGCTTCACATCAAACATTAAAAGCATTACAGAAAGAGAAAAGAAATATTAAGACGTGACTAAAGTCATCGAAAAACATGAAAGTCATTAAAATCAAGCATCAGTCTCGATAAATTTTTAAAATGGCGTACAAATGAGGATCAAAACGAGACGAGGGAAAAAAAAGAGAATTCTGCAGTAAATAAGCTCTGCTTTAAATGAACTGACGTAAAACTCATTTTCGGAGAACCTGCCGTTTTGGCTGATTAGAATACCTTATCGTATAGAATCACCCCAAAAAAGAAAATTTATTATCGCAGCAGTGTGGAAAGAATACGGCCTGCTAATTTTTTTAAAAAGAAATCTTTTTTTTTTTTATCTGGCGTACCGAGCATTTATGATGCTATATTTATTGGATTAATTTAGTCTAAAATTGGTTTTGTTGATTTCAAAAAAATAAAAATAATTTATAGAATTTCATAATTGATGAATTGATCCATTTTACATCTACCGGTACTTTTATTTGAGTAAATAACTGCATAATACGTTACAGTTGAATTCATTCTACAAACCCAGTTCCAATGAATTTGGGACGTTGTGTTGAGCACAGAAACAGAATACAATGATTTGCCAATCATGTTCCCCCAAAACTTCATTGAATACACCACAAAGACAAGATATGTAACCTTCAAACTGACCATTTTTTTTGGAACGTGTTGTAGCCATAAAGTTCGAAGGTAATGATTATTCACTCAAAACAAAGTTGATCAGTTTGAACATGAAATATCTAGTAGTGTGTAGTGTAGTGCATTCAATGAAAGAAAGGTCCCAACTTTGTTGGAATTGGGTTTTTAAATAAAATGTCAAAATGTGAACACTATTTTTGAAATCCACAAATTTTCATATTGCATATCCATACTTATTCTTTTTTTTACTTTACCTTTATCTACTGGATCCATTTTAAAAATCAACTGTAGCCAAGTTTGGTCATTCGCATTCATCGGACGGCGTACGGTCGACCCAAACTCAGCCCTATTCGCAATCTGGTCCACGAGCCTTCGTTAGCATTCCAACTGTGCCAGTAAACTGGAGCGTCAAAGTTAACAATTAAAGCGCTCATACTGTACCCAAAAGCGGCACTGTACATCAGATCGTGGTAGTTTCACTTACGTCCTGTCGGTGTCAGTAGAATGCACGTAGAAAACTATTGTCGACTGTTAAAACCAATCAAGATGACAATTTCAGCCGTCCGAATCGGAATGCTAATGCTAAACACGCTTTGTTGTCACAAGTAACAGATTCAAACTCACTCACGTTGTGTCTTCATTAAGTTTGTTAGCATCTCCTGACATTAGCGAATACAGGTAGCAGAAGCAAATATCGCTCAGGGGGGAGGATCCAAAGTGGTCCGGCAGCATTGTGGAGGAAAAAAAAAGCTCTTATTGTCTTTAAGGATTTCGAAGCTGCGTTTAGCTTCGACCATTAAGTGCCAAGAATAAAAAGGGAGCATTTAGGGATCCCAAAAAACAAAAAAAAGGACTGAACATGTTGTCTCTCTGAATATAAATAAGCTGAGTGCTTCTTACACTCTCTCAACACTGGATTGAACCTGTTGTTGTTTTTGTTTGTTTGTTTGTTTGTTTGTTTATGTCACTCTCAATCTTGCTGTTTTGATTCGTCACACATAGATTCCAGACAGTTTTAGGACTACCTGCAACTAACTATGCCTAATAGGATAAATGCTTAAGTCATTTTTGAGTGTTTTTGCAAAACATCAAAAACACAACAAATTCACACTTGCTGGATTTGCATGATGTACGTCACTGAAAATCTGGACAGACTTAACGAAAAAAAAAACAATCTTTTTTTTTTTTTTTTTTTTTTTTTTTTTAAGAAATCACATAGCTATTTTGTATTGATAGTCTTACATTCTGATAAAAATGACTTAGGCTAAGACGCTATTAGGTTAACAATATTGACACGTGTGTTGATGCTAAATGTGTGTGCTTGTGTGTGTTGCTGCAGCTGTATTTGATTTTCTCAAGTTTGAAGACAAATATTTCGTCAAGATCAATTAGCCTCACTGCTAACACTAGCACACCAGTCTGAGGCACTGCGAGTTTTTGTTCCTCGTCGTTGTGCTGTATTCTTTTTTTTTTTTTTAAGTGTTTTAAACAACAGGGATGGGCAAAATAATTGATCAGTTGTGCAGTGTTGTTGTTTAATCACGTCATCAAGCCATGGAGAAAAACGGGAGTGCTCAGTTCTTGTTTTATTCTTAGCTAGCTTGCTATGCTGCCTAAAGAAGCACAATACATTGATTAATTGCCCATTTCTCGAATATGTTCATCCAGAGCCGCTCTGTGTGCGCGTGCGTGTGTTTTTAGATTAAAGTGGTGTGATTTATTTTCTGTTTCTTTTTATACATACGTATATATACACGGTATAGTACATGTTGGCTTCTTTGTTTCATTGGCAATGTGATAACTGTAGCAGAAGCTCTCTCCACTCCGAGTCCAAGATACAATAATCACCGTTCAAACTTGATTCCTTTCACACCCCGAGATATTTTAGCCTCTATTCCAGTCAGGTGTCATTGCTTTGGATTCTTTCTATTTATTATGTGGATGAAATAAACACATTTATTCGGTGTGCTGTCCATCATGTGGTTGTGGTGAGCAAGAGTGCCACTCTACTGGACTCCCGCTGCCCTCTTGTGGTGGGACAACAACCTTCACTGAAATGCACTTCCCGCCACCTCCATTTTAAAACGTACAGTATGTTCAAAACATGTTTATTTGTTTTTTTAGATATGTTTTAGATGCAGACTTCTCTATGGTATCACCTAGAATTAATCTATAGAGTTACGTTCATATTTTATGGTGGTTGTATACGTTGTATTGGAACGCATAAAATCTCTATGAGATGTCTTCAAAATGTGTGATAAGTGTAATTTGATTGGGTATCGTTCGTTTCACTTAATCTCCTTCGTGGCAGCACACTGGACTAGTGGTTGGCTTTCATGCCTCACATTTCAGGTTCAGAGTTTGCATGTGGGCTACAGTGGGTTTCCTTCCACATCGCCCAAAAGCTGACATTTCGGAAACGCAATTCAGGCACGATGTACGTGCTGTATCACAAATTATATATTTCAAATCCGAACCACTAACTGCAAGGTTTCCCTTCTATGTAATATTCCTGGGGTGGAACGCAGCATCCCCGGCCGGCCTTCTCTGCCACACCTTTGTGCACTCCTGAAAGGATTCTTCAACAGCTCAGTTGTCACCACCATCTTGAGGTCATGAGAATGGCTCCCCTTGGCGATGTTGGGGTTGTTTTTCAGATCTTCAGGGTTCTGCGCAGGTGTGTTGTCATGGTGAAGCAGCCTTCAAGTTGCCCATTCACAATTCTTACCTCTTCTCGTGCACTGAACGAGACGAGATCCCTTTCGAGACGTGTTGGGTAATCGTCTGGCCCAAATTGAAGTCGAAAAATGGTAGTTTGTCATTTGGATATAAAATATCTGTTGTTTTTGTGACAAGAGTCCTGGAACATTTATGACGTACCTCGTCTGCTTTTTAAAAGGTGGCGACCCAACGTCAGCTGGGATAAGCTCCAGCTCAGATGGATGAACACCACCTCCCTCCACATGTTCATTGATCAGCATCAAACCCCCCATCCCCGCGCATTAATTTCTGTTCTCACTGCAGGTTTCATGTGGATGCCGAAGACACTCGCGCGTGGCTTCACGCATGGATTAATTAAAGCCCTGCGTGCCGTTTTAGACCAGGAGACATCAGGAGGCGCCATCCCTGCCTTGGCCTCGGGTGTTGCTTACATTTTGCACGGTTGAGGTCCTTTTCATCCGCCTGCCTCGTCTGCTCGCCATTTGCGGTCCCGCTGACGTCTCTCTCAAATGAGTGAGTTCTCAACTTCTAATGACTTCAAGTAAGATAATTCATGTTTTCAACACAATTAGATACACATGCGCCACCAGAGATTAATTTTGCTCACTTACGAGCAACCTCGCCCAGGACATAAAAATTTGCCCAAGTCATTGTACCCTGCTTTCAAAACAAAAGTGACTAGTGACTTTTTTTTGTCGTGTTATTGGGGATTTCAAAAGACTCAGAGACGCCCTCCAGAGCAGATGTTCATCCCTCCGTGTCCAGACTGCAAATGAATGGCGCTTTTGTGAAGCCAAAATTGCCTCATTTAACCATGTTCTTCCAACACATCAGGATCGCTAGCCTCCTCTTCGAACAGGAAAGGGGAGAGGAGAAGCGGCAGTAAAACAGGCCAAGATGTCAAGGACTAAAGAAGGGCAAAAGACTAATTGCAAACTAAGTGTTGCTCACCCCAATGCAAGAGGGTATAAATAAGTTATAAGTCAAGATTTAAACATTTCTAAAAAGCGAGTTGCTCTAATATGCGCTGGGCATCCGACATAAGGCTAGGAATCAAACATATGGTACCCCTAAGTCAGGAACATTGGAAGGTGTTACGTGTGTTCTTTCATATTTTATAAGTAATCAAAATAAGAATTAGAAATCACATCTCAGGTGGATCGGAACCCCGATGGTAATTTGTCCATCCAACAAAACTCAATGCAGCTCTGCTTACCTTTTAACTTCGACATGATGATGTTTCGGCCGTCACTTAAAAGTGGCTCTGGATCTTTGACCCAGTCTAGGTGCCAGGACATGGTTGCCAAAAATGACAAGGGGTACAAGAAAATATTATGGGGTCGGACATATTGTCAATCAAACAGAATTGTTTAAACACAACACAGAGGTCACTTTTACAAACTGTATGCCTTCTCCACATAATGAATGCCTTTTTTCATTCTTTTTTTTTTCCCCTCTTCCAACTGTTATGAATGAGTCAGCATTGGCACACATGCAAATTTTACAGCCAAATGAGGATCAAGCAGCTCAGGAAAGTGCAAGTCTAATTTACGGCTTCACCGAAAAGCACGGCACTGCGGCATGGTACTCGGATTAAGTCGCTCCATTTATTTCTCCCACAAGGGGCCGTAAAACAAGCGCAAGGAGTGATTTGATCACTTGACACACTTTTACCAGGCCTGATGTCCAGTAAACACCAAATGCAATCAATCTGGAGTCGTTTGGCGCCTCGTGGCACAATGCAACCCACTGTGGCTTGTGTCGTTGCTTTTTAATGGCTCACACGAGGCAGGGGAAAGTGTCGAGTTTAAGAGAAGAGACCCCGCGACAAAAAAGGGGTCTCAGTCCTTAGGTTTAACACGGTCATGCCTCCGTGTCCAAACAGGCCAAATAAAAATGGCAACTGCAAGATTGTACATTCAGAGGCCGTTTTATGAGGTACACCTGCAACGAGACAATTGCAGGCGGGAAGTCTTCTGGGTGCTGATTGTGTTTTCCTGGACACCTTTGATCAAATTTTTCAACGATGAATCTAAATCATTAGCATCCTTTACAAGAACCCCTATACCTGTATTTTGAAATCATATCACCTGATACTGATGCCTGCTCTCAGGACTCACCCATCCTAAATATACTATACATTAATGATCATGCCCAAAAATGCACATTGGAAAATGAACCTACAGCCGTTGCTTTCTGTAGGCATAAAAAGCAGGACTGAAGGGAAATAACATTTAATAATCGGAAAGTACTTCATGTTTTCGTTCTTTCAACTTCACCCAGCATCAAAGTACCTGTATATAATGTGCCACAGTCTAGTGGTAGACATTGGAATTACACATGACATAAACGAGCCCCGGAATCCACAATGGAGAGATTTTACCGTATCAGGTAAATGTTACACTGTTACAGATTCATATTTGGTGAAGCTTCCAGAGTTTTTTGTTAATACTGTTATCAGACAAGGGCATACAAAGCGAAATATATGTGAGCTTGCTGACAATGACAGGGTGGACATTGTCAGCAAATCGTATTATTTTAATGAGACACACCGTGGACCATGCTGTGAGTGGGACGTGCCCAAATGACATTCATCCACTGAAAATGGGATAAAATATATTTTTTAAAAATGTGAGGACTCATTGTTTGTAAATGTTTGATGACGATAATTCATGATTCTGCTCCATTTTAATGATGACTGAGTGATTCTGATGAGGTCATCAAAGGCACTTTAGATGTTCAATTTGGTGCAGCTCCAAATTACACCGTTGGCCTTGGTGGCGGTTTGTGATGCTGTTCAAGAGTTTGGCTGGAATACGTCATGAAGGTTCAGCCAATCAGAACTCTTGCTGTGGCGCTCGAGAACGAGAGAGAGAGAGAGAGAGAGAGAGAGAGAGAGAGAGAGCGCGCATGGATGAGAGCCAGCGGAGCGTAAACTCAGCTGGAATTTCTTTTCTCTCTCCTCAGTCGTCCTCAGCTCTCAATCGGCAACACTGCAAGCGCAGCACACCAAACTGAAAAACAACCCCTCCCCCCAAAAAAAGTTTTCTCCTCCAGTCCAATCATGTTTTGGTGTCTGTGCGCCATCCTAGCTTTAGCGGCCGACGCGCAAAGTACCGGCCGCTTCGTGGTGGGCTGCCCGGCGCGCTGCGACAAGTCCATGTGCCCCCGACCTCCATCGTCCGACTGCCCGGCGGGACAGACCCTCGACGCGTGCCAGTGCTGCCCGGTGTGCGCGTCCGGCGAGGGCGAGGCGTGCAGCGGCAGCGGAAAACTCGGCGACCCCGTATGCGGAGAGGGCTTGGAGTGCTCCGTGTCCGGCGGAGTGGGCTACACGGCCACCGTGCGCCGGAGGAGTAAGACGGGAATTTGCGCGTGCAAAGCCGCCGAACCCGTTTGCGGCAGCGACGGAGTGTCCTACCGGAACATCTGCGAGCTGAAGAGGGTCAGCCGCCGGGCGCAGAAGCTCCAGCAGCCGCCGGTGATCTTCATTCAGCGAGGGGCCTGCGGGAAAGGTACACATGTCGCCAACCTAAGGCCCGCGGGCCTCATACGGCCCGCTCGGTCCTGGAGTCCGGTCTACCGAGCATTCAGATTTAACGGTTTAATGTATCTATTTTTATTGTAAACGAACAGATCGAAGCAAAAAAGGGTAGCATTGCTTTTTTAAAAATAGATTTTCACACATATATACATTAGAGTATTTGTGATGAGTTTTTGCACGTTTTAATTATATGCTCACATTTTGACAATGAGATCGCATTATAGTATCCTTAACTAAAATGAGGAAAAATGTGTTACCGGTACTTCATCGGTCGATTTAGTCTATTTGATAAAAAATCAAACCCAAAGCTCAAACCCAGTCAATGTAAAGTCGACAATTTTTCACTTTGTGCATTTCGTGTCATAATTGCCAAGTACACTTGCAAAATCTAATGAGATCCAGTACAAGCGACAAAAAAATGTGCAATTTTACCAAGATAAATAGATCAGCATTGTGGTCGACTGCCACCAGGCATGCTTCCATTTTATGTTTGCGCACATTTTCGTCCAAAACCAACGACAGCCTTTGTGCGTAATCTTTGTTGGCATGTGAATTGGAATCTAGCATAATCCTATCATAAATACTGCATTTCTTGCATCTGTGCTAGAATACCCTGGTGACATATGTCACAGTCACAGTTCAACAACAGCGAAGAAAATCACGCTTTGATGTCCCCGGAGTGACGTTCCGCCGTGTCATTTCCCTTCTTTAAAAATACACACAAAAGGCTGGCGAGCGTGACCTCATGAATGGACTCTGGTGGTTTGAAGTGGAGTCAGTGACACGCGGTGCCAGGTTGTCGTGGTTAGAACAACGAGCTCCTATTCTGTTGTGTTGCTGCACGTACTTCAAGTGCGCCCTTTCAACTTTTGACTTGGCGGATGAAGTCATAATGTAAAGCTCAACGCGGGCGCACTCACCACGCGGTGCTCATGTGGATTTCATCTACTTGATCAGAAACACGCCGGCTGCGAGAGAGTAAATTACCCGAGCAGACGGGAATGTTTTTCTATCTAAAATGGTGGACCTGCACTCCACGAGGATGTCATGCGAAAAGCATTTCACTCTAATCAGCGGAGCCCCAAACTCAAAGTTGGCTTACTCACGGACAGCGGAACCTCGGAGTTGGTCACGATATCCAGAAAGTCGATTTAAACCGCCTGCTCGAACCAAGGCTGCTCAACGTGTTGTATTTCATTCATAAAAATGAGAAGAGCAGGCATCAAACGCACCAAAGCATTGTTTTGATTTTTTTTTTCCTCCTAGTGCGGTACAGTCCTCTTTCTTGCAAATGAGCTGGCCTGCACTTTGCAGAGAAATGACGAACATCGGGTCAAAACTGCCTCCACGCGGATTTACACCCGTCATGCAATATGATCCCTCGAAATTGATACCAATTGCGTCCTTATTTCATTGAACCGTGTACTCATGATGGCTGCCGATACCAGGCACTGATACTGACATCCAAGGCTGACAGAACATTTCTCTATGTGAATTCCATCTTTTGATATCCTCTCATATGTCAATTAAGACATAATGTCTGTAAGTCGATGTATGTTCAATTTTAATGCTGACGTTAGATTAGTGTGTTGCTACTGAAACGTATCCGTTTAGTTGCTAACTCCAGCCAGGTGGCACAATGACTCGACACATTTATCTGCTTACATCAACTACGGATAATGGAATATTTTTATTATTCAAGCGCATGGATAAAATGATCACCGTACAGGCAAATGCACACGTACAGTTGAAATGTATTTTGTAATATTCAGCGCGACTTGCAGCAGGCTCTTTGTTTACTTACAGAGCATACTGTGAAAATCACACCGCTCATCTTGCCGGAATTAAGGTCGCTAGTCGCCTTAGCCGCTAGAGCCGCTAAATATAGCCACCAAATCGCTAAGTTGGCAGCGCTGGCAGTGAGTTTGTCAATTAGCTCCTCTCCATTCGCAGCCATGCAGTTAGAAGAAAACGATGCACGTCAGTTATCGCTAAATGGATAAAGAATTCATTAAATTCCGCTGGATTTGGTTTGTGTCCTTTCTAACGAACCTGTCGTGAATATTTAGGTTGGTCCGATCAAAAAAACAAAAAAAGGAGAGAGCGCAAAAAAAAAATTGGCGCATTTTGATTTTCGTGACGGCTCGATGGGCTTGGTTCCCTCACGGAAGACTACGATCGGGGTGGAAGGCAGTCTCCAAGTGCCCATTTCACAGATCTGTGATCTCCCTCGTGAAATTCACATCCGTGGAGGTCTGCATACCTGTTGCGTGATGATTTTTGAAAGTGATGAGGGGAGCCACTTTTATTGGCGGCCAATCAAGTCGGTTGTGTTAACGCCCACAACGGCGCAAAACACCTGTTTTTAAGTCTTTTAATGCTGACCATTAAAAAAAAAACCCAAAAAAACAAAAAGAGAGCATCTATTGAATGTCAGTCATTTTAGAGCATTCTGATTGATTTTTCAAGGCTCATAGAACATTTAGATTTTGGAAAATACAAAAAATACCAAATGAAAGATTCGAGTATTTTCTCTCATCGCAAAAAGAGTTTGTCTCTACCTCATATTAGACTTCTATCCACATATGAAAGAGGCCTGGGTTGGATTTGGGAAAACAAAAAACTCCATAATAATATGGAAACAATCTGATACATCACACCGGATTACAGTAAACAATCCGGGATTGATTGACCTGCAATATGACCATCGCCCTAGTGACAAAACAACCAAAGTACCATGTAATCACGTAACGGGATGCAAATGTTGACGTCAAGATTATTCGAGTGATCCCTGGAAAAATGTCTCCTCTGCAATCAAAAAGTTTGCGAGCCCCTCCACCAGAGCGCTTTCACATATTGCCGTGCTCGCGAAAGTGCACTGACATCGCTCGAGTCATCCCCGACTAGATGGATGAAGCAGGCGCACTTTGAATGGCGACCATCCAACACCTGTTGTCTCCCGCAGCGTCGAACCGAGCCAAGGCCAGTCAGTCGTCACTCTCCTTTCTGTCTCCGTCTCCTTCTCAAGCTCTGCCGCCGCCCTCAAACCGTAAATCACTCTCGGTGGTCACATGACGGAACGTCTGCCTTTGATTGGAAGCCACCGTCCCTCCTCGGGCAGACGGCGCAGAGGGAAAACGCAAAATTAGCAACCCGTCCTTTCGGGGAGGGGAGGAGGTTGACAGGCACATCAAAAAAGGCGTGCGGGCGCAGCGGTTCAAGCGGCCCGTCGTTTGTTTGTCGCGAGCGAGCGAGAAGAACGGCGACGGTCTCGCAGGCGAGCCTGCGGCGAGGGCTACTGGTTTTTTTTCTTTTTTGCGATGCTCTTGCAGCGAGAATTTCCACAGCTGCACTGAAACGTGGAACGTTTTGTTTGGCGACGGAAGAAAAACGCGGCCCGTCGCTGCTGCTCTTGGGAAGTTCATGTCGAAAGGAAGTTTTAAAGCAAATGAGCCCCCCCCCCCCCGACCCCCTCCCTGCTTTCCTCTCGCTATTAAGGTGCTCTGCAACGGGCCCACGTTTGGAAAAAAAAAATGCATGATCTCACTTTCTGTCCGGGTGTGCATGTAAAATCCTTAAAGTGTTGCTTCTGGCAGGATCACGCTTGCTCCGCCCCCCCGAGGATTACACTCGCTTTAAATTGGCCAACTTTGCTTTTATCCACATTTTAAATGCATTATGCGGAGACATGACGGTGATGTTGAGTGAGGAAACTGGGCAAGGGAGTGTTTCTCGGGGAGGGCGTTCCAAGTCCAGACGCTGCAAATATTTTCGACACAACGGCTGAGAAAATGCCAACGTGAGGAATTTGTTTTGGATCTTGCTGCGCGCGGAGGACGTACGTTCCCGCTAATCACAAACAGCGCTTTATGCGGAGCACATTTCACAGCTTGATGATGCCGCGCTGTGACCTCCGTGACTTCTTCCATCGCGTATCCCGCAGAAGCAAGATCTCTGTTCTCCGCTGCTTCTGTTTTAAGAGAAAACCTGCGGTGCCCATCATCCGTGTTTGAGTGGTCAAGGGTTGCTCCCTTTCGGCTTGGACTCTCCTGAAAATGAGTCACGGTGCACCAGAGGGGAGGGAGAGATGGATGGTTGGATGAGTAGATGGAAGTCAGGGAGATGAACGGTCGACGACTGGCTGGAAGAACGTGAAGACGGGTGACGGACGGCCGGACTGCAGTCTGTTGAACGGAGGGCGGACAGTAAACAAGAGGAAGCGAAAACGGACGGATTGATGAATGTGTGAATCGAGTCGAAGGGTGGACGGACGGAAGGACGGAGGGACAGAAAATGAAGAACGGGCGAAAGGACAGTCTGACGGATGGGTGGATTAAGGGATGAGGGCATAATGAAAGGAGGCATGAAAGATGTCAGGGTGAATTGAAGGATGGACGAAAAGAGGGAGGAGGGGGAAAAAAAAAGGACGGGTCAATTAAAAGACCGACGGACGAAGGGTGGATAATGAATGGGAGGAGGGAAAAAAATGGATGGATTGAAGGGCGGATGGATGGCGGCTGCACTGTCAAACCTAACGCGACATCTTACCGGAAAGAAAGACTAAAAGTCATCGGGTTCAAAATGCTGCTGCTGCCCAAGTGCTGACTAGAACTCCGAGACTTTCGCGTTGGCTCCCTTTCCCATCTCAAATTCCGAGCTTGTGCTGAATTAACTTCCTGGGGTGGGTGGATCAGTGAGTTCACTCAAACATATAATTGTGTCGTCAGGTGAGAGTGATTTTGCAATCATATAAAAAAAAAAACATTACTATTTTTGTTTAATTCTCATCCTTTCCCACAACCTCACCTCCGCGCTTTCAAGTGCGAGACTTCATGGGAGCCTTTGGACCCCAAATGATCTCCTTGGAGGAGCCCTAATGACTGATATTTGAAAATCAAAGCGCCAACGTCTTTGAGAGAGGAGCGCTGCTAAAAAGTGTCGAGCCGGTGCCGAGCGTAATTACCAGGTGGACCTCCAAACGTTTCCTGACTTGCCCGGCGCTGCGTGCGCAAATGAATGCTTGCTCGGTGGGCTGGCCTGGGGAAGGTAGCAGCCAACAACCTGTGTGTGTGTGTGTGTGTGTTTGTGTGTGTGTGTGTGTGTGTGTGTGTGTGTGTGTATGTGTGTGTGTGTGTGTGTGAGGGATTCTTGAAGAAATGTACAATATTTAAAACCAAGGTGGTGAGATAAGGCTGAAGGTGAAGGTTAAGAATGCCAGGGTTGTGTGTGCGTGCGTGTCAGCGTGTGGGTGGGTGGTGGTGGGTGTGTGTATACGTGTGTCTGCGCTTGTGTGTGTGTGTGTGTGTGTGTGTGTGTGTGTGTG
>NW_017842054.1:3270834-3351195 GCF_001891065.2 Hippocampus comes | reverse complement strand
GGTGTGTGTATATGTGTGTGTGTGTGTGTGTGTGTGTGTGTGTGTGTGTGTGTGTGTGTGTGTGTGTGTGTGAGAGAGACTGCATGAGCGAGCGAGCATTTTCTGTTTGTGTGACTGTGTATATTGATACGCACGTGCGCATACGCGCGTGAGCGTGCGGTGGCGTTGTGTGTGTCAGACCTGAGCGAGACAGTCTGCGTCGCGCCACAACTGTCATTTCCTCCCTTCGTATGACAAAGACAAGTTGTTTGTATTCTTACGTCACTCAGCGTGTCGGTTTTTGACTTGTGTTTGTGTGTAGTTGTCTCATATCCAACGTGTGTGTGTGTGTATGTGTGTGTGTGTGTGTGTGCGTGTGTCCTACTTTGCATTTCCAGCTCAGGACAACCCAGACAGCCCGAGACACAAGTACAACTTCATTGCGGACGTGGTGGAGAAAATTGCGCCAGCTGTGGTTCACATCGAGCTCTACCGCAAGTAAGAAGCACGCACCTGTGTGTGTGTGCGTGTGTGTGTGTGGGTGTGTGGGTGTGTGTTTTCTTTTCTATGTGTGCGTGTGGGTGTGTGTTCTCAAATTTACAGCCCACCTGTGTACTCGAGCACCAGAGCTCACCAGCACGCGGAGCTCTTTCCTATCCACACATTTTGTCTTTTTCCTCATGCACCTTTTTGCTTCCTGGGTTTTTTTTTTGGTCACCTGTGTCACCGGCCTCCTCCTGTAGCTCCTCCTTGGGGTTGGGTGTCGCACCGCGACGGTTCTCCAAGTCTGAGTCATCCCTCTCAAATCTGTCTCTCATTTAAAGCGCCGCTGCTTTTGTTTGACTTGACACAGGAGTTGCGACGAGGAGGTTTTCTGGTTGACGTCCAGGAAAATTTCCGCAAACTTTCCACTGTGGAACTGTTCTGGGTTTATTCGTTTAGTTTTTCAAAAAGCAGAGCTGCGTTCAAACAAATGTGCCCCGCAAATGTGATATTTTTGAAGTTGGTAGGAGAAAATATCACAGAAAAGACTTAAGTGACATACAGTATGGTGTCCATCAAGGTTCACAGGCCAGTACTCTTCTGTTTATCATTTGCATGTTTCATTGCAAAGTTGTTCTCCCTTCTGGAACCATTTTGTTGCTTTTAGCAACTCTTTTGTGTTCGAAGCAATCATCACGGTCGCTCCGAGGCTGCCACGCATCTTATTACAGTATCTCAATACGGCAAGCCGCAGTGGAGCATGAAGGTGGATTCATGCCGAATGCATTCTGGCTCAACTGTTATTTTTGTGATTCTTGTTATTATAAATGGTAATTAATTTGTGTTCTTTTCCTGATCAGGATGACGTACTCCAAGCGCGAAGTCGCCGTGGCCAGCGGCTCGGGCTTTGTGGTGGCCGATGACGGCCAGATCGTGACAAACGCGCACGTGGTGGCCAACAAGCACCGTGTTAAAGTGGAGCTCAAGAGCGGCGCCATTTACGACGCCAAAATCAAAGATGTGGATGAACGCTCCGACATCGCCCTCATCAAGATCGAAGCGCCGGTGAGTACTGAGAACACTTTTGGGTAATCGACTTGCGTACTGGAATATGGTGAACCCCCATTTAACACCTAAACATTCATCCAAACGAAAGTCAGCTAGTTTAATGCTAACATACGATGAGAAACACCATTGACGACAACTGGAAATTAGCATGAATGTTACTATTACGGTACATATAAACCTCCAGATAAACCACTGCGACTTTAACTCAAATGGAGCAGCAGCATTTAAAAGCAAGGCATAATTTGCATTAGAACCTTCACCAGTGCTAATGCTCAACAGTCAATGCAAAATCTCATTGACAGGCTAACAGAAAACCAGCATCGACTTCCAGGATAAAATAAGGAATATTCATCCGCAAACACTGCAGTAACACATAAAGACAGGTCATATAGCTACACCCAAAGGCACATTCTTCTTCCTAACTTATGAAAAACAAGTGATAAGTGATATTCATAAAGCTCAGTTACAACTTTCTTCTTCTACTCTTGAATGTGTGTGCATTGCATGGCTCCACACCGCCACTCGGAGGCAAACACGCACACACTTTAAACTTGAAATCAGTGAAGAATGATGTTCGTTCATAATTGTGATTTCAATATCAATCAAAGCCATGGTGATTTGAATTTGTTTCCATCATTTTCCGGCCCTTGGAGCCTAGAAGTGTCCCTATGACATTTTCGAAACAGTGCCTGTTTTCTGTCAGGAGGCCATTAAGGTTAGGTTCCGAACCTCCACCCTGATGCATCATGTGATGAGGACCAAGGAAGCTCGAGTTTCATGCGTAGGACTCTCAAAGCGCCACTTTGGTGCCCCGTTCAACTAAATCAACGCGCGGTCTCGCTGCCGTGTCGTTTCTCATTTTAACTGCACGGGTGGTTGTCTGCTGGTGGTAAATCACAATAATGCCGTCGGAGGAAAGTGAGAATCCAGGTGTGGCCCCAAAGAAGTAGAAGGGGGGGGGGGGGTTGTTATAGGATTAGCGTTAGCCTTTTTGGGTCGCACTCGTTACGGTGCTATTATTCCTGGTATTTAAGCAGAAAATACACAAACCTTCCTTTTTTTGGGGGTTTTTTTTGGTTCATTATTGTTGTTTTCA
Organism: Hippocampus comes; assembly: GCF_001891065.2. Lineage (NCBI taxonomy): Eukaryota > Metazoa > Chordata > Actinopteri > Syngnathiformes > Syngnathidae > Hippocampus > Hippocampus comes. The sequence goes on along the minus strand of NW_017842054.1, from coordinate 3,348,569 downwards.
ATGAGGCTGTCAACATCAAAGTGTGCGGAGTCATTTTTGCTCATTCGACTGCTTTTGAAAAGAAGTCCGACAGCTTTTGTCAGCCCACATGGGGCACTCGGTTAGCGGCTAGCCGTTAGCCACGCGCCGCCAACTGCTGGGAAAGGGCCCCGCACTATACAGTGCCAGCGTGATTAATTTAAGTTTTTTTGCGTCCTTATTTTGCGATTGAACGTTCTGTTGACGTTGGCAGCGATAGATTTCATTTTCAAGTTGGCCTTCTGACCACATTGGCGCCGTGTTACCGTCATGTACAGCATGAACAATCGTTATCTGTGGCTAGCTTGATTTCGCTTCCTGAAGGTGAACATCAAATAAATGAAGGCTTGAGACAGAAAAAAAAAATGCTCTAGCATTTTTTTTTTTTTAATTCAGGTACTCAAATGACTCAAACTCATGTCACACCTCACCGTTAACTTGTTTGCCGCACGGTTCTGAGCTTAATGAGAACAAGCACGATCTAAATTGAACGGATCAATGTTTACTTGAGTGTTTATGTAAATACTAAAGGCAAATTAGAGTGTTGGATGAACCTAGCGTGTTTTGGGGCAGCTGTGGAAGCCACACGAGCGTAGCGGGAAAACGTGCAAATTCAGCACAGGAAGGACCCGTGCCAACACTCGAACCCAGTGGTTGTTATGAGGCAGCAGTGCTTAACCACTCATCCAGCGTAATGTCACAGGCTTACACTTGCCGGTGGGAAAAAAAGAGCTTTAAAACAACAACGCATCTCTCACTATCCGTCTGTGTTTATTTCTCCGTCTGCTGGACGCGAGGCATTCACGCGACATGCGAATGCCTCCGTGCAGGAATGCACGGTGGCAGGCCACGGTGTTCTACTCCTTGCACGCGTACCCATTTTTTTAAACAGGTTAACCAATTTTTTGTTTGTTTGTTTGTGAATGTGAGAGATTCCTGTAACCAAGAGTGAGAATTTCAAATAGTTCAGCATGCTGGACAGCTGGCCCGTGACATTTGAGTGTCTTCTTCTTGTGCTTTGTTGTTTTTTTTGTTTGTCTTTTTTTTTTTTCACCATCTCATCCTGTAATAAAGGCATGAAAGCAGGCAGCCGAAGCGCTTGATGACAGCTTTTTCCCTCCGGGGGCTTTCCTGCTCGGATCGTCTTGCATCAGACGCCATGCCGCTGTCTCCGCGCTGTCATTATATTTGTTTTTGTTGTGGGGACACCACGAAGATGAAGATGGTGGTGGCGTTCTGGCTGATGCCGGAGAGAAGTGAACTTGCGCTTGACTGTTGTTGCATTCCGTTGCATAACTTAACTACTCGCTAAACCTGCACGCAGGCCGTTAATTGTGTTTTAACTTTTAACTATAATGGGATGAGAGTGATGCATCACATTTTTGTATTTGTTCAGCACTTTTAGGCTAGTTCGTACTAACAAATAATGTAACGTTAATTTAGGTGTGACCTTCACAGGGGGGCGTCGTTGTTGAGTTCCGTTCCCACGTCGTCGATGTAACCTGAAATCGGAACGCACCGCAGTGCGTCACTAAACTATGATCATGTGGTCGCGAAATCAATCATTTCTGTAGATAATTGTCAGAAAACACTTGGAGTACATAATTGAAAAAGAATGCTACCTCAAATGTCGGGACCGCCGTAAATTGAGAATGCAAAGACTTCTTTGTCTCATTGTCCATTGGCCAAAGTGGACTTGATTCCATTCCCGAGGTTTGCGGTCAAGCCCTTAAACTCTGAGGAATACATTACGTCTGGAACTTCAGAGGATATGGGAATGGGTTTGGGGGTTGGGGGTGGGGGGGAAATGTGGTTATGGGAGGACAAGGGGGTTGAGAAAATGGGGACCGGGGAGGAAAAGGCAGCAATGCGGTCAGCTGCTCTAGAAAATGGATGGTCTGTTTCGTCTTTGAGGCTTTCTGTGAGCGCCGTGGCACGTGGCATTGCAAAATAAAGATGCACAGTCAAGTATCATCATGGTATCATTATTTCACTCAAAGTGGATGGAGTCACTCGCGTAGCAGCTTGGAATTGATTCATGTGTCATGGAAGCTCAGAAAGTCTTGAAAGCTTCAACTTGTAAGAGCGTGGTAGAGCATTTTACAGGCTGGCTCCTGTAGCATAGCTTAGCTTTTCTGAAGGCCAAACATGATTTTACGAGCGGAATAAAACCCGCAAACGCTTGGCTTGGACAGTACGCATGTTGAAAGATGTGTACTGAGTACAGGGAGAAAACCTTGCTGTCTTCTTAGCTAACATTAGCTTAGCTGCTCGGTGTTCTCTTCAGTTTAGCGTTAGCATCAGCTGATCATGTATGATTTGCATTGTTCAGCAAATGATAATAATCACAGATATTTGCTGAGGATGTTGCGTTTCTTGATTATGCTGGAATACTGCCGAAATCCAGTGATAAGTGAGAAAGCTTGCTCGCAGCTAAAATACGAGCTAAACCAATTCAATTTCTTAATCTTTAAGATTTGTCGCTCTCAAAAGAGAATTAATTGTCCAAGAAGGCAAACTTTAAAAACTGAGCAGTGGGAGAAAAACTCATATAGTTGACTAACCAGCGATAGTGCACACAATCGCTAGCAGCTAAACGTTAACTGACACAATTCAAATTTAAATTTTGGAAGTGAAGGACTTGTCCAACAAGACAAATGATTTTTTTTTTTACATACTAAGGGAAGCACCGTAGAATTTGAAAATGGATTCAAGACAAATTTCCCCTCAAAATTCAGGGGAATCAGGCTGGCACATGACAAAATCTGGCAAACGTGAAGTGTCGTGAATACTTTTAAATACACTGCGAGAGCAGAACTGCAGTGAATCACCGACATCCAAATATCAGCGCCTCATCTTTGCATTGCAGTGCCGAGAGGAACTGCGCAGCATGTTTCCACCTATTATTATAAACCAAACATTCTCTGTGGGAAATTTGCCTTTTGCTGGTTTGGGTTTTCGAGACGCTTTAGGAAACATGTCTACGTTTATTTGCCGAGAGGAAAAAAAAAAAAAAAAAAAAGATCCTGTTTCTGTATACGAAATGTGCTCCAGCCATCATCTTGTTATCTGCTCTATCGGGTAAGCATTTCCTCAGGAAATACGAGATTCTCTCACATCACATCTCTGGATAATCAGTGGCTGCGGACAAAAATATGCATATACTGTATGCGTGTGTGTGTGTTTGAGTGGAAGACGACTCAGCAGGGACAGGGACGGCTGCAAGTGTGTTTGCCAGTGGAAAGACCTTCATAGACAGGCCAAGAAGAATGAATCACTTCATTTTCTCCCTCTGTTTGACCCCAGCTTTGCTCATCTCCTCATCTCTTCTCCCGTGGAAACCAAACACCTTCAAAATTCCGCGGAAAAAAAAAAAAAGAGACTAAATTTAACACTCGCACGCTCTCGATGCGTTTTTTTGGGGGTTTTTTGGGGACGTTCTCGGAAAGACTTTCCCACAATGGTGTCGTGGTTATTGAGACTTAACTAACCTTAACAAACTGCTGTGAGTTATGACTGAGTCACTTTTCCAAGTCACTCGTTGAAGTGCAGAGAGGACCGTTCGGTTGTACAACCGCTCTCGAGTGAGCGACAAGGCTTTCCATTTATTGTTCAACAGAGAATTGTTAAAGTCAAACATGAATAGTGCAAGGAGTGGGACATCTATTGGAGAGGAGGCTTTCATTTTTGCCAAGTGTTGTGCATGGTTGACCCAGCTGTACGTTAGATTGGGTTTCAGAAATGTTACAAGGGGAAAGATATCGCATGTCTGCCTACCTGTTACTTTACGTATTTACTAACAGGGTAAAAGGAGGCGTGTATTTGAGAGGAGGCCTTTTTTTTTTCCAGTCATGTGAATGGGTGACCCTTCTCTCGATTGATTAGTCGACAGAATTGTTGCAAGGAGAAAGCGGCCGCTTTGATAGCTTTCCTGTTATTTTATTGACTAAAGAGGTCAAAAAGGAGGCATTTATTTGAGGGGAGGCCTTTATTTTTTTTACAAAGTCTTGTAAATGGGTGACCCTGCTGTATATTGGTTGGTCAACAAAATGGCGACAAAGGGTAAAGGGGATTCATTACTTCCCATCTGATGTTTGATTTCTGAGGGCTCGAGTGGAGGCATTTCGTTGTTCAACAAACGCATTGGCGGCCATCTTGCTTTTTAATTGGCCCTCGGACCCGCTTTTTGAGATTATACCAAGTCTCAGCATGATGCTCCATCCCACAAAGATGCCTCTCAAGTACGTTAGAACTGAGTCAGGCATATAAAATCTCCATCCCACTCGTTACTCATTCTGAGACGTGTGTGTGTGTGTGTGTGTGTGTGTGTGTGTGTGTGTGTGTGTGTGTGTGTGTGTGTGTGTGTGTGTATACATTTGTCCACATACACAAGTCCACACATCCATGTCCACACACAGTATCCGCCCACGCTCAGGGTCACGTCACATGTGGTCGGTCAGCATCACTTAAGTGTTCCACATAAGTACACGTTTGACGGTAAAGAAAATGGCCACGCCATGCCTCATCTCCTTCTCATCATTGTGATTTGGGAAGTTCAAAGAGTTCTCTTTTGCGGCCCTCTCGCCAGAGCCTGAACACATCAAACGCATATGCTTGCTCTTCTGTGAACTGCTGGACCTTTCGCAGCTCCACATGGAAGGAAACCCAAGTGCTTTTATGCGCCCGTGTCGACAAACGTTAGCGTGGCCTAGCTAGCTTAGCTTTGTGGCTACGGTGTGAGGGCGGCTCTGACGAACACCTGTGATAGTTAGTTTTGTCAGAGGACACTTGATAGACACTTAGACATGTATTGCGCTTCTAAGTAAATAGACTACAGTTGCATAATGGCCAAGTTTTTTTCTAGTTTAGAACAACAGAGGAAAGTCTAGTAAGGACAAGTGGGTCAAATCCAATTTAGGACAGCAGAGTAGAGATTAGGACAAAATGACCCAGTCCAGTTCAGGACAACTGAATACAGTTCAGTTTCGGGTAAGTTTAGGACAATAGACTCTATTTCTGTTTAGAGGAACAGAGTCCAGCCCAGTTTAGAAGTACAGATTATGCTCCTGATTAGGATCTTTGGTCCAGTCCAGTTGAGGACAAAAGAGTCCACGTCAGTTTAGGACAAGCGGGTCCAATCCAATTTAGGGCAACAAAGACAAGGCAGGTTTATTTGTGAAGCACAGTTTAACAACAGGGTGGGTGATTCAAAGGACAATAAAAACATTAACATACTATTAAGAGTCCAAAATAGCTCATGACTTAATAGTGGGTCCATTTCAGTTTGGGAAAACAGTGTCTCTGCCAGTTTTTGACAATAGAGTTCACTGCAGTTTATGACAAGTGGGGCCAGTTCAGTTTCAGACATTAGACGACGTTCCAGTTTCGGACAAGTGAGCCTAGTCCAGTTTAAGACAACAGAGTACAGTCCAGTTGAGGCCAACTGAGTCCAATCAAGTCTGGTACAGAATCCAATTTAAAGCAAGAGACTGCAGTCCAGGTTAGGAAAACAGAATTTAGTTCCGTTTTGGAAAAAAAACTGCATCTCTGTAACGCAAGTCTACTGGGATAGGGTTGCAGCGTTTGCCCTTTGTAGCGCATCAACAATGATGCTGCATTTGCACCTGGCTTCCATTAAACAGGAGTTAGTCTTGTTGCTTTTAACGGTGCCTTGAGACAACCAAGCTAATAAACCTTTTAACACAGATGTTCCTTCTTTCCATGGCAGCTGTGTACTTGCAGAGGAGGGAGCAGGTCACATATGTGCAAGTCATAAATGGGTCTCGAGTCTTCACCATCAGGTTTCAGGCAAGTCCCAAGATACTGTTGCGGATATCAGTTATCTCCGCTAACTTTTGACCACTGTGAATCAAGTTGTCACTCGGATCAAGTCAATCGAGTGTGAAAAATGTTCACTTTACAGGACGGTCCAATTTAGGGAAGTTTGTCCAGTCCAGTTTTAGACAACAAAACCCAGTCCAGTTTAGAACAACAGACTCCGGTCCAATTCGGAACAAAAGAGTCCTATTCTAGTTTAGGACAACTGAGTCCAATCAAATTTAGGAAAAGATAGTCCTGTCCAGTTGAGGACAACAATGTCCAGTTCGATGTAGGAAACGAGAGTCTAGTTTGGTTTAGGACATCTGAGTCCAGTCCACTTCTGCACATCAGAGTCTATTCCAGTTTAGAACAGCAGACTCGGTATCGGACAAGTGACTCCAGGACTGGTTAGGACATGTTAGTCTCGTCCAGTTTAGCAGAACAGAGTCAGTTCCAGGACATAAAACTGCATAAGTGGGTCCGGTCCAGTGTAGTACAACACAGTTTGATCAAATTTTGGACAACATACAGTAGTCCCGTCCAGAAAAGTACGACAGTGTCCAGTTCAATTTGTGACAATAGAGTTCAGTCCAGTTTAGTTAAAAAGAGTCGAGTCCAGTTGAGGGCAACGTATTGTAGTCTAATCCAGGAGAACTGAGTTTAGTTCGCTTTGGGACAAATCAAATCAAATGGCACAGGCAATACTTGTCAAGTCATCTTGTTCAAGTATGAGTCAAGTCGAGTCATTTCCATACATTTTTTCCCATTTTAGTCCCGCGTTAAGTCATGGGACTGGAGTGCCCCACCTCTGCTTATCTGTTCATTCATCATCCCACATCTCCTTTTCTCAGTTGGAAAATTCGTCAAGTGCATCAAACGCGAGCTCCTGGTCACGCGCCACTTGTTCCCACTGCCTAGAATAAATCGTAAATGAATTCATTCCGACACTGACAGACGTATTCTGTTGTGTGACTCGCCGTCATCTGCTTTGCTGTTATTTCTTTTCTTTTTTTTTTTCATTCTGGACCTGACTCAACTCGTGTCACGTTCCCTTCCTGTAATTTGTGGTGTCCGTTGTTCCCCATCTTCTCCTTTTACTGTGTCTTTGGGTGAAAGGCGCGTGCATCCTGGCTCGAATAGCTGCAGCGAGGCACGGCTCTCTGTTTACCCCAACTTGGGGCACTTTGCTGACCGGCCGCGGAGATAATTATCCATATGAGCTTCACACCTGAGTGCTGTTACGTTGCCAATAAACTGATGCAATGGGCTCGTTTTGAATCCCCCCCCCCCGCACCCCCCCATCTGTATTGGACCTTCTTGCGAGACTTCAGCTCAGTGTGCATTTTAAAGGATTAACATTACAAGTGTGTTTTGATTTTGTGAGTGTTGGGAGGCTTATTTTGGGGCTTTTTTGGTCAATGGGTCCAAGTGATAGCTATGCTATCCATCTGTCCGACGGTCTGTTCGGCCATCTATCTGTCTGCTTTTCCATCTGTCCATCCATCTATCCCTCTGTCTGTCCGTCCTTCCAAATAGCATGTGGTGGCTAATGATTAGCTTAAAAATTGCCCATCTTCCGATGGCAAGTAGTTTTACTGTACCTAATGATGGTTGTCTTAAACTTTATTTTTCAGTGGTTTGGTTTCTCTCACCTTTCCCTTTTGTCGATTTATTATTTGGACTTTTTGTCCAAATTGTGTAGAATGGTCAGCAGTACATTGTGTGTTTGTGTGTTTGTATTGCCATAGAGACTACTACTACTCATGTCAGGCGTCTGTGTGTGTTTGCACATGTCAAACACTGTCAGGGCTGCCTGCTTTAGGCAGACACACACACACACACACACACACACACACACACACACACACACACACACACACACACACACACACACACACACACACGGTGTGTTGGTGCATGCAGGTATCATGTTTGCTTTTCGCACCGCAGCGTTGACCAGACAAACGCCACAATGTCCCGACGGAGGCGGTGGTCTCACAGCAATGACGGTGACAGGTTTGATCCCCACCACTGTGTAAGAATTGATGTCCTGTACATCACTAACTCAGTGTGAGTTTGTCAAAGTACAAGCTGCGGAATTTGCCTGAATTGGCTGCTCCAAACCGAAATGGCTTGGCAATTTAGCGTCGCCCATCTGTCAAGGATACTGGCTTGTGATCTGAGATCATCTGGGAAAAAAAATTGCACAAAATGTCTGCCTAGAGTTAAAATAGCTGATTTCCTATTTAACTTCAGTCATGGGTCCTTTAGTGTCTTTCATGCGTTTTGTTACAAGAGTCATTTGCGTTTGAGTTAGGCAGGTTTTCTTCATGTACCATTTAACCAAATCTTAAAATTCCTATTTAACTTCAGTCATGGGTCCTTTAGTGTCTTTCATGCGTTTTGTTACAAGAGTCATTTGCACCGAGTTAGGCAGGTTTTCTTCATGTACAATTTAACCAAATCTTAAAGATGATCATGAAACTATTGTCGCCGTGCTGCGGCCACATTGCTAAGAATTCATACTTACTTATCATCGTTCATCTGGTTGGACACTTGCTTCCAATTAGGGCTCAGTTGGACCCATTTCCCCCCAAAATGGCGGCTTCAAACCAAAATGGCAGACTTCCTGTTTAGTCTGTGAAACCGGTAAATGTTTTTGTTTCCGAAACCTTTTGACTCTGGGTCACACACGAACGCGCAAAGAAGGCGGTCTCCAAGGGCCACTCCACAGCGACTGGACGTCATCCGCAAGTGGGGGTCCTGCAGTTCCTTTCAAATTCTATTTCGTAAGCACCAATGTCCTGCATCTACACGCCAAGTTGACCATCCACCTCTCTGCGCGGACTTTTAAGGCAACGAGGGGAGCTGCTTCCATTCCCCTGTTTAGTCTGTGAAACCGGTAAATGTTTTTGTTCCCAAAACCTTTTGACTCTGGGTCACACATGAACGCACAAAGAAGGCGGTCTCCAAGGGCCCATTCCACGGCGACTCTACATCATCCACAAGTGGGGATCCTGCAGTTCCTTTCAAATGTATTTCGTAAGCGCCGATGTCCTGCATCTACATGCTAAGTAGACCATCCGCCTCAAAAAAAAAAAACTCCACCAATGCGCACCAATACCACCTGACCAAAATGAAGCAGTTTTTATTTTTTTTTCAAATTGCAAGCCTTTGCAGTTTGAAAGTTGCACTGCCATGTCGATTTGAATTTGATTGATTGTTCAGCCCTAGTTCCCATTGATAGTTGTTGTTTTTTTTTTGTGTGTGTTTCAACTCACTTTGAATCTTCTATTGCTCTGCTCGAATGTACACAAAAGTACCTCTTATTATTTCCTTATGCAAGAGGCGAGTGTGTTGTTAAAGTGGCAGCGGCGTGATGTGGTTTGACTGCAGCCTTCCCAGCAGCATGAGATGATTTCACCAGCGTGGAGGGATAAATATAACCTTCCTCTGTGTGTCTGCTTCTGCAGCATGAGCTGCCATGCTCCTCGGTTTGTAACTAAGTTGGCCACACTGTCATTATTTACCTACACAAGATGTTTTTTGTTTTTTTTTTTTTTTTCCGGCCATCTCTTTCCACGCACGTGCAGCAATACAGAGATGCTTTGTCAGCGAGGCTCTTCAATGCAGTAAATCACGCCGGCGGCTAACGTTTTAGCATCCAGCGGGGATGCTGTGGGAAAAAGGAGTGAATGTTTTGGGGATGGGAGTGTCTAGTCTAGTGGGAGGCACCGATGGAGTTTTTTTTTTTCTTTCCCTTGTGAAACATCATCGTGACAAAGTCAGAGGGGCTTTTAAAAAAACATGACGCACAAATGTATCATAGGTGATTGATTGGATCATCGTTGGATAGCATAAAACTTGACAGTCGGCTGTTGCGCATCTTGTTGGGTCAAAACCAAACTGTTCAAAATAGTCACAATTCAATTCAATTTACTCAACCCTGCAGACCAAGCTCCCCGTGCTGCTGCTGGGCCGCTCGTCAGACCTGAGACCGGGCGAGTTCGTGGTGGCCATCGGCAGCCCGTTTTCCCTGCAGAACACCGTCACCACGGGAATCGTCAGCACCACCCAGAGGGGGGGCCGGGAGCTCGGTCTGAGCAACTCTGACATGGACTACATCCAGACAGATGCCATCATCAATGTACGAGGCCTGTCATGATCAACATACAGGATACCCCAAAACTATTTACATGTATTTTTTTTTTTTTTTCTTGACAGTATGGCAATTCCGGTGGACCTCTGGTTAATCTGGTAAGAGATTTTTTTTTTATTTTTATTTTTTTATAGGAACGTTAAAGATCGTTCTTTATTGTTTGACGTTTCGGGATCATGAAACATTTCTGACCCGGGAACATGAGTGCTTTTCCTTCAAAATAAATATAACAGGTGTCTTTTAATGATACTTTCAGGACGGGGAGGTGGTCGGAATCAACACATTAAAAGTAACTGCCGGCATTTCCTTCGCCATTCCCTCAGACAAGATCCAGCAGTTCCTGGCGGAGTCGTATGACAGACAGTCTCGAGGTGAGCTGAGCTGACAACCGAGTTTAACTGTGTCTTCATCCATCTCTGGCTTTGCCTTGCCGCCCAAGTCACGAGCTAAGAAATTTCAATATGATAAGCACATTGGTGACCCAAATATTTAAATATAAGATCTTACAAAAGGAAAATGTCAATTTTACGTCCTCTTCGAGCAAATATAGTGAGTTTGGCGAAACTGGTGGCGGCGGAAAGAATTTGTAGCTCGCTTCAAGCTAAAGAAAACAAGATACGTGTAAAACTGTCCAAGGCGTTTATTAAAACCCGGAAGGAAAGTGGTTAACCAGCATCTTCCAGGCTGGAATATGGTTGGGGTTTGGGGGCGGGAGGGAGAGATGTGTTTAATAGTGACTGTAAAATTATTTCCACAAGCGTAATGTGAAAACAATCGCAGGATTCAGACTTAACAGCTGTGTTGTCTTTAGGAAACCGCCTGTCATCAGTGAGGCTAATTGGAGACGAGAAGGTGGCAGTTAAACGCTGATGATAGTGTTTGCCGCTGTTCTAAAGTGATGAGGGGGGCCTCAGATTAAGACGACAGGCGGGTAATTGGAGTTGCCATGCCAACCATCACCTTTTTTTCGTGCCAACTGCTCAATGATCATTCAGGAGGAGGCAGTTTTATGATCTGGATTGATTTCAAATGGTCCAGTCGGGTCCTTCACATTATACAGAGCCCCCCCCCAAAAAATGAGGTCAGCTGACTTCCTGAATGTACTAAAAAGTTAACTTTTTCCAATATGCCAGGATAATGACACATGACGTAAACCCGACGAGAATCTCTGGGAAATAGTTTTCACAGTGGACTGATTCTTCCCTAATCAACAAAAATAATAACGCTTGTCGAGAAGAAATCCACGTGCAGCAACTATGCACAGGAATAAAATTCACTAGATTCGCGTCAAGATTTGAAGAAAGCAATAACAAAGAAGGAAAAATTTGCCGAGAGATACATTATTATGCTCATCATAGATCCATCTATCAATCAGTGCACCTTTTAGTGTTTTTATGAGACTAATTACGAGTTGTACATTCTTGTAAATAACCAACAGTTGCGTTTCATCAGTGAACATCCAAATTATGAGCAAATACTGCACATGACAAAATTGTGAGTAACCTCGCTTTTAGTGAAAGAAAATCCAACAGCGGTCACAGACATAATTTGAGTCAGATATCTCTACTTCATTTCCTCTGGTCCGTGGTTAGTGTGGGACACACCATGTCACCATCTATAGTCAGAAACACATTTAAATGATAAGTAGATGAATGGCGTCGTCGTCTTCCTGTCCCTCTGCAGGCACGGCAGCTGCAAAAAAGAAATACATCGGCGTGAGGATGATGACTCTCACTCCAGCGTACGTTACGCACGCCCATATGTCACACGCTTCCTGCATGATTGATGACTCCACTTTCTGCATAGTGCCTTTTTTTTTTTTAACTTACATCTGTTTTCCTTTTTTTTTTTTTTTTTACATGCACGTGCATGACTACAGACTGGCCAAAGAGCTGAAGAGTCGACATCGAGACTTCCCTGACATTACCTCTGGCGCTTATGTCATGGAAGTCATTGCAAAGACGCCAGCTGCAGTGTGAGTGATAGTTTTCACACATGTCTCCTAAAGGATAAACACATTTGGGGGTAAAGAATTCTCAGAGCGCTCTCTGAAGTACTTACACAATCAAAGCCAAGTCTGTGGATAGTTATCGGGGTACTTTATTTTGCGCGAAAGTAAAACCAAAGCGACGGCTGTTTTATTTTTCTCTGTGTACGCTAGCAAGCCACTTCCTGATTAGATTGGACAATTTCATCTTTGATCATGAGGCAGGGGGAAGGTTTATTTGTATCTTATCAAGCCTTAGCCATTGTTGGATGGATCACAGGAGAGGTTTATTATTTATCGTAATACAGTCATTCTTGCAAAACCTCACACAGAAAAAGACATGGATGTAGGGATGGTCGGATGAATGGATGGATGAATGGATGAATGGACAGAAGATCAATAAATGTGGAGATGACAGAGATGGATGGATGGATGGATGGATGCATGGATGGGTGGATGGACAGAGAGATGATCGATAAAGGGAGAGATGAATGGATGATGGGTGGATGGATGACAGAAGATAGATAAATGGAGAGATACCATATGGATGGATGATGGATGGATGGATATAGGGATGGATGGGTGGATGGATGAACAGACAGATGATAGATAAATGGAGAGATGACATGATGGATGGATGAATGGACGGATGATAGATAAATGGAGAGATGACATGATGGATGATTGGATGGATGAATGACAGATGAATGGAGAGATAATGGATGGATGGATAGATAGATAGATAGCTGGAGTGAATATATGGATGGATAGAGATACTGAAGATCTGTTCAGACTTTTATTCTGGGTCCCTGCCTCAAAGAGGCGACTGTGGGTCTTTTCTGATTGGCCAGGTCATGTGACTCACCTAAGGGAACCAAAACTGTTCCCTGCTCGACTTCCACCAACAATAAACCACGGGCGGGTTCCCAAAGCCTCCATGGCTGCCCCCGCCATTCCAGGAGAGGGGGCGGGGAGGGGATTTGTCAGACGCTGAGATCAGCCGATTCTTCCAAAACCTCATGCAGGAGGGTTCCTCTCCGGGCTGCGGTTTTCCCGTCTCTGCCCCACCAGGCCCCGTTCGTGTCTAATATGCGCACTAACATATCTGTGGTGCACTTTGATGCTGTAAAAGGGGAGTGCGTGGGCCCACTAGAGAGAACCTTCTATTAGCCTGATGGGCTACAGAGCAGGTTTGTAATAGCCGTGATGGAGGTCTCTGGCACCACAATTGAAGTCTCAAAATAACACGTATAATGATATATAACATTATAACATCACGAAAGTAATGTATAACTACATAACTGATTTAATATGGAGAAGTGAGTTCAAAACAGCCACGAGACCAAGACGACATCCCTCCTCCTGATGCGCGCGCGACCCTCTAGCGCAGCCTTGATTGGCCTTGTGCAGTGTCGCGTACAATGGAATTAAATGTCTTGCTTCGTAATGAAATGCCGTCAAACAACTCAATTTGGATCTGTCGGCAGCCTCCACTTAAATGTGCAAGAATATGATTAGTAAGTACGATGATGTCATATGAGATCAAACAAAATGTTCATTTCTTGTAAACGGAGAAATAAATTGTGCAAATACATAATCATACATAAAGTTAAAAAATATACATTAAAAAAAGAAAAAAAATGCATAAAACTAAAATCAATTTGAAATTTGTAGTAAACCATCTGCAACCTAAATAATTAAAACAATAAGAGAAAATGAAATTATTCCCTCTTGCAACCTCAATGAAACCAATCCGGTCACACGATGGTATCAACTTAAATAACGTGTTTATTTTCGGCATTTTTAATTATTATTTAAAAACAATTCCAGGCCTTGGCTAGTTCCCACTTGACTTTTGTGGCATACTGAGCGACCGGTTTGTTCCTCATGCGTAATGCAGCGGCGGCCTCAAAGAACACGACGTGATCATCTCCATCAACGGCAAGAGGATCTCCACGGCCAACGACGTCAGCGCCGCCGTCAAGAAGGACAAAAGCCTCAAGGTGGTGGTGCGCCGCGGCAACGAGGACGCCATCCTCACCGTCGTTCCCGTGGAGATCGACCCCTAACCTCTGGAACTGCAGCTAGGTTCTATTCATCACCATTGGACTACCTGGTGGTAGTGTGAGTGTGTCTGTGTGTGTGTGGGGGGGCGGGGATTCTATGGACACACCATCCTCCTGTGAGTTGCCAGATTCTGGAACATTCTGGCGATGTGCCTTGAAAATGAGCGACTGTACGGAATGCTGTAAAAAGCCATACTGTACTTCGTGTGTGTGTGTGTGTGTGTGTGTGTGTGTGTGTGTGTGTGTGTATGCGTGTGCGTTTTTACTCTTTTTGGGTCACCACCAACAAACAAGAAGCTGTTTTTTTACATTTTATTTTTTAATATTATTGCTCAGTCAGGCCTTCCTGTGCACTTTTGTAGCTATTTCGAGACTCGCTGAGCACATTTAATGTGTATGATTATTGTGTTCTAACCTCTTTTTTTTTTATTGGAACAAAAAAGTACTGTAGAATATTTTGTTGGTTACGTGACGGACGGGAATAAATTGTTTCGCCTTTCATTTTTGAACCGGTTTGCTTTCATTTGCACCCACAAGTAAATGCGCATTAATCATTGCAAAATAAATGGCTGCATCATAAAAAATAAAAAAAAAGTCATAATTGATTCTTTTTATTATTTAAAACAAAATACAGATAATAGAAATTCTGTACAAAAATACATAATGCACACAACCCAATGCAATAATATAAAATGTTTATATATATATATATATATGTATAAAAAACAAACACCCAGAACAACCTAAATAATAATTAGATTTGAATTAAATTAAAATAAATACATAAAAATCTACTCAGAACAACCTAAATAATTGTTGGAATTAAATTAAAAATAAATACACATATAATGTGTTTTTGTGTGTGTGTGTGTGTGTGTGTGTGTGTGTGTGTGTGTGTGTGTGTGTGTGTGTGTGTGTGTGTGTGTGTGTGTGTGTGTATGTATTTTTTTGCCTCTGTTTATCTTTCATTTAATCTATTCTATGTATGTTTTTGTTCACGCGTGTGCCCAAACGTGCTTTGAACCCAATTTCAACCGTTAGGCGCTTTGGTGTGCATTGGGAGTGCGGGGCTGTGGGTACAACAAAAGAGCAAAACAAAAAGCTGCGTCCACCCAACTCAACATTTTTTCGCTGACCACACATGTTTGGATGGCCTTCCGATCACCGCTTCGTACTCTCTTGCTTTTCCTCCACATGGAAAAATACTTGATAGATGTTTGACGTAGCCCACAGGCTTGTGTTATGATCTGAAGTATTTAAGATATTTGTGGCTCGAAAGGGTCAAAGGTTACATTTGGGTGGAAAAAGGACAGCAAGAAGATGATGAAGTGCTTTTGCTGCCGTGACATGGTTTCAAGATGTAACTGCAAGCAAAAGCCTGGAGAAAACAATCATCATCATTTATTTAAATTACACAAGTTCCCCACAACTGTCGAACCTTCTGCTATTGTGTGATATTTCTGCACACTAGTTGGACTACTTTGGAATCCTACATAGACAACTGCATACACAAATAGAGAGCCGTTTGGTGCTACTAGTCAGGGTCCACGAAGCTACTCGTATGTGATACTGTACATGCAGATTAATTGGGCAAAGTCGTTACTAGTGCAGCACAGTAGTTTACAAGTAAGATTTAAGGCCAAAAGTGGCACTAGTTGTGTCGAATTTTTTTTTTTGTTGTTTAACTCTTACGCTAAATTGTCTTCCTAATGACGATAAACAGCGTACTAGTTCATGGACCTGTTAAACTGGATATGAAGTCATCGTCCAAAAACACCGCCACCCAACAGTGAAATCAAGGTAAAAAAAAATCTAAATAAAAACACAGCAAACATCTATGTATAAAACTAAACTTGGAATGCGACAACGAGTAATAAATATTAAAATAAAATGAAATAATTTTGTGACGAGTGACAGAACTGCTTGATCAGCTAAAATCCATTCAAATGGACGTCAGCTCAGTTTCACGTTTTTAATGGTCATCTAGCGCCCCCTATCGGGTTTCAGCGGTTAAATATTCCTTACAACCAATCAGACTCGAGTTCACTGCAACACGTGGAAATATCTACGCTGCTGATTGGACACTTATAGTGTCGGAGCCCCGCATGACTTGTCGGTTGTGGCCGAGCAAAACGAGGAGGGGAGGGGGTGTTTCAATGGCGGCCAGTGGCACTCCAAAATGCGAAAAACGGGATTATCCACTACATTTAGACCGCGTTTAAACACGCGAGTGTAGTTTGTTCGCACACCGGCGATTCCCCGGCAGTGCTTACCACTCGGGGGACGCGTTTCTGGCCTTGTTTCCACTCCGCGAGACGGACTTTAGGCGCTTGGTTTGAGGAATCAGGCCTAGCCGGTTGGCTAACAAACAAGCCTATTCTGGAGTTGAAAGGTAACACAGAGTACTTGCCAAACTTGATTATTGAAATTCTATTTTTGCCACTTGAACTCATTTCTGTCTTTGTTTTTTTATTTGCCGGCCACGCAGCATTCGAAATGTACAATTCTCAACGTTTTGTGCGGTCAAATAGGATGTGTAAACTAGCAGTTAGCACTCGGTGCTAACAGCTATCGGCTAACTTTATGTGAACTTTACAACCCGATGGCCCGCACGGAGGGTCGCCGCATTTTCAGATGGGCAAAAGTTAATTTCACCGATAAATGAACATCGGGATTAAGTTAGCTTTTTAAAAGTGCATCTAATTGGCTTGTTTTTAATGTGTCGGGCATTAGAAGAGTGACGGAAACGTGTTGAAAGCAGCTGCCGATTAGCAACTGAGCTCGGCTCACTTCTCTTACTTTCTAAGATAATTGAAAAGTAAATGGGATTTTTTTTAAGACAAACTGTTATTTCCTCCACAGGATTCCCTTGTATCGACTTCTATTGCGATAATAGAAATCAAAATAAATTTAAACATGTGATCTTTTACATATAATATATAATGTCATTTTTTTTCCAGCGTCAAATTAAGGCAGAGGTGGTACCATTCTAATCATTCGCAGAGGTCGTATGCCGCTCTCCACACTTGCTCAGTAAGTTGTTGTTCTTGGAAATTGATTTTATTTTAACAGCTGTCATGACCTTGCCTTAGAAATTACTCACTTTGAAAAGTCACAAAGCAAGCATATGTAAAACGTATTCTGTAAAATCATACATGCAGTTGTGTGTTACAATATAATAAAATACACCTGTTAAAAAAACCCAAACATTTTCAAACACCTTGGCAATAGCAAAAATAATCTGTCAGCAGTTTTGGACTATCCTCCAGCTGTTACCACTACATCTCCATTTGCACCACGAAGTGACGTGGGAATGTAGTTTGAAACATTTGGCTGAATCTGACCAAATAACATTGCGAAATACTTCAGAGTTCATCCTGCTGCTTTTGTCATCATCATAAGATATAAAGGAACCATTTCCTTTGACAGCTATACAGACCTACCTCGCCACGGAACGGCTGAGCAATTAATTGTCCCTTGACTTTTGGTCCCTTAAAAAGCAGGAGACACATTACAAAGTAATGTGTAATTCTTATACAAAGCACTTGATTGGGATGCAAACGCCATCAAATTGAAGCGCAAGGTCTGTCGCTAAAGCACATGGTGGTGTTTTGAGCCCCATAAATGAAAACTGCATTCATGTCCCATTATTTCTAGCCTGTTTGTAATGTCACTGTGGTCCTTCTGTTTCAGGTCACAGGTAATATGTAACATAAAGTCATCACGATGACATCCAGATTTGGGAAAACGTACAACCGCAAGGGAGGCGAGGCTAACTCCAAGTTCGAAGAAGTCTTCTCCAACAGGAAGCCCACCCTGACCACCAAATGGGGCGAGACCACCTACAAGGCCCAGCTGGGGGCCAAAAGGCCTCACGTGAAGTCGGGCGAGCTATCCAAGAGGCCCCGGCTGGAGGACAGCGACAGCGGGGACGACCCGTTTGGGTTCGACAGTGACGAAGAGTCCATGAGCGTCGATGAGGGCGGAGCAGCCGAGACGGTCGCCGAAAATGTCGTGACGACGGACAAAATTCCAAGTAAGGAGAGGGAAGGACTCGTTTTTGACGCTATGATATTGCAAGGGTTGCAAAAATCTTTTTTTTTTTTTTTTTTTTTTTTAACAAATTTTTTAAAAAAAAAAGAAAAAAAAAAATGAAACCCTTTTTTTGGTTTTTTTGGGGGTTTTTTGAAAATTTTTTGGCTTTTGAAGGAATCTTGAAACTGGCTGAATGGAATTGGCCGTTTTTTTTTTTTTTTTTTTTTTTTTTTAAGCAATTTTTTAAAAGACACAGAGCAAAAAAAATCGAAACCCTTTCTATGGTTTTATTGGCGATTTTTGGAAAATCTTGTGACTTCTTCTAAAGCAAAATATGGTTGCCCCTCCCAGTGTCCAGACTGCCAATGAATGGCCGCTGAGGAATGTCATTGTTGTTCACCTGAAGCAATTAAAAAGTCCACCCCGTTGAGCGGTTTGTTGTTTTTGCGTCGTCTTTGAAGTTATGATGTCACATAATGTAATATTCCTTTGTGTTATTGTCTGTTAACAGGCAAGACAGCAGCTGACACAAAGACCGTTGAAAATAACAAGCCACGGTGCGCAAGTGCGCCACAGAGCAGCCAGATGCCGGCGCCCACGACGTCTTTGTCAAACGCAGCAGCCCCCTCGGCTCACAACTCCTCAGGGACCCAGAGGACCCCCGTCGCTCCTCTGTCTGTCGTCGCACAGTCCACCGATGTTCCAGGTGGCAGCGGAGACCTCCAGACCACCTCCTCCTTGTCTAATGATGCACCACCGTCAGAAGAAAGTCCAGGGCAGGAGCCTCCTCCAGAGCCAGTGGACAACATTCCCCCTTCCCCGTTCACCCTCAGAGCCTCAAACTGCAAGAAATACCAGCCGCGCAGTCGGTCTAACAAATTATTCTCCGAAGACGATGCCGACGCGCCCCCCGAAGTGGCGACTGCTCCCGAGAAACCCAACAGCGTCGCTTCTGCCTCAGCGAGCAACAGCGCCGCCAACGCAAAGGTGCCGGCCAAGCCCACGGGGAGGGGAGGCGGCAGGGTCCGCGACTACACGGTCCTGCACCCGTCCTGCGTGTCGGTGTGCAACGTCACCATCCAGGATTCCATTGAGCGCAGCGCAGATGAGCTGGTGACGCCGGCCACGCCTGCCGACCTTGGCGACGCAGGACAGATGAAGAAGAAATCGGAGGCACAGCCTAAACATGCAAGGTAAGTGAGGAGGAGGTTGGGGATTCACTCGATGAGCATTCCTGTGGATCCTTAAAAAAATGAACTCATTCAAGATGCTGGCCGTTTGCACTGATCTCCCCCCAAATTCTCACGGCTGACTTGAGTCGGTCTCTGCACTTTAAAAGGCCTTGAAGCCATGAATATAAGCAATCAAAAGCAAGGCATTCATTGGCATTCAAATGGCTTCGATCAGTCTTTCAAAAATGTTAGCACACGATGAGTTCGATTTTACGATTGGAAATGATCTCAGTTAATTAACTTTGACATTAAAAAAGTTAATTTGAGATTGAAAAAGTCAATTAACTTTGAGATAAAAAAAGGCAACTAAAAAATAGTGTTAGCAATGAACTGCAACAAATCAAGGGCACACCGGAAACAAAATGCACAAAAGGGTCGTTGCACTGAAACGCCACTTTTTCTCGTAGATTCCGAACCGCTTGCGTCAAGACCAAGAAGACCAAGGCCGAGTCGAAGCTGGAGTTCTTCGGCTTCGAGGATGAGGAAGCCCAGAAAGGCGACGAGGCCTCCGAAGGCTCCGGCGGGGGGAAGAGCAGCTACAAGATTAAGTACTTTGGCTTTGACGACCTCAGCGAGAGCGACAGCGACGACGACAGCCCCCACGTCAAGGAGAAGAAGGCCAGGACGTCCGCGGCGGCGTTGGCCGCGCTCAGCTTCGGCGTGGACAGCCCCCACACCAGTGACTCCCAGGACAGCCAGGCCAGCAGCAATACAGGTATGCCGATTTTAAAATCTGCCGGCCAATTCAGCGGTCGGGCTCTACCGTGTTTTAATGAGTTGAAAAATGACATTCTCTTCATAATCTGTTTTGACTTCATGGCGGACGATATCCGCAATGTGATTGCGCTACCCCGGCTAATGTCACGTGACTCTTGCTTTTTGTTGTTCCTCCCCGCAGACACTTTTGACTTCGCCGACGACTCCAGTCCGGGGGGCGCCGAGGGCCAAAAAGGACGCTCAGGGAAGCAAAGCGAAAAGTCCAAGGACCTCGGTGGAGGATTCAAGAAGATCTTCAGCGGGCCTAAAAAGGTTTGTGAGTCATGATGCGATATTTGTCTCCGTGGCCTCGTGAAAATCGGTGAAGGCGCCGCTTTAACCCCATGACAGCTGCAAGATGAAGAAAGCGGTTCAGCGCGCGTGTTGCTAACATCACCTTATGGGCAACCTCATCTGAATTATTCTGCTCCAGTTTGCTGCGTTGCATTCACGGCACAGCTTGTTTATCTTGATTATGCTCTGCATCGGCTTTGGGTTGTTTGTTGTGGTCGGGCTTCCTCCGTTCCGCGCGTCTGCTACGCCTCACACACGCACGCATACACACACACTAAAACCCACTGCGCTGTTGTTGTGTGATATAATTGCACAGCACTCTTTGTCATTTTCAGGAAGTGTGCTTTGTGGCGCTCGGGGCTTGGGGGCGGGCGGAGTGGGGGGAGGAACTTGCGTTCCGTACCGCACCACCGACATCTCAGACTCGTCGTGCTCGTGTTGTACAATATTCATGTGTTCTCTTTGTGTTCATTTACAACAACAGCGCTTATGTTCGGTGCTCCAGCGCTTTATTTAGATGAACGGCAAGTGTAGAATTTCTTTTACAGGCTCTCTTTGTATCAGTGGCGTTGGTTGGTTTTGAAATTTAATGCAGTAAATTCCGGAACCCCGTTGAGCGCTATTTATTTTGACTTTACACGAGGAGGAGTTTCTGTAAAGTACAGCGAATCCTTATAATACATCCAGACCCAAGTGCAATATTTGCAAATCTGTGATCGAGTAAGACAGCTTTCTAGCTTCTGAGCACATTTAGGAACACACTTCCTAAGCACACTGTAATTGTCTTTGAATGCGAAAACAGCAGGGGTGTCAAACTCAATTTTTGTCACGAGCCACATCATCGTCGTGCTTTCCCTCAGTGGGCCGTTAGGAGAGAAAACTATTGAAAAATTTTGTCACTTCATCATATTACAGGACCACTTCATGCCAAATCGCAAAGTTTTAACCGAGCAGATTTCGTTTTTAATGAAACTTGGTGTACATGTTGATTATGCTGACGCAACACAAAACCTCAAATTTTAGGTCAATCGGAGCAGGGTTTTGGGAGCCACGGCCCACCAAATGTTTATCTTTGGCAAAAAGGGGCGTGGCCACCTTCCTTTGAACCCACATTTCAGGAACTACCGGTATACATGGAGGGCATTTTGCTGGCGAGGTTTCCACTGCGATGTGTCGCTATGTGTCACGTCGTATCGCTTCTTCTGTTTCAGTCCCCCGCCAAAGCAGTGTACAACGCTCGGCACTGGAACCAGCCAGAGTCCGAAGAGCTCCCCGTGCCGGCCCTCGCTCGATCGCAAACGGCTCCGGTAAGGCGCCGCCTCCACGCCGCGCAACAAATTGTGTTTGCCGAACATTTTTGCCTCGTCGAGCATTCATCACGTGGCACTTAGGAGCGCCGTTGAGACGATGGAGACGCGTTGTCTTAGTTCAGCGCACGATGCATGCAGCATTATGGAATCATTACCATTTGTTACACAATTCCCCGTTGGCCCTCCTGAGCACGAAGGCGGAATATTGTTTATTGGTCTCTCAGTAGTCAACGGTTCTGCTTTTAATTGCTCTAATTAGTCTCTTTCGCTTCGAGTGGAGTTGTTTGCCCTGACGCTGAACCTCCATTTACAAAAATGCCGCGTTTTCATCTCGCCGTGCTCCCCCACGCGAGTCAATGTTTGCTCAGGGACTCGCAAATTGCACTTTGTCAACAGGGATTTTCAAAAGTTGCCCTCGACTTTGCACTTCCTCATCTGTTAACAGCACTTATTCAGGACCTGTGTGCTTAACAGACTATTCGGCTGCGTTAAATTGTCAAGACATGTCATTAAACAGATTTTGTGGCTGCCGCCTGAGTTCCATTTCTCTTTTCCTGCTTCCTCCTCCCCAGGCCATCTTATCGAGCGGCGGCAGCAGCAGCAGCAGCAGCAAGGACAGCAACTCCCATAAAGATGACGGCTTGTTTAAAGCTCCTCCGCCCCCGCCCAAAGTCATTAAATCAGAGACCATCCCCACGCGACCCTACCAGGACATCGTCACGGCTCTCAAGTGCAGGAAGGAGCACAAGGAGGTGAGCTGTAACCCAACGGGGGGGAGGGAGGGGTGGCACGGTGATTTCGGTCTTTGATTCACGTTCACATTTTGTGTGTGAGTGAAGACCTCATCATTAATTAAAAACGGCGTCCCACAAGTCATTTATTTTTGGTAAATATTTTGGTCTGATATGTTTACGCAACTGCCACATAAATTAATGTGAAGGATGGTTTATCGGATTCAGTTAAGGGTTGGTAACTGACTAAATGAACACTTGGACTCGCAGCCATTTAAGCGTAAACAGACAACTTTACAGGTTTCTACCAAACAAGTGAGGCATAAACACCACCTGGCAAACAATGCCCCAAAATTGACATATAGCTTAATTATCTACCTTCTGTCATCGAGTGGAAGAGCATTGGATAGAGATAAATTGACAAAAATAATTGGCATTGGATAATTTCTAAAGCCACACCTGATATCTCTCACGCATTACTGGTGCAAATCCGATTCAAATAGTAATGCAAAAAAAAAAAAAAAAAAAACTGTGGCTTTATCACATCAACGATGGACAATTTAGTGTCAGAATTCGAACCCCAGCCTCACAAGTGTGGGCGACACAAGGTAACCACCAGGCTGCCATGATATGAATACTCATTCTGAAGTCACGCTCCCCTAAAATTGCTCTCAAAAAGCTTCAATTTGAGATTCGGGGGCTTGGATTTTCAACACACAGCCTGGAAGTAACAAATTTTTAGATGATGGTGAATGCATTTTGAACGTTAAAACGCCGCTATTACGAGAATTCTGCCCATCCAAAATGCTCCCGCAGAAGCGTGAAAACATCAACAAACCAATTTCATCATTTCATCAATCGTAGAAAGGGTTCTGTCAGTCGTCATCTGTACCTGTGGGTAAAAAACAAAAAAAAACAAAAAAAGCAAAAAAGGACGTTTCGCTTCTCTCACAGAAGCTTCGTCAGCGGTAGACAACCCTGAAGTCTCCGTGAAGACTCCGGGAAGTTGCTCTGCGCTAAAAAGCTGAGCGTGGCCTGTTTGAGGACTGGGTGGGGATGGTTAGTCACGCCCCTATTGGTTTATTAGAGGCCCATTGGTTTCTAAATTCCCTATCATTGGGTCTTGATTAGGCCTATTGTTTGGGCTAAGGCTGAATAGCTACTTTCAGTTAGCCTGATCAGCATGTCTATGTCCCTTACTGGTCAACAAGTTATTGTAAATAGGAGACAGGTTAAATCTGATACCTCCTTCACGGTTCAGAGAGGGTGAAAATTTTTTAACAAAAATCGCTTCTTTTACCCCCCTTTCAAACCATCTCTTTTCTGTTCCTAGGATTTTTACTTGTTCATCAGGCTACCGCTGACGAAGCTTCTGTGAGAGAAGCGAAACGTCCTTTTTTGCTTTTTTTGTTTTTTGTTTTTTTTTTGTTTTTTACCCACAGGTACAGATGACGACTGACAGAACCCTTTCTACGATGGAACTTTCCTGTACGACTGAGAGCCTCCACAAGCATCATTTCATCAAAAAAAAAAAAAGTGCATCAGTCTTAAAAGTTTCCTGCCTTCACTGGGCTGTTGGCAATTTTGTGCATTTTTCCGTCTGCTGGTTGAAGCCAAAGAAAGCGATCGCGGTGCTAATCGCAACAATTAAAAGTGAAGTAAATCCGTCACGCGGGCTTTGAGGTTGTCCACACACGCAGCCTCGGCGCCATTACCCCGGAATAAGCGTTTTCCCCGAGAGGTGACGGCATGTTTGGGCAGATGCCGCAGCTTTTGCCAATTAGCTGCAATCAAGCTCCTTTGCCTTCTTCCAGCTCTACACGGTGGTGCAGCACGTCAAGCACTTCAACGACGTGGTGGAGTTTGGAGAGAATCAAGAGTTCACAGATGACTTTGAGTACCTGGAGACGGGCTTGAAAAGCAGTCAGCCGCTCAACACGAGATGCCTTAGGTAAGCGGAGCGAAACGCTTAGTTTGTCTTCACCGATGCTATTTTGGTTTTTTGTTTATACCTCGCCTGTGACACATTCAACTCCAACTGTATTTCTCGAGCACTTTAAAACAACCGCCGCTGTATACAAAGTGCTGTACATGGAGCAAAAATAATTCATACCAAAAATGAAGAACAAAGACCGCAGAAAGCACCAAAACAGTCCAACTAAAAATGAAATCTCATGCTGAGCCAAAAGCCAAAGAATAAAAATGAGTTTGACAGATGGGCAACGAGGGGGCTTGTCGAATGTTCAGTGGGAGGGACCACTAACGGAAAAGGCTCGATCCCCTCCGAGCCTCCGCTTAGTTCTCGGTACCGAGAATAGCGTCTGGTCAGAGGGGTAAGGTGGGGCGAGGCCATTTCAAGATTTGAAAACAAATAATAGGACCTTCAAAAGAACCCTAAAATGAGCCAGTGAAGGGATGCCAGAGTAGCAGTCAAGAGGCGAGCATTAACGTCGGTGTTTCTATTATGAGTGCCAAGTAGCTCATTAAATTGATTGAACGGTGCAAGTGCTTGTCAATTAACATTTGTCCACGTTGGCGCGTCTTTGCCAGTCGAGAAAGCGACTCGCGCTTCCCGCCAAAGCTCATAACCCAGCAACTTGCTGCTTCAGCGTAGCTTGGAAACATGCCAGGGTTGTTTTTTTTTTTTTTTTTTTTTCTTGAAAGGCTTTTGAGATTAAAATAATTTCATCAGCGAGAGCGCACGTGATCCGAGTTTCGGAACGACACCAAAAGTATACCCGTCTCCCGCATGGGCTTTTTATATTTTGTCTTGATGATTCATGCTGGGAAGTTGAGGAAAATATCAACACTGGCCCTCACAAAAATGTCATACTTTTTTTTTTTTTTTTGCAAGCAGTTAGCAAGAAAGAAAAATACTGCCGTGACTTAAATGATATAAAACATTCCTAATGGGCTGTTTTTATAACCTGAAGTTTGGTCATTGTTGAGTTCTCAAACATTTCCCGGCCACGTTGTATCCTGTTCAAACCACTTGTGATGGTTTCTATTAGCGCCCTCTCTTGGTAGCGCCGCAGTCGAATTACTCGGATGATTCGAAAGAAAAATCACAGGGATCACTGATTCTAAAATGATTCGAGCGCGACAGACCTGGAAATATGCTCACAGCTGATCACCGCAATCGACCCGTAATTGATCGCGATCACATGATCGCCCATCCTGAGCAGCCGGTATTTTCTCAAATGGTGAAAGACGAAGGGGAAGAGACCATTTGATCCATGTCATTCTTGTGCGTGCGTCCCAGTATAATCAGCCTGGCCACGCGCTGTGCCATGCCCAGCTTCAGGATGCATCTGCGGGCAAGAGGCAAGGTGGCGCAGGTCTTCAAAATGCTCAGCGATTCGTCGCAGCACCCGGTCAGTCGTAAGTCGTCCCGTATGATGTTGGATTCCCCCGCGGGTTCCCGTGCTCGCTCACTTTTGTTTGTCCGTCACTCAATCAGAACCTGGCCTTGTGCACGGCGGCGCTCATGTACATCCTGAGCCGCGACCGCCTCAACATGGACCTGGACCGCGCCTGCCTGGAGCTGATGATCAAGCTGCTGGAGCTGGACCAGGACTACTCGGCCCACCAGGACCAGCTCACCGCCAAGGAAGTGGCAAAGGTCAAAGAGAAGATCCGGAAACTGTGCGAAACGGTACACAACAAACACCTGGACCTGGAAAACATCACGGTGCGTTGGAAGCTATCGCTGGAAATTGCAGAAGACGAATAAAGTTGAGGTCGGGCGCTGAATTTTATTCTTCTTTTTTTTTTGTAGACGGGTCACCTTGCTATGGAGACGTTGCTCTCTCTGACGTCCAAAAGAGCAGGCGATTGGTTCAAGGAAGAGCTCAGACTCTTGGGAGGTTTGGACCACATTGTCGACAAAGGTACGCCAAACCTTCACGATATTGCGCATTACGCTGGACACTGTGTAGTTCAAGTGACACACTTTGAATATACGTCATGGCAACGTCAAGAGGGGGGAAAAAAAAACACAAGGAATGGGATATCTTCTGATTGCAATCAGGCTTCTTCCAAAGTTGGATACAAATCTGATTCTTATCAGATTTGTGCCAATGCGCCGTATCAGATAAACCCGCGTCAATGCAAGCTCGACTGCCTCGAAATACGGTCATCCCTGATATTTGTCGGGCGATAGGGATCCGGGTCTGGCGTGAAAACCATAAACTGTTGCCGGCAAGTGATGCCATTTGTAACCTCGCGGTCATTTTATTTATTTATTTATTTATTTTGTGCCAACTTGGGGAACAGTCAGAATTTCGTCCTGTACGATGCTGATATTCCCAACCGTACCTGCCCAAACACCCGCTACAAATGGAACCCGCTACAAACGGATACTACAGCAAGCATGAACAACTAAATATGGTGTGTCCATCACTGACTTTAAAAAACAAAAACAAAACCTGACAAAAAATAAAAACAAAAAATGTGGAGTAATGCCAAAGTCGCCCTGGTTTAAATCAATGGCGTCCGCGCATTGCCGCGTCCTGCGTTCAGTCAGTGCCAAGCTAGCGTATTGGATATGTGTCACTTGAAATGTCGATGAAAAAGTAGACGGTCAAACGCATCCGATGGAGACATTAAATTAGAAATGGGGCTCTTGGACCTGCGGTGTAAATCCATTTTAAGGGGCGCTTTCCAGTGGATGTGCCAATCAAGTTGTCTCGTTCTTCATTGTATCGTTTGCCTAGTGAAAGAGTGCGTGCAAAACCTGAGCCAAGAGGACGACAAGGAGAACCTGGTCGCATCTTTGTGGGGAGCCGAGCGATGTTTGCGGGTCCTCGAGAGTGTAAGTGGGAGGTCTCGTCTCGAGCGTCATCCCCCTGAGGCCAAATTGGGTGCTAAAACCATGCGCGCTTGCTTGGTTTTTATCTGCTGCTGATTGATAAGCCCCATCAAAAGTCTGCTTTTCACCTTTACAGTCGATGCCTTGACTCCCCTCCTTGTACTCGTAATTGATATCCTTGCTTTCACCTCTGGGGGTGGGGGGGTGCGCGGGGGGAACGACAGGTGACCGTGCAGAATCCGGAAAACCAGGGCTACTTAATTGCCTACAAGGACTCGCAGCTCATCGTCTCCTCTGCAAGGTGAGGCGCAAACCCGTCGGCGGTCTTTCGAAAGCAACTTTGCGTTTCAATTAGGCTGCCGCTCACACTCTTTTCATGCGCGCCGGTCGTCAGAGCGCTGTGCTACTGCGAGGATATGATCCAGCGATATAGCAGAGCGTTGAACAACAGCTCCTTGTCGGCGGAGTCGGGCGCCGCCTCGCTGCCCCACTGCAGCTTCAGCAACGTGGGCAAGGCGGTGGAGGACTGCATGAGGGCCGTCATCGGCGTCCTGCTCAACCTCACCCACGACAACGGTAGGTAACGTTTGGCTCCAATAGACGCCACAATGAAATCAGATAGCCTCCTCTGAACCCTTCGGTGGTGTTATTGGGTGCACTTGGCTTGTTTTCAACTTGAAAACTCGATTAAAACAATTTTTAAATGGGGGAAAAAAGAAAAGCAATAATACACAGATGATTTTATTTTTCAATGTGCAAACACTAGTTTGCCCTTACTACGCAGAGCAGTAAAATTAACCCAAATATACTCCCAATACACTGGTGTCAAACTCAAGGCCCGGGGGCCACATCCGGCCCGCCACATCATTATATGCGGCCCGCGAAAGCACCTCACACATGCCAACTTCCATGGTCCTTTCTAAAATGTCTTCCAAAATTTTAAATCCTCATATGCAATAATTATGATATATTCTAAGCATTTTCTTGTTGCCAAACACTCATGATAGTAACATAAACAATAGTTGAATCAACAGTTATTTTTGACGTCTTGATATGGTTGCAGTCATAACGGCCCTCCAAGTGAAACACGAACCAAAAATGAGTTTTGACATCCCTGCTCTAATATATTGAACTCATTCACTCCCAAAGACGTTTTTAAACGTCTTTTCAGACTTGGTCCAGAATTGGCTGGTACGGAATGTGTTAATATACATCGAAATGATTTGACCGCATTCACATTAAAAAAAAACAAAACTTCCACTACATGAGGTAATAGGATCTCTTATCTTCCAGTGTCCAAATGATTTTGTTTTGTCTGCAGAGTGGGGAAGCACCAAGACGGGCGAGCAGGATAAGCTCATCGTCACGGCGCTGAATTGTGTTCTGCGGGTTCCGCGCTTCATCCCGCAGGAACAACGGTTCGACGTGCGAGTGCTGGTGAGCCGCTTCAAATTTTTGAGAGAGTCATTCCAGCCCAGGCCTACTATTTCATTTCTTTTTTTCTTTTTTGTTTTAAATAATTCACGTGTTCCGCTTCTTCGTCCAGGGTCTGGGCCTGCTCATTAATTTGGTGGAGTACAGCTCCAGAAACCGCCACTATCTGGTGGACATGGTGTACAGCATGGATGACTTCTGCCTGGAGGACAGCCTGACGCAGCCGGCCGACCCGACGCAAGCGGACGCTTTGGCCGAGACTCGGGAAGACGGAGCGGAGAAGCCCGAGGCCTCCGGTGCCTTGGCGGCCCTGGTCAAGGTAGGGAACGTATTCGGGCAAAGTGTCGTCGCACGTTGGCTGCCTTCTGTCATAGACGGAAGAATCGGTGCCGAAAAAAAAAAAGTGGCTCTTTCTTTGCCAGCTCTTCCTGGAGCGAGAACGCGCCGCCATCCTGGCCGAGGCCAAAACCGACGACCTCATCAGCGAGGCGCCCAAGCCCCAGGACCAGAGCGGCGAGTGGAAGGAGACCATGGGGGAGATCCAGTGGGTGGCGGCCGAGCCCAACGACAGCCAACCGCAACCGGAGAATCCAAAGAAAGAGGAGGAGGACGAAGAGTTGGACCTAAACAAAGGTAAATGATTGGATTTTTTTTTTTTTTTTAGCCTTTTGTTGAGATTGGAAGTCAGCTCGGGAAAAGTCGGCCACTCGCTGACATTTGACAATAAACATTTCACCCGTTGCCGAAATATTCCACTCGTGACTTTTCACTATTCTGCTCTCACAGCCTGACACTGAAAAGGTCAGGCGGAGAAAGATGCTGGAAACTCTGATTTGTCGCATTTTGGTCGGATCAACCGCTTAGTGTGGAAATTACGCTTTTCAATTGCGGCCGCTGCGGGCAAAGGCGTGCAGCTGGTTAAGGTTTTTTTTTCCCCCCCTCTTGCTTTGTCGAAGCTTTGCAGCATGCCGGCAAGCACATGGAGGACAGCATTGTGGCCTCCTACACGGCTTTGCTACTGGGATGCCTCTGCCAAGGCAGCCAGGTACACACACACACACTAACACACACACACACACACACACACACACACACACACCAGTTGATGTTTGCAGAATCACCGGAGTCAAACACAGTTTACACTTAAAATGGTCTCACGTCAACGTGTTTTGCCTTTTTCTGACAATCGCGCGTCTTCCCTGCGGTTGGGCAGGTGAACGTGACTACTGTGAGACGGCACCTCCCCAAAGGAGACTTCTCCATCATGACGGAGATGCTCAAGAAGTTCCTGAGCTTCATGAACCTCACGGTGAGTCTCGAAGTTGTTGTAAGGGGTACTGAGGGCTCGGCCATTATTCGATTTTACTGATTACATTTGACTGTTTTTGCGAGAAATATCCTTCGCGGCGTCTGTAGTTTTAAAGCAGTGGTTTTGTTGTCACCCGGGGATTCACATTTTCGTGTTGTCAATAATTTGGGATACAATTTTCTATAAGGGACCATTGGTACTCACCCCGTTGAGAATCACCGGATTGAAGCAGATTGGCACAGTTTCCGTTGAACTCGGTCAATTTTATTTTTCAACAAAATATAGACTAGTTGGTACATTGAGAAGTGTATACCATTTTAAGTTTAAATCGGTCAATCAATCAATGCGTTAACGTTCCTCCATTTTATTTCTTCTTCGTAAGTCAGTGTCCCATCACCCATGAGCTATTGATAGAATTTGAGAAGACCTCTGGGCCGGGCTAACTATTATATTTACTCGTACCCAATGGCACCATTTTATAGACGCACATGAATCAAGTACAAAAATGCGTCCCCTTTACAGCGTCTCTCTTCTCCTCCGTGCGTAACCGCTCACCCCTCCCCTCCCTGCTCATCGAGAACCTCAAAGCTGCAGCTCCTTTACGCAACTCTGCAAGCAGCCAATCATATTGGGGCCCGCTTAGAAGTCCCCCAACCTCATTACCGGTGACATTATTGAAACCGTGACTTTTTAAAGACCGCGGGAAACTTTCGAACCAGTTATTCGCCCATGCCAATAAATATATAAACACCCACACAAAACCAGGTGTGTACATCTTCCCAATAAATGATGATTCGATACATAGGGGTGTGATACGATTTCAAGGAGAGTACATTTTAAAGTGTTAAGATACAGTTGGATACACAACTCCTCACAATTTGCCGTCTGGCTCTGTTGTTTGTCTCTCCCAGTGTGCGGTGGGCACCACGGGGCAGAAGTCCATCTCCCGGGTCATCGACTATCTGGAGCACTGCTAACAGCGGACACTCAAACTAACGCGCGGACCGCACAGCCGAGGGGACATGTCGGGTGCTCTCAGACCAGAACCGCGTGGCGGCGGGATGTGGGCCAAGGGCGGGAGCCGCGCCCGACACACGACACACAACCGAACCAAAGCCAGCGCTAGCGCTCCCCGTCAATATCCACCACTCGGATTTCAGTGGCAAGGGGGGTGGTGGGGGGGGGGCAACGTATGAAATTTCCCAGATGGTTCCCTTTTTATTTTCCCATTTTATTCCCCCCATTTTTTTAAAATCTTCTACGTCAAAAGCCAAGAGTGATCTCGCCGACCAGCATGAAGAAACAATCACTTTCATGCATGTCACAATGATGTCTCCATGCATTCGCTGGCCCTCGTGTTTGCAGTTGAATGTCAAGGGGGTCCTTCATGTATTTTGGAGTTTATGTTCTCACATTTTCCAATTTTTCATTCTCCTTTCTGAGGGCCTTTTATTTGAATTTTATGAATGCGGAATCACTTTTGAATGAAATTGGCACTCGAGTGACAATGGCTCAAGCCGGACACGTTTTAGCGCATTTTTTTGTTTTAGATTATTTAAATCCTACAACACAGTACATAGTCTCACAATGAATTTTAACCTTGTAGATGTGGACTACTGTGTGTGCTTTTTTTTTTATTTTTAATTGTAATTTTAATTTAATTATCGCTCATTTTATTGTAGCGTCTAAAAAAAAAAAATGGACGCTCACACTGAAAAATTGCGAGCACACTGAGTGCATCTTCAAGTCCAACCACAACATGTGATGTAAGACCCATAGTAGCTCAACTCAACTATGTGGTATTTCTCTCAAGTTCAATCTGTCATGTATGAATCTGTGCGATTTCACCGGACTTGTCGATTAGCATGTTTGCCTCGCAGGAAGGAGTTCTGGGTTTGATGATGGTTGTTCTCAAGCTTCCGTTCCCCTAAACATACATGTTAAGGTTAATTAAAGACCCTAAAGTGTCCATAGGTGTGAGTTTGAACCCTTGTCTATAGGTGGGCTACGGCAGGCTGGCGACTTGTGCGCATATCCTGCCTCAGCTGAGGATAAGCACGATCGAGAATAGATGAATGGATGGTTTAGTTGCTTATTATCTGCTATTATGTAAGGAAATTAATTTGTTTTAAAACATGGTTTCTGTATGTTCAGCCATCTGCCCACAAGCTTCTCCCCACCTTTCACAAATATTTATATCCCCCCCCCCACCCCCCACGTGTTGTCATTTCAGCCATGCACGTCTACACGGACGTCATCCGCTCGGCCTACGGGCCACCAGCCCTCAGTGATGAACTTTAACCTTGCAAAATGTCTGCTCTGTATGGAATTGTAGAATGTAAATACTCATGTACATAAGCAATTGATGGACATTGACAAAGATGCTTAGACTACTTTTTGCCCCCACCCACCCCACCTCCTGTCTTCCCTCACCAACTACCTGGAAGCTGATAATGTTTTTATTTTATACAATATTTGTCATTTGGAAAAAGAATCAAGGAGTGAGAAAAAAAAAGTTTGTACCCGTTTCTGTGTAAATAGTAATGGAATAAGTAAAAAGAAAAAAAAAACGACGCCTGACTTTATTTTACCATTTCTATTTTCCATGACGTTTGTAAAAGTAGAATGGCAAAACGCACTTTACACCTCACCGAATTACGGCAAAACGCACTTTGCGACACGACAGCGACAACTGACTTCACTCGTCATTACAAAACCCACAAAGACGAGTAAGATACCGTCACGGTTTAGCTTGCGATACAAACCGGTTTGGCAACAGTCAGAAAGATGAGATTGCAAACATTCAAGTACAGCAAAGTAACGCAACCGGGGTGTGAGGTAAGTTTGTGAAAACTGAAATGTGTTTTTACGACTGTAGTTTTGTGATCCTAAAATAGTTCGGTTAGCTTGACTTTAAGGTTACGACTTGAGATTTACTTGTGACTTGCACATATGTAACGTGCGCTACGTAGTCACTGATATGCAATAAATTGTATTGCTCATATATTGTAGTGAGCAGACACTCTTCACCCTCGGGACTAATTCCATTTCCTGTTCTTCGGTCATCGCAACACATCCCCCCGCAATTGCCTCTTTCCCATCACTGCTCGACTTTTCGTAGCCTTTTCGAATGCTGATGGAGGGCAGTGGGAGTTCGCCTCCCCCACCCCACTCGGTTTAAAAGAATTTTTTCGGGATGCCAACCACTCCGAGCGAGCGAGGGAGCACAGGAGAGGGAAGATGAGGTGAAATGATGCTGCCGCCATCGCCGCCCCGGGATTAATTTGGAAGCTGTCAATCAAAACGTCTCTCCAGCATCCACATCTGGCTTTACCACACAGCCACGGATGGCCTGGCATGATTGAGCCTACAGGTGTTTTCATGCTCCCGAGGTGCCACCGGGGGGCGTTAGTACTCTGCTATGGTCTCAGAATTTCTTTTTTTTTTTTTTTTCTTTTTGCACACACCTCATCAGTGGTGTTGCTTGCTGATTTTGCCTCAAGCTGTAGGGATGCTCATCTTTGGAGACGTACATTGCCTCATCTCGCTCATACACTCCGCTGAAATGAGCAACACACGCAGTCAAAATCGGTGCCTTCTCCTCTTACAGAATTTCATCTGTGCATTTTTTTTTAATATGTCCTCATTAGAGAGCATAGAGTAGGGTGGACCAACCTTTTTTTAAAAGTGAGAGCTGCTACTTGGGTACTGATTAATGCAAGGGCTACCAGTTTGATACGCTTTTGAAATGACCTTTGTTATCATTACTCGTGAATAGCTACCATTAAGTGTGTGCATCTGTCCAATAAAAGACAATTTTATATGTATCTCGGTGGAGCAACACATGCAAACAGACAATTTCACAATAGTCACAGGCAAATATTGTTTATGCTCCGCGAAAAATGAAAAATATTGATTGTGTGTGTGTGTGTGTGTGTGTGTGTGTGTGTGTGTGTGTGTGTGTACGCTCGTGAGGGTGTGTGCTTGTGTGTGTGCACATCTATCTGTCAGTGAGTGAATGTGGGAGTGCTGTGCCCATCCGCGTGTTTTCCTGTGTGTTGGTCGTAAAAATAATCGTGAGTGTGAATAAGTGAGTGTGTGAGTAAGTCTGAATGTGTCTGAATTTGTGTGTGAGTGTGGGAGTGTACTGACCATCTGTTTTCCTGCCTACGTGTTGATAATAATAATAATAATAATAATAATAATAATAACAATCATAATAATAGTGACTGTGGGAGGCTTATGTCAGTTTGTGTGTTTTTGTGCATGTTGCTAAACTGTGTGAGCGTGTGTTTGAATGAGTGTGTTTGTTTGTGCTACAGATGTGGGAAAGCCTTCACAACGGGAATTAAGACTCCACACTTCAATACAGCCCAGAGTGTCATGATCCTGTTCTCATTGTTTTGTTCAGTCTCTGGTGGGAGTGGAGGGCGTTCCCTCCAGAGCCGCACCTGTCGTTAATCTGCCTCCTTAACCAGCTGCCTTTAAAAACCCAGCCACCCCCAACAACTGGCTGTTGGATGATTTGCCTTGCTCGTGACTGTTGTCTCAAGTGCCAATTTTCTAGAGGCTCATCCCCTAATTTTCCTGTTTTAGTTCTTGCCTTAGTTTTACACATTGTGTCATTAGTGGGTTTTTTTTTTTTTTGTTGTTACTTGATCCATAGTGCTCGTTTGTATCGGTCTCGTCATTGTATTTCCTTGTCTTTTTATGACAAGCGATTTACATTATTTTTGCAAGCGTTTTTGGTTTGTCCCGTTTTGTCCTGGTTCCTTACCAGTGTCTTATGTTGTAGTTTTTGTTGATAAACCATTTTGTGCAAAGACCTTATCCCTTTTCTACGTTTGTGGGATCCCCTCCTATTTGGATTATTCCGGGACATCACATAGAGACTCTTTCTATGCTCTGGTAAGCGCTGCTGTTTTGGTTAGCACCCTCGTCCTCCCGTCTTGCCTTTGCGTGGTAGCTCACCGAGCCCCGCGCTCTCTCTGTCGTGGAGCTCATGAGTGATGAACTGCCACCGGGCAGCAGCGGTGGGCGCGGCATTCCGGCTAACAGAGCCTCCCCATGGCTTCACAAAAGCAAAGTCAAGCATTAGTGGCACGTGAGGGCCTCTAAACGGAGACCTTTCTTGTGTTTTTTTTCTGTCTCTCCACATTTAATGGTCTCTGCAAAACATCCCCCCCTGCGGGGCTGCCGAGGACTCGAGCTAAACTTGCGCTGCAGACGTGACGAGGAGGAAGAAAGAGGCCCATTTGGTGCTGAAGTTAGTTGTATGAGACACCAGCTATGGCCAACGGCTCAACTGAATGAACAGTTTTGAAAACTAACATTTAGATTTTTTTTCCCTCTATATGTATATATATATATATATATATATATATATATATATATAATTGTATTTATTTTTTTAGCACAGGCAACTACAGAGTCTGTTCAGTGTTGTTGTTTGCATGCTAGCGTTAGCTTGCAGGCAAGTCGCCATATTGGGACAGTGGTTTTACTGCTGGCGTAACATTTTGTGATATTTGAAGAGTAACTGTCGTCTGATTACATAACCGGAAAACGTAATGCGTTAAGATTCGTAGTTACTGGAAAACGGGCACATTTTGGAGTAATGCGTTAGCAACATGTTATCAGCACCACTGACTGCCACCTGGTGCAATAGACCAAATGCAGTATTTTGTGACCTAGTGTGGGGACGCCCAAAATGAATGCCATAAAAAAAAAAAAAAGAGGATTTTCATCCAAGTGGAACAATGAAAGTGGGTAGAAATGCCTCCTTTTACATTGTTCCTTAAGTGTTTATTTCACAATCACTCCTGAGATGCGACAAAGGGGCAACAAGGGGGGGAAGCCGTGAAGCATTTTAAAGTTAAGAAATAAAAATAAGGATAGTTTGCTCCTCGGGGTGAGTAAAAAGTTTTCACAAAGCAAAAAAGCATCGATTCGGGAGTGTTTTGTCTCCTCGGCCGCCAACTGGAATTGTTTTGCATTTATTAGCGTCTGAGCTCATTCACCATCGGACTGTTTACGATTCCATTGTTTTTTTGTTTTTTTTTTTCTTGTAGAACTGACCAAAATTGCTCCGACACACCAAGAGAGGGAGGCTGTTTTCTTCCTGTTTGAGATTCCGGATCCAACTACGACAGTGGGTTAGTTAAATCCCTGTGTGAGTGTCTTCAGTTTATAGCTGGCTGAATGATTTTTCCGATTAATTTTAAGGGTAATGTAAAATGAGTTTAGAAATCAAGTGTTTCGGGCTGATGAGTTTGTGGCATATTTACAGTTTAAATTATGAGCACGGTAAACCTTTTTTTTTTTTTGTGCAGTTAACTATTTTGATCAAACGCTTATTCATATTGGTTGTAATTTTGCAGTTGACCACTAGTTGGCAGCACAGTATTGAATTGAATACAACTTTATTGTCAGTATTTAAATGAAGATTGTAAATGTGAAAAAAAGAACAAAATAGGAAGAATTTCAGCACCGCCTAATTGTCTAGCCGGCCTCTGTAATCCCGCTTTTTATGCCGACAGAAAGTGACGACTGTCGGCTTGTTTATAATGTACATCACGATTCTTGATGTATACTGTAAGATGATTCGTTTGTTAGTGTAGCGACAACGACATTTATTTACGACAACCACAGAGGGATCAGCATTTTGTTACTCTGCACGTAGAAAGGGTTCTGTCAGTCGTCATCTGTACCTGTGGGTAAAAAACAAAAAACAAAAAAACAAAAAAGGACGTTTCGCTTCTCTCACAGAAGCTTCGTCAGCGGTAGACAACCCTGAAGTCTCCGTGAAGACTCCGGGAAGTTGCTCTGCGCTAAAAGGCGCTACTTTCAGTTAGCCTGAAAGTAGCTATTCAGCCTTAGCCCAAACAATAGGCCTAATCAAGACCCAATGAAAGGGAGTTTAGAAACCAATGGGCCTCTTCACCATAGGGGCGTGA
This sequence comes from Hippocampus comes, assembly GCF_001891065.2. Lineage (NCBI taxonomy): Eukaryota > Metazoa > Chordata > Actinopteri > Syngnathiformes > Syngnathidae > Hippocampus > Hippocampus comes. The sequence goes on along the minus strand of NW_017842054.1, from coordinate 3,311,652 downwards.
CTAACCATCCCCACCCAGTCCTCAAACAGGCCACGCTCAGCCTTTTAGCGCAGAGCAACTTCCCGGAGTCTTCACGGAGACTTCAGGGTTGTCTACCGCTGACGAAGCTTCTGTGAGAGAAGCGAAACGTCCTTTTTTGTTTTTTTGTTTTTTGTTTTTTACCCACAGGTACAGATGACGACTGACAGAACCCTTTCTACGATGGAACTTTCCTGTACGACTGAGAGCCTCCACAAGCATTACTCTGCACGATATTTTTGTGTTATCCATTGCACTTGCTCTTTCTCACGCCCTCTCTCAAAATATGTGTTTGAATGTGTCTCTATTATTTAAAAAGTGTGATCTTAAAAAAAAAAAGATGCATTAAAAAAAATGCCATTTTGGATTTCACGTATTGTGGGGCTGGTCTGGAATGTAACCCTTGTACCTTTTCCTTCCGTATTCGTGGCAGAGCTCAGTCGCTAATCTCCACTCTACCCTCCTACGCTAAAAAAGACAAAACAATAATATAACAGCATTCCGCCAAAGTTAGTATTAAGTCATGAAATGTTAATGAGACAAGGGCCCGGGAACATTTTTGCTCGTGATCTGAATAACCATCCAGGCACAAAAACAACATTGAGCATTTATTTTGTACTTTCTCACCGAATAGCGCAGCAATCCGAATGACAAAATGTACATGGAGGTTTTGCCGGCGATGATATTTTTTATCTTTTCTTTTTCCAGCACATCAGGTTTTGAGATATTTGTATTTCTTGTCCTCTTAAAAAAAAAAAAAAAAAAGCGCAATCTGGATTTTACCTTACCGATCAGCGCCATCCCAGGTGGAAGGTATCGTCAGCCACGGCGTTGTCTTCATGTTTGGCGTAACTAGCGGGCCAGCAACACACGAGGACATCTCCAATTCGGCATTTGCTGAAAAGAGCCGCAGATGCATTATGAATGAGGACCGGTCATGTTTATTCATGACCCCGGGCAGCCCTGATTCAAAACGTGTGAAAAACGGCTTTGCTTTCGGGCGGAACAGATGCACCAGATTAGAATCGGTGTTCAGTATAACGCACAAATAATGAGTCTACTTACTTCATCTAATTATATACAAGCTCCGACATGAGATTATTCATTCATCTTGTTTTTATTCCAAAGCCCCCCTCATTAAACCTTAACCTCGGTGGTGTATAATTACTGGACAGATCTGCTAGTGTTTGGAACATCTTGTCAGCCGCATTATGTGGTGTTATATTTTATTTAGTGTACTCTGCAGCAATTTTTTTTTTGAAGCAACAGTTGCGTCAATAATCGGGAATTATTCAGTAGGAAGACGGCAGACTTTAGACCCCCTCCGCCCCCACCAACCTCCCTTCATCGCATCTGCTTCTCAAATTTCGATTGACATCAGACAGTATTCGTTTCGTGTCTCGCCTGATGAGCGAGTCTGGCACCTTGACGCCGCATTTCCACATACGGGATGCGCGGGGTTTGACAAACACCTCGCTTATCACTTGACAGATCGGCCGAGTGGAATTGTCGGCAGTTGACGTTCAAATCACGTTGAGAAAACATTGGCGGACCCGGGCGGGTGCTTTTTTGCGGTTGCGTTAGCCTTAGCATCAATGCTAGCTCTACATTAGCGTTGGATTTCAAGACGTTATAACAGCTGAGTTCGGGCGTCTCGTTATTGGGCGCGCGCTGTACACCGTCTTCTGACTAACGCGGTAGTTGCCGTCATGTCATCGGAGCGTATTCTTTATCCTCTGCGATGAACGACCAATTTTCAACGTGACTGACTCACGAGCTGAGATTACCTCCATGTGCAGTACTTCCCGAAGACCTCCTGCCAGCAGGTGGCGAAGGTGCACGCACCAGACGGAGAAGCACAACGTCTATTAAATGAGAGCAAAAAGTGCGGCAAAAAAATTTTACATTTCTTTTCATTCTATTCTATTTCGTCATGACCGAATTTTTTGTGAAGTACAACATGACCGAGTGGCAAATTGAGGCGGTTCTATGAGACAGCGCAGTGGTTATATTTAAACTGCAGTCAGGTGTGTGATACTTTTCGTTCTAAAGCAGCTGTATTGCGAAATGTTTCATTCGGGAAGAAGTTTTGTTTACCGACAGGTTCCAAAAAAAAAAAAAGAAAAAAAAGGGTCAGATTTGTGGTATGCTTCCGCCGCTGCTGCTGCCTCTCACTTTGACTCCCTCACTCCCATTGGCACAGTTAAATTGAAACCATGGGGAGGAGATCACTCGCCGTGCTAGAAAAGATTGTGGGCGAAAGGAACGGCAGATTTGAAAAACTTCAAAACTTCAAAGCTGCTGATTGAGCAGCGGTGGGAAATCATGAAGTCCACCTGATGATTTTGCCAACTTTTTACTTTTATGATGTTTATTTGAAAGTTGACAACTGCACTTTCTGCTCCGTACTTGTCAAAATGAGAGAGCTATTTATTTTTAACTCAAAGCGTGACAAGTCAACGTTAAAAAAAAAAAAAGTAAAAAGAGAGACATAAAGTCAACTGCATTTGAGATTTGGATGAAACCTGAACCAGGGAGCAAGTCATCAAAACGGGTCCTGGATTTAAATGAAGGTAAAGATAGATAGCAGAGTCAGTACTTTTTTTGTTTTTACTCAATTGATGAAAATTGTTTTTTTAGTAACATGATTAATTTAATCAACCTGGGAGCACCACCAGGTTTGAAACCCGGCGACATTTGCTCAGCGCAACATAAAATAGGAATCCATTTACTTGCTGAACCCAGGCCGTGACAATTCCAGTGGTCTGGAGGTTGGGCACTTGTGGCCCTAATGGCCTCTGAGTGTCAAAAAATGGTGTTTAAACAGAGCCGGTCTTGTGGCCGTTCTGCCAGGGTCAGAGAGAGATGTAAGGCCGTTGCCACGGAGATAAGCCAATACACACTGGAGTGAAAGAGTCGAATTAATATTTATACTTTAGCCAGTCTCTTCAAATTCAAATTGACATCGCACTGTAGTAGAGCGCCATCTTCAATTGGCGACGGCTGCAATTTGGGGTTCGTGGAGTGCGGGGGGGGGGCTGTATCACAAGTTGATTATTTTTCAAAAAGCGTCCGGGTCGAGTACATATTGTGAGTACTTATGCGGACCCACGTAGACGCGTCGCCTCCCCTACGAGCGGCAACAATGGTAGGGGGCTGGGGACCCAAACGTGTTTGGGTTTTCAAATTCTGCAGAGAAAAAAAACCAATTAAGCCGCCTGGCTTCACATGCTGGCCTCTGTCTTCCCGCTGAAATACGTTGGTGGTGATAATTATCTTTTCTCCTCATAATTTATCCGCGGGTACATTAGCATGCCGCGTTTCTCACTGGGTGCTAATCGGTCCATCCGAAATTTTCCACCCCTTTCCAAGCTGAATCCAGAAAAAAAAGCCTGATTATCGGGTGTCTCGAAAAGATTATCCTGAATGATTATCATGTGGTGTTGGGTGTGTTGCGAGGTTTTTTTTGAATTTTATTATTTTTTTTAAATCTGTTCAGAAGCCAGTCACGCATATATTTACAACGGCAAATCCGTGTGGGGTCAACACCTAGTTGGGTCGAGCCACAAACTCCGGCATTGTGACGTGAAATTGAACCATAGCTCAGGATGTGACATGGAGGCAGTGCTGTCAGTCACTTTTCAGCAGTCATGAGTTTGCCAAGCATGAAAATATGGAAGACAGTCCTGGTCGGGAGCTAGCTTGTTTCCAAATGATTTTGTTGTTCTTCATTCATGCATGACTGAAAAGACAGTAAAGTCCAAAAACAAGGCCTCACGTCGCTCCCTCAGCTCCTCTTCCGTATCGAACGGGTCGACTTTGAAAAAAGTTCTACTTCACCTGTCCAAACTGATGCACCTTCAGGGACAGAAAAAGAATGTTTTTGTTTAAGGGGGCATATAATTGGAAATTGATTTGAATTGTTTGTTCTGACCGGTCAGTTCTGTGTAGTCACCCATCAAACACAAAAGTTTTGATGAGCTGCCTTTCTGAAAATGTCTCGGAGTGAGTTCAAACAGCAGGGCGAATATATTGTACCGAATAACCATCCCCGCGTGGACTTTCTCCGCCGAGTTTGGGTGAAGATTCAGAGCCACTTTCAACACTGTCCTTGTGAGGATGAAGCGGATCAGAAAATGGATGGATGGATTAATATGTCCATGAACATGATTGTGTGTTTCCATGCGTGTGTACGCCGTGTTCCCTCATACAAGTGCGCCTGCGTAACCATGGAAGCAGCGGTGGGCCTTCGGAATGACAATGTGCGTTCCGCCGACCAATTTTTTTTAGTTTTGCCCCCCTTAACCTGATGTGTGTAAGCCCTTTTGTCAGAAGCAATTTCACACACACACACACACACACACACACACACGCACTTGCACAATTAATGCCCCCCCGTCTCGTTTAATTAGCTTCGCCATCAGACTGTTGAGCTCGGCGACCGCGTCCCTCGCGGGCCGCCCTCCCGCCGACCCAAGTCCAGTCCCCCAGGCCTGCTGGGCTCTTGAAAATGACGCCGGTGTCACCGTCATCCACCGCATGAACAACGAGCTAAAACTTTTATTTTTTTTACTCTTTAAGTGCGTAGCACCTGGGGAAGACACGCATGAGTCGTCGGCTTCATTAGCCATCTTAACAAGCCAGAGACAGAACACCATTCGGCATGGATTCACTAATCAAACGGCTAATTTCATTAAGGTTGCCTGAGGAACGTCATAATCATTCCCATGACTGGAAAAATAATTGGATTGACTTTGCTCCAATGAGGGCTCTTGTCGACAGCTTTTTATGGTTTTTTTGGTTTTGTTTTTTTAGAAAATCTCTCACTATGAGTCAAAAGTAATGCACGCCAATGACAGGAGAGTACTTTGAATCCGAGTGGGCAAATTCACGCTTCTTTTTTTTTATAGAACAGAGTGCCACTGGTAAAATTGTGTTTTTGTGCCAGAAGTGCCCCAAAGTGGTATAATTCAACATATTCACAGATGGGGGGGATGCAAGTCTGAAATTTTCAAATGTCAAATGACCTTTTGCAGACAGATTCAGTTTTTTCAAATCATTTATTCGTATCACCCTTATTCACAGAAAAGTCTCAAAGGGCTTGAAATGCCCATAGTTGGCAAATATTAACGACATCAAGACCTCAAGAGGGCAAACAATAAAAAAAAATAAAATAAAATAAAAAAAAACAAGACCTGGGGGGTGCGGGGGGTTGAGGCTTCAAATGAGGATTAGGGTTAAAAGTTCGGGTTTAAAACACATATGGGTGGGTAACTAGCGGCCTGCAACCACACTTTGAGTGGCCCCTTGAACAATACAAAAAATAAAAAAAATATTTCAAAACATTGACAAAAAGAAAATGAGCAAATATGCAGGGGTCAACTGTAGTTTTAAGTTGTCATATCACCATTCACTACTAGGTGGCGTTTACCTGAACTTGAGTCAGTAGGTCCCACATTTTTGTTTCTGTTTTTCTGCGGCTTTGGAATAATATGCAGGACAGACATAGGCCCTCAATAATAAAATTTAAATTCTGAGACAGTGAGTTTTTGTGAGGAAAAAAAAGATTTCTTGTACTCATTGTTGGTTTCCTCTTCAGCAGTTATGTGCCGTCCTTGAATATTAATTGATATGCACGAGAGCCCTTTGCACTCGAAAAAAAAGAAGAGTATGTGATAATTTGTTGTTTGCTTCAAACCTTTTGTGGTTGGGTTAGGAGAGTGTTTTTTTTAATACATATATTGAAAAATGTCTTATTAAAAATGAAAAGTATTTTGCACATATACACATATTTGATCCATGGTAACATACTTTGTCATCCATTTGATTTGGAACGGCGTGGTCCAATGTACCCCCCCACCCCCCACCCCTCCCATAGCTCTGATGAAAACTTGCGGGTCAGTGTTTGCAATTATGAGGGTATGAAACAAGAGTTAGGTTTTTACATAAAGGCCCAGTTGAAAACACTTTCCAAAGTTCTCATAAGCCGTCCAAATTGAGCTCAAGTGCTTGCAGTGGTCCTTTTTGTGACAAATAACTATCTGATGGAATTGTTTGTTTTGAAGAAGGAGAAATCAAAATGAAACGTCAGTATTGACTCACACACAACATTGCAGCATAATCAGCAATTACGGCAACAACAAAACACGAACAAACAATTGTTCTGTTTTGTTTGCTATCCAGACCGACGTCAGACCGTCTGTTGACTCACCGAGCATTCAAAGTTGGAATGAAACTTGTTACTGGCGTCACTTTAATGTGGAGGTCCACTTTGCCGTGGTCTGTGGGGAGTCAACAAAGACGGGCAGGCGTCTTTGACGGGTGGCAAGACAAAGTGCAGCGTTGAAAATGGGAGCGCCAGCTGTCAGGGGGGGGACAACACTCCAGCCACTCACGGTTGGGGGGGGAACCACTTGATGCTGGTCTTTTCAAAAATTTTGCTGAATGACATGAGTCATAGAAGACGGTGTATGAATTCAGATTTTTGTTCCCAAACACATTATACATGTTTGAAGAATATTTGCCGAAAATTGGGGAAAAACAATTTTGAAAAATAACACTGGTCAATCGTAAATTTTAACCGGAGATGGCTTTAAGTGTCTCAAAACATATTTTCGATGCTGACAAAAGGAAATATTTTGGACTGCTTTTTTTTTTTTTTTTTTTTTTTGTTTTTGAGATATTTTCATTTTTTATTTTTAAGATTCGGTTGCGGCCTGCAAGAGCAATACAAATTTTATCATGTGTTGTAATTTATAGCCATGACGTTTCGGAAAAAAAAAATTCCACTTCATTCATATACACATATTACAACAATTCGTTTAGTCACCCAGCATAGCCTAAACCTAATCCAACCTTAACCCCAACGACTTTAGCTCGACGCGCGTGATCCACTTTATCCTCATGAGGGTCGCGAAGGGGGCTGTCTTCGGGCAGTAGGCGGGGGACACCCTGAACCGGTTGCCAGCCAATCACAGGATATACAGAGACGAACAACCATCCATGCTCACACTCACACCATGGGACAATTTCGAGTGTTCAATCAGCCTGCCATGCATGTTTTTGGAACGTGGGAGGAAACCGGACTACCCGCAGAAAACCCACGCAGGCACGGGGAGAGAACATGTAAACTCCACACAGGAAGGCCGGAGCTGGAATCAAACCCGGTACCTCTGCACTGTGAGGTCGACGCGCTAACCACTGGCCTACCGGGCGGCGCCCTGAAGTAAATTATTTTTCCAAATCTTTCAGCCCTATGTTATGCTCACGAAACAAAAGGCTCATTTGGGAGTCTTCCCAAGCTTTGAGTTGTTGTCCTCATGCTTTGTTGTGTCCTCAGCGTGGACCAGGGGACCACCTGAAAACACACCTCCGATCGTGCCGGGCCGCCAACTCCCGGCTTCACCTCCAGGCGTGCCTCTGCCGATGCTCCCGAGCGTCATTTGAAAGTATGATTCTCGGGAAGATATTTCCAAGCACAGAAAGCCATTTAAGCTCCGCGTTTGAAATGCCGGCTGACTGCGGCGCGTCATGGCGATGGCGTGTCGTGCCTTCAATACGATAACAAGTGGTTGCGTACTCTGACAAAACATGTTTGTTTTTCCGTCTTATACCCCCCCCCCCTCCACCTCCCCCTCCTTCTCGAACCCTCCCTGCATCCAACACTCCCAGCGCCGCATTGTCAGGCCGCGTTCAGAGTGTGGCCGGAGGGGATTTAGCCAATGAGAGTCCGGGCACGTACGAGCGGCGCGGCAGCAGCTGACCCAAACTGCTCCCTGTGTTAGGATCTCAAATGCGGGGTTTCCAGACAGAGTTAGATTTTCAGGTGAGTGTTTATTTATTTATTTATTTTTTTATGTCAGGATGAGGTTTTCAAGGCTTGGTTTCGGTTTCAAACGCGGGGCTCAGGGTAGCAATTTAGATTGACAGATTAAGGTTTCAAAACCTGGGTTGGATTGTGCGTTGGAGCGTGCTGGCACACTGGCCTGGCGCCACTCCGCAGCCCCGCACGCAGATACGGGCGCAAGAAACTCTCGTCTCAAAACCCCCGTTTGGTTTTTGATGTTTAGGAAGTGCGGTCTTAGGCCAAAAATATAACACCTCACACACGCATAACAACCTAACTCCCCAAAAAAATGTCACTTGCCAAAATAATTTTCACAATCGCCAAAAACATCTCAGGCCCACCTAAAAACAAACAAAATTCCCCTCCATAAAACCACCCTCACCTAACCTCTCAAATGCACCCAAAACATTTTCGCACACACCAAAATAGCTCACGCAAAAACTTAAAACACACATACTTCTCCCACTTGCCAAAATACACTCTCACTTACACCAAACAACCTCACATACTCACCCCCCCAAAAAACTCTCACCCACAAACCTCTCACACTCACCCCCCCCAAAAAAAATCACATTTCCCACACACACAAAAAGAAAAATCATACATGAACCCAAATCCTTACCCCCAAAACATCTGAGACTCCCCACAAAAATTCACTCACCAAATATTTTTCTTCTTCAGTACTTTGCTTTCTGAATATGAAAACTTTTTCAATATGTGTGAGAGTTTTTGGGAGGGTTGTGAGATTTACTTTATTTTTGGGGAGGGGAGGGGGGGTTGGGAGTTCCTTCGGATGAGTTATTTTTAGTGTGTGAGGTATTTGTGTGTGTGTGTGTTTGTGTGAGACGGATTATTTTTGTGAACGTGAGAGGTTATTCCGGTTTGTTGCTCTCCTTTATATCCAAAGTGTCCATCTTCCTGCTTACTATTCCAAATTCTCCCTCCAGTCGAGCCTCATTGTTGCGCCATAATTAATTGATAAGTCCCCCGACTTCTTGTCATCATGCGCTGTTATTCCCCCCCCCCCCACCCCTTCTCTTTCTTTCTCATCTCTCTGCAGCCACTTCCCTCCTCCTCCTCTTTCTCCTCCTCCTCATCATTGCATCTTCCAAGCTCAGTGTTCGGCTCGCCTAATTAGAAATCCCCCTGCAGGTTTTGGTTACAAAGCAGAATATTTACTGCGAGCGGTTCAGTTGAGGGTTTCTGGGTCAAGCCAGACGGATAAGCCTCAAGTTGGAGGGGTTATCTCGACCCATTCGGGACTGCCGGCGCATTCATCTGCTTTCGAATAAAATCAAACTTCATCCACTTTGGGGCAGCCGTCAACTGGCGTTTCGACCTTTTTGAACGTGGCCCCCTCAAAGATCACTGAATACTGTTGTGGTGTAAAATGATAATAGGTGCTTCGTGGAGTGAGCGGTTACTTAGCAACAGTGCCTCATACACTGGCGTCGAGTGATGGGTGCCGGCCAAAACAAGAAAAATTAATGGTGGATATAAAGCGCTTCCAAACATGCAACCGGAATCCCGATTGAACGCCTGAGCTACCATCAGGGAGGACCAGGGCCATCGAGACATTTGATTGACCTCACTAGAAAAGGCTCGATTCCCTCTGAGCGTTCGCTTAGTCGACGGTACCTTTAATAGTGTCTGGTCCGCAGACCTGAGGCACCGGGTAGGGCGCTCATAGAGGTAAGGTGGCGCGAGGTCATTTAAAGATTTGAAAACAAATCATTAGGATCTTAAAAAGAACTCTAAAATGTAGAAGGAGCCAGTGAACCGATGAGTGGGAGTTATGTGCCCTCCTCCCCCTCTCTTGTAAGGAAAACTAGTGAAGGTGAGACTGCTAAATTCTTGATAATGTCAATATCTGATCAAGGACTAGGCAAGACCTGGCCAGGGTCGAGTCCAAGACTCAGTAATGGACCATGATTGTTATTTCACGAAACCATGTTGTAAAAGGTTACGTGGTCCCGATTCTTGCAGTCACTAATCCCAAAGTCGCATTTTAATGGATTCCACTGACTTGCTGTCGTCCCATTTTTGTAATCCTCATTACTTCCCGTCGTTAATCTGACGATTGACAGGTAACTGCGGTTCGGCTCGACATGGGGCGTTTGATGGACGCAAATGGCCAGAAATAGTTGCTCTACCCGGCGTGGATGGCGGGTTTTCTCATAATTGCCGGCTGGTCCAATTAAAGAATCCCTATCCATGGACTTAATGGCTGTGCTGGAGTCATAAGAGCGCAACCTGAGAGCAAATGGCACTTTGAAAGCATTCCGTCAATATCACTGAAAAGAGAACTCGTTACTCCACTGCGGTCCTTGTCGTCAACTGTTGCCTTTTTGGGGTTTGAGAACTGCTCAAAATGAAAACAATTGGACTCATTCCACACAAGAATACGAGTGCATGTACTGTCATTACACTTCAAATACTGTAAGTTTTATTTGTTTACATTCTCGCTCATTGTCTTAAATCCCACCGAATAGGAATGAATAGGAAGTCAGCCATTTTGGGGCAATTTGCAGGATTAAAAAAAAACAAACAAACAGAAAACAAACAGGTTCCTTTCTGTGACATTATCAGACACTTTCTAAACATCCCCACCAGCAGAAATCGTGGTCATGTGAATACATTGCTCGTCAATTCAATCTCAAGATCTTCCAAGCTCAAGGAAAGGTCAAGTCTGAGGTTGGACATGCTCCACCTCGATGGCTGGGCAATTAACGGCAATGAAGCAGCCTGCATCCCCCCACTCTCCCCCAACCCCCTCCCCAGTATCATCAGAGGTGTGAAGATCTACTCTTCTTCCCCCAGATGAGTTGTTTGCAGCGTATCCGCGCTCTGATTTCCGCATTTCATAATCATCTCCAACACAACAGTCGGCGCGCTCGCGCTTCTGGCGTCGAGCATCTCCTTCAAGTCCGAGGCTGTCTCATGTCAGATTTATATGTTGTCTGTCTTGGAGAAAGAGCGCCCATGTTTTTTATTCCACGGCACACTCGACTCATGAATTATGCAGCTCTCCAGGTGGAAATACAGCCTTGGGCGACTTTTTTTATTTTTTTTTTCCTTCTTCTTTCCCTTTTTTTTTTAACTCCCTTCCATGCAAATTGCATTGCAGCCTCCCATTTGCTGCTTTCATGGGGATTGCAAGGAAGGCTAAAAAAAAAAAAAAAAAAAAAATCGCAAACATGACAGTGTTTTGTTAGCAGCGACAAATGGCGATGGGTAAATGTCGCCCCACAGTGTTGTTTGAGTCCTTTTCACTGTTTTATGCATTTCTTTTTGTCCGTAATTGCCTCTTTCACCAGGCACACATTGTAACACACCAGTGATATTATTTAGATTCCTCTAAGAGACACCGTATTCCATTTGCATACCAGTTGCGGTTTATATATATATATATATATAACATACACTGTATATTGTTGATATTGAATAATTCAAACAATAATTTAAGACAAAGACAAAAATGACAACTTAGTGTTTCTTTGTTTATTTTTTTTCTCTATTAATATGTGTGTGGATAAAATTTGGGTCCAGGCTTTTATTGGAATAGCAGCTTTTTCTTTTCTGGCAATAGTTGTTTTTTTAGAGTGCAATGATTTTTATTTTTTCTGCTTCCGGTTCACATTTTGGTTCCACCATTCCTCCTCATCATTGTATCCAAGCTGGTTCTATGCTGTCCTGAAGAGTCTGATCTGACGTTTCTGCTCTGCTCCTCAATATTTTTCTTTCTTTGGCGTGCGTGCGTGCAGTAAGTCAAGCAATTTAATGCCGCTTATGGCGCCTTTCAGAGCATCCCTTACGGATGATTAGTATCCTTTGTTTCTGCTGGTCGGCGTCCAGCATCCACTCAGATTTGTTAGTTTCATGTCTTGTTTGGAATGAAAATAAATCCCATTATTTGTTTGTTTTTAAAGTATTCTAAGAACAAAGTAGGCATTGGTTTGTTAGCCCATGTTAGCTAGTTGACTGGATTACGTAAACGTCATCAATGGGGTTCTCGCTTTGATGCAGCACCAACACAGATTTAAAAACAAAAAAACAACAATCAAAGGAAAATGAGTAAAATATTGATCACAGCGCATACCTATGGGGAAAACAGGCAAAAAGAAATCCGTGGTTAATATTTGATGTATTATTTATATAAATGTGTAGATTCATGCAAAGTTCCATTTTCAGTGTCTTAGCCAAGGCAAACCTGTTGAAAAAGTATTGAGCATGGAAAAAAAAACCCCTCAAAAATTAAATTATTAAAATGTTTAATGAATAAATATGAATCTAAATATCTGATTGTGAAAATATTTGAAATAACAAATACAATTGTGAAAAATATGGAAATATAATCCCCTGTTTAACAATAAATAAAATGTCGAACCAAGATAAAATTGTGAGTGTTTAAAAAATGCTCAAAAATATTTAGGTAACACAATTTTTTAAAATAAAAAATACATAATTTATCTGAATTTATATTTAAGAATCACTTTTTAAAAGTAAGATAAATGGAATGTTGATATTATCAATAAAATATTGAAATGTAACAATTACATTATTGACAAATAACTACAATATTTGAATATATTTGCAGAAATATTTAATGTAATAACAGAAATATTCAACTATAATCATGACTCATATTTTTAAATAAAACAATAATAAATCATCTCAAGATAGGAATGATAGTATAACAATCATTTCGATATTTATAGTAAAAATCCAAATATTTAGGTCATTATCATCGAAAATATTTTCCAAAACACTTCAAAGAAACCCACAGCCTCCAAAACAGAAAAACAATATAGCAAAGCATCAACAAGAATATCATTTAAGTGGCCAGCTGCAACCCGAGCGACCTTCAGCGCATCCTCCCAATCCGGGGGAGATTGCTGCTGAGCCTCTCGCCTCTCGACCTAATCATCAGATCGAGACCTCCCGGTGCAGAGATGAATCATAATACAAAAATGTGTATATATAAAGTTAAAAAAACACATACACACACACATATATCCTGCTGTTTCCACCTGCGGACCGCTCACACCAAGATACAATTAATTCATCCCCGCTCACAGCCTTGGACCGTCCCAGTAGCGCGCCTCTCATCCCATGAGCTGCTTTTCTTGTCTGTATTTGCATATCAATGTGCAGTTACACAGCCCGCAATTTAGCATGGATGAAAAGAAAGCGGATCATCCAAGTCCAGCGCAAGCAGAAACCGCATCGGAACGGAACAGAGGCTCTTGATGCAAGCGAGGTTTCGCCGACTCAACACGGCAACCTCGATCCGAGTGGCGCGCTCAAGGAGGAAGGTTGAGAGTCGACTCCCGACTGGGCGGCGGTCCGAGGGGTGGCGGGTGCAAGTGGAAGTACAGTCCTGCCGGCTTCCTGGGGCCGAGTACCTTCGACTCTTGCCATTACTCCTCCTCTTCTTCCTCTTTTCCGATGGCAACCTCTGACCTCCCGAGCGCAGCATGGCAAGGATGAGTCAGCAAAAGTGAGCGCGGGGAAGTGAGTAAAGAAGATAACGCAGGGGTCAAACTGAAATCCGGGAGAGTGAGAGAGCACCGAGGCGTATGCAATAGTCGCCTGAAAAATCGATGAAAATAAATCACAGCTACAATCTAGAATCTTCATCGCTAAATAGACGTCCTGGTTCGTCCGCAATCACAATTTCTTCTGGGTCTACTGGAGCAAAACCTTTCATTAATTAGAGCACCGTCTCCTCCGAGAACTCTCCCCCAAGAAAAGGATGCGCAACAGTCATTGACAAGTGCAATTAGGCGGCTGGGTCATGAAGTGGTGCGTCTTTGAGTGAAAATACAATCAATGCTTTCACTGTCTTGCTTTTTTTTTTTAGAGACTAAGAGCCCAATCCAAGGATGACGCGTGTCATCTCAGCAAAAAAATTTTGAAGATTGTGAAGTCAACATGTACAATTCAAACCGCAAAGCAGATCTGCTTCAATTTTCTCCGGTGTTCTTTTTTTTTTAAACCGGCGGCTGTTGCCAGGCATACTGAGTTGAGGTGGGAGTGGTCGGTGATGAATCTCGGCCCCTGCGGGACCCTGGCTGCAGGCCATACACTGGATCGAAACATTGGAACGTGCGAGCGATGTATGCAGAGAGAGCGTGAACAGACATCACATGCGTGCACGTTGACGCCTGAAATGAGAGTCCTGGGGTGAGATGTCCAGGGGTCACGAGAATAACTTGTCGATTCGCAACCGATTTTCTTCACCCGCCCGCCGGGTTCGGTCCCACGTCCCGCCTCCCGCCTACCTTCCCGCCTACCCTCTGCTTGACTTGCCTGTGAGAAGCGAAGCAGCTTAGCCGAACATGCAGAGCTTCTCCTGTTTGACAATGGCCTTCAAGTCAAACAACAGTATCAGCTCATTAATGCGCGGGGATCAGATCAAGGCTTTGCATATTCTAATAATGCTAATAAGGCAGTGTGGCCTAGCATTAATTGATGAATGTGCCTTTGGGTCTAATTACCCAGGTGTACGCACAGGAAATTTTACATAGTTTGCCTGTCGGAACTTGTCATGGAGATTAATTCTGCATTTTGTCCCGGCTAAAAACGGAAGAATTCCCCCGAACTTGGATAAGAGCTTTTTGATGTGAGCCAGCTTGATGGTGGAGGTACTGACAGCGCAGGTGGTCCTGGAGGGGGGGAAGATTGGGATGTAAGAAAATCAAGCCGAACAATTTTCTTATCGAAGGGCCAACCTTTTTTACGCGCCAAACATCCTGGATGATCTGATTGTGGATAGTCGTTAAGAACGATGTCATCAATTGAATTACCTGACAGTCACATGACGCTGGGTGAATACCAATGTTGGATGAAAGTGAAAGTTGAAGTCTCACACCGCGCCACGCAAGGAGACATCGAAACATTTTGTGCTGCTGTTTCCAAGTCATGCCAAAGTCTGCATGGACTGGAACTCAAGTGCTCTCAAAATCAATGTAAGAGTAACATTATTATTCATAAATAATATTATTATTATAATAATAAATAAATTTTTTAAATCATAAAGTTATTCATTTCTGATCCGCTTTATCCTCACAAGGGTTGCGAGGGGGTGCTGGAGCCTATCCCAGCTGTCTTCGGGCAGTAGGCGGGGGACACCCTCAACCGGTTGTCAGCCAATCGCAGGGCACACACATACGAACAACCATCCGCGCTCACACCCGGAGAAAACCCACGCAGGCACGGGGTAGTACAGGCAAACTCCACACAGGGAGGCCGGAACCGGAATCGAACCCTGCACCTCTGCGCTGTGAGGTCACCGCGCTAACCACTGGGCCACCCACCCGCTGCCCAAATATAAAGTTATTTGAAGTTAAAATATATGTACGATAGAGCAGTGGTTCTTAACCTGCACATTCACCGAACCCTTCATGAGTGAAAAATAAATATATATTTTTTAAAATAAATTCAAGATATAACCCCCCCCCCCGCATTTATTAAAAACAGAAAAAAATAAATAAAATGTCAAAAGATAAATATACTTTTATTTTTTTAATTGTACGACGTACTATCACGACAGTCACACGTTGACGACTATGCGAACTAAATTTCCCACAGCACTGATTGGACAAGCGATGTCATGTGATCATCTGCAGCCAGTGATAGCCAAGCGGGCGAGTCCTAACTCATTAACATGTTGAGTCGCGTGTGTCTTACCCTCCATGGCAGAGGCTCCGTCGAACCCCTGAGACCAACTCACCGAACCCCTGGGGTTCGATCGAACCCAGGTTAAGAACCACTGCTGTAGAGTTAAATTTGATGGGTTTATATTGGCTTTCCCCCCATTATCAGGGGGTAGTATTCGCCAGGTTTTTGTGAACAAATGACTTTTTGGATCTTGTGTGACTGGTGTGCTTTGACTCCATCTGCTTGGGCCGCTCAACAAGAAGGAGCCCTGGGTAAAGATTGATTCTGTTATGTTAGCTTCTGGCACTAGCCGCTGCCTGCTTTGCTACCAGATGCTTCTCACTTGTGATCAAAATGTTGTGTTTGTGCAAAGCTCCTCATTCAGAATTGTTATTTTTTTTTTCTTGTTAACAGATTAACACTGACTGTTTTAGCTTCTGTTTCTGACTGCCTGAACCCAATGAGCGTCAAACGTTGCGGCACTGCTGTAATTTGTCTCCGCCGTTAAGGCCCCATCAGACAAACCGCCACTTGTGCTTTATTTCCGTTTTACACACGCAGGGGCACTTCATGTGCAACATCTTGTCTGAGTGCCACACAAGCGGCCCTGAAATGCCGCATCGACGGCACATAAATATACCAATGTTAGACACGAATATTGAAACGTTCAGATGCATCGAATCATGTCTCCCCGCTCGAGCGCACGAACGTTAAAGGACTCATTTTGTGGATTTTTTTTTTTTTTTTTTAACTTTAAATAGTTCCTAAGTGTTGAAATAACATGATTTGTAAAAAATAGTGCAACGATTAAAAATCATAGTACACCTTAGACAGATTTCTGTTGGCTGCAGGCTACAAAATATGAGCAGGTGGTGATCTTTTTTTTTTTTTTTCCTTTCCATGATCGGTGGCCGATCAATCGGAGCAGCACTAATTAAAAAAAAATAAGAGCATTTTCACTCCAGGAGACAGCGCTTCCCATGCTATACTGTGTGTATGTGGCACACAAACACAAATAGCACCCACCCAGTAGGTAAGTTTAGCCTGAGTTGTTAGTGGAAGTCTTTTTTGCATGTGAAAATACAATTGAATCTATTAATTTAGGCAATTATAATTTTTTTTTTTTTTAATGGGATGGTCAATCGGTTATACATTTTAGGAAGTAGATAAAATCTTTACATGGCACTCCAGAGACCCAAATATTTGTAAACAAACCAATAAAAAGCCACTTTTTCATTACACGCGTTTAAAATAAAGCTGTGTACAAATTTAGCTGGACTACAACCACTGCTTGCATGCATATTATGACCCAAACATATCATTTACATAATGGAACCTTTTTTTCCCTCCATATTGTGTAAACACTGATGTCCCCACAATGTGAAGAGCTGTATGCTTCAATACACACACACACACACACACACACACACACACACACACACACACACACACGCACACAGGTATGCAATTCCACACAAGGGCGCTCCCCATATCAGTCAAAGTAAATCTCATTTATTGTGCCATATGTCTGCACTCGCTTTCACACTTTCCAGCCCGTTCGGGAAATCTAAATGACATATACATTTAATCAGATCCTCTCTGCACTTACACGGTTTTGCAGGCAGGGCCATTACGTGCCAGATATGCAGATAAAAACTGATGTATACGCACGATATGTTGCGAGACGTAATGATCTGCTGTCCCGGTGTTGACGACAGTATCTCAACGACTGCACTTGACTAAAATGCAATAAAAGGTTGAGTTGATTGAATGTGTAATAGGTTTGCATTGGGCCTGTGGCTTTATGTTGTCAACCCACACAGACATGTGTCAAAGATGTTCCCGCATGTTTATACATCAGACACTTTGAAACACACGCAGTTTATAATGTGAGAGGGCGTCAGGTGAATATTGTGAATATTCAAGACAGATAACACACATAAAGCAGAGAAAAACACTGAATGCAGAATTGCACATTGTCATTATTTTTAATCATGTTAATTGGAGTAAATTATGTTTTGTCATCTCACTGAAAAGATCAGACTGCCCCCCGAAACACAGT
This sequence comes from Hippocampus comes, assembly GCF_001891065.2. Taxonomy (NCBI): domain Eukaryota; kingdom Metazoa; phylum Chordata; class Actinopteri; order Syngnathiformes; family Syngnathidae; genus Hippocampus; species Hippocampus comes. The sequence goes on along the minus strand of NW_017842054.1, from coordinate 3,294,064 downwards.
AAATGTTGCTATGCATCATTGTTTAAATGCTTTCCAAAACAAAATGGTGAAGCAAAGCAGCCTGAATGAAAAAAAAAAATAGCTCCCATAAATATTAAATGAATGTCTATATTACAATGGTGATATTTTTCCAAAATATACTTATGTATGAATTTATTCCCAACATCCTTTATCTTCATTTCACATCTTGTCTGTTGGATGCCCAGTTTCCAGTCGTGTGTATGTTAGATTATTTTGTCCAATCAGATTTTACTTGTGTTTGTTGCCATGTCAGTGTAATCTTCCCAGCGCATTCAAAAGGTGGTCCACGACACGTGACAATTTTACGTCCTCTGATTGGTTGCGACGTGCAGCCAATCGTATTGCAGTGAGGGCGTGTCCTGACTAAAACAGATTGCTAATTACACGAAGGAGTTTGACGGAGTCGATCGTCGGACATGATTAAAAAAAAGTATTTTCACGTCGGACGTTTCACGAAACACTGAAATTTGTTCGGCTAATGCTATTGCTTGCTGGGTTGTTTCAACCCGGGACAGGATTTCAAGGTTTAATTTAGCATTTCCAAAGCAGCAACAATTAGCTAGCTCTGACTAGCCGACACAACGAGTTAGCTTTCAGCAGGAAAAGAGAGTGGACTTAATAACCAGCTCTGGTGAGTTTGATGTCATTTATCATTTATCATTATTTTTTATGTTATTATTTTTTTAAGGTTTCTGTCTTGTTGATAGATAATATTGATTGTTAACTGCTATAGTGTAGTGTAGAGGTTTGGAGTTGATGTATTAAAGATAAATGTTTGAACTTAGTTCTTAGTTTTGGTATTAAAAGTATTCATCCTGAAACACGCAATAAACACAGTTCCCACTCAATAGAAAGTTACTTCCAGAACAATTTTTCGAAATATCCATATTTGAAAAATTCTGTCAAGATAACTGTGGGATGGTAATCACAGCGTGTGCGTCTGTCTGTCTTTCTGTCTGTCTCCAGTGCACGATGATCCGTCATAAATTGAATGCCTCATCTGTTGTTGCTTCCGGTGACGCTTGATCACCTACTTTAAGTGTAAACCTTACTCATCGACCAGCCAGCATACACAAGTGTTATGATAGAGTGAGCGTTGGTACTGAAATTGGCTGGTTTCTAGTGGAGTACATACACATGAACTGCCGTGTGAACCCCAGAGTAAAAAAAAAAACAAGTGCTTCTTTAAAGAGGGAATGAGTGATGTAAAGAGAGATCTGGATTGAGTAGATCTGCCAAAAGCGATATTGGGATGAGATTGTTGTCTGCTCTCACCGTTTCATCAAGCCCTCAACGCCAACTGACCCACTTTTGTAGTCTAACTGCCATTGCTTTGAGTCCCTTTTGTTGCGGTTCTGATAGTGAGATGTGCAGGGGAATGTGTCAGATGAGATGTGAAGCCAGAGCGAGAGTGAAAAAAAGTTTCTAGCCATTAAACATTCCCTCGGGGTTTGTTGTTGCATCAGAGGACGACAGACGGACAAAAGCTTTCGTCAAGTCGTGAGAAAGGCCAAATTGTGCAATAAATGAAGCATCGGTTGTCGGTTTTGTCAGATCTGACGATACTTTTGACGCCCGACATAATGGCCCGATCAGCTGCAAAAGATCAAGATCAATCGCGGTCATGTTTCAGCTGTCTTACCGGTCGTCATCATTAGACAATGACAAGCCAAAGTTGACAGGCGGCCGCTGGCAACGTTTTTGCTTTGTTTTTTTCATATACAAATCTGAGCTTTGAAACAAAACGTACTCTGAGCCGAGCAACTGCCTAGAATGCAACATTTAGGCGCATTATGGAAATTGTTGGCTCAGCGTGATCCTGTCAGGCACCAGGCATTCCACTCACTGCAACCTTGTTACCCGTGTTTGGTAAACTGCGGTTTCAATCAGTGAAATAGAATGCAAATGGAAAAACAGATTCTGGAAGTCAAGCATCTTTTAATGTGCAAAAGACCAATCTAGGAGGGTCCAAGGCCAATCAATCCTGTTTTGGATCAGCACAAATTCTTGCATTTCCCTAATTATTTGGCATTGAGATTATACACTGGCACCAAGCAGTATTTGATTGAACCTCAAATTTTGATCTCCGGCCTCAAACTCAGGAAGCCGTGGCTTCAAATGCCAGCTCATGACCTCTCACATTCCAAAAACATACAGACTCTAAATCGAACATTAGTTGTGACTGGCTGGCTTCCAGTCCTAGGTGTTCACTGTTTGCACTTAAGTCAAGTAAGAATTTAGTTTCATGCCTTCAGTCTAGTCTCACATTTTGGCACAGGACTGAGGTCTGCTGGAAGAGATGCAGTGTGCCTTCACTGTAATACAGTAGCACGTTTTGCTCTTTTAATCCCGCCGAGCGGAGAATATATGCCTGTGAGTGGTGGCGTAAAATCTGTTTTGTGTTTCTGCTTGTGAAAGTACGTTTAGAATTATCCTGACATCTTTGCTAATTTCCATTAGCCCGTGTATGGCGTTTTGCATTTTATGTTAGCACTAAGCTACGGGACAAATAGAGCTACACCATTTGAAACCTCTTATTTGAAACCTCTTTGAGTGGATTAAAGTGAACTCAAGAGTTTGAGTGATGGACACCGAGTGTACCCCGTAAAATTAGTCTGTCTTAATACATTTAACTCATTGAATACAACCCTTTTTCACTGGAGCAACCTCCTCAATCCCTCACATTTTACTGAATTTTGACTGATTGCAAGGCCCACAGAATTTTCTGTTCTACAACTCTATAAACGTCCGACCTGTCAGAAGAAAGGTGGGACTCTCTTCTTTCAGCAGAAAAGAAAGTCTGTTTCTATCTTTCTCTGTTCGTTGGCAATCAGCATTAGAAAATTGTTGTAGAAAGTTTGATGGAAAAGGCCGATTTTCTTCAGAAATCCAGAGAAAATGAGCTTTTTGTAAAAGCATGCGTTTCAAGCATCATTTCAAGTTTGACACTATTTTTTGCTTTTGTGACAGCTCAAATACCGCAATAATGTGTTCCTCCTACAAAACAACATCACAAAAAATGTTTTGATAGCAAAATAATTTATTTGGACAAAACAAAACTATTGAACTATGAACGAGAAAGTGCAAAGAGAACAATGGTGGACTTTTGCTCCACTGCCACCTGCTGGCCAATTCTTTTTACTATTTAACATTGCAGTCAAGCCTGCTCCTTCAGTGAGAAGTTGCATCAGACTCTCTTGCACCCTGCCCCAGGACAAAACGTGATTGACGCCTTTAGACGTCATGGGGAGGCGGGGACTGTGCGTTCATTGACGCTTTTTAGACGTCAAAGGGTTTGAATGAGTTAAATATGCTCAGAGCGTGTGGTAGGTATGTAAAAATGTTTATGGTCTCTTGCAAATTTTCACCTTTCCCAGGTCTGTCTGGAAGAGACAATAAACTGGCTTGAATCGATCAATTTTAATACCAAGGGTGGTATCGCTATTTAAATCGATGCTTCCACTCGTGGATGCACCACCTATCTTATGTTCTGTGAGGCTATCCTCACCGATCCCACCCCTGTGTCCCGTTACCTTTGCAATTATCCCGCTAAGTAACTAACACAAGTCGCAGTTAATCGAACAGTTTGTCTACATCAACTGAGCGGTCCACTCTTTAAAGACTGACTGTAACCGCTCAGCATCCCTCATTTGCAATGGAGACTGGTCCTGCCTCCTTCCTTAGTTATAAATGTAATAAATATTGCCTAAGCAGATGTATTACAAGAGGAGGAGTAGCTCAATAACTCCAGCCGGGGCCACGGGGGAGGCATCGTCCTGGCCCGGTCCTCGCTCGAGGCTTTACGTTTAACTGTCGGAGGAGGAAAAACGTATGCGTAGTCTGGCAGCAGTCTTTGGACCGCACCTCTCTCCCCGTGGCGGTGCACATTCGTCACAGATGGATACTATGCAACCTCTGCGATAGCGGAGTTTGCACAAAAGAACGCTTGATTCCCGAGATTTGATTTTTTATTTTATTATTATTTTTTTTTTTTGCTTGAGGTTTTGTACACTTCAGCCTCACAGGATGCAAAGAATTGCCTTAGTTTTCCAATTTATCATTTTTATTGCATTCTGTTCAGTCACTAGCCTCTCAGTATGACGGGCGCTTAGTCGTGGGGTGCTTGTGGCAAGGAAGCACATTTTGTAGCTTATTGGGAAGTGTTAGCTCGGTTGAAAAGTGATTCGGATGTCCACCCTACATTCGGGAGATCCAGGTCTGAATATATACACCTCCGTGATACTTCACGGGTATCAAATTAATTGAAGACTGACTCATCTCAGCTCATCCAATCGGAGAAATGGTGGCAGAGTGATTCCAGAGTGACAAAGGCAAGTGATTTTGGCTTCAGTGAAAATAGCACGAAAGAATAATGCTAAGGCCAGAGTGTAGCCAAACACTGTATTTTCTGAACAGGCTCTTTCATCGCAATCGTTTTACAGCAACACTGCCACCTAGTGTACAGTCCGAGAACACAAAGTACCTGCAGACACCCATTTCCCTCACGATCAATCCAGCTGGCTTAGAAAGCTGGCTGTGTCATGTATCTCGAGGTACCCGCCCGCCATGCTGATGGCTACGATTTTTAAAAGTGAATTTTTTATGATTCTTCTTTCATTTGATCATAGTAAGCTTACGTTTGTCGCGAAAGGCGCCGTTCATGATGTCGTTCTTCAGACAACAGGATTTGTTCATGAACAATAACGCATTTGAAGTTCTTTCCTGTCACAGAATCGAGCGTTTGCATCCCCCCCCCGTTTGCATTCACCTCAATCTATTGCCACGTCTGTAAACACACTGAGGCATCTTTTTAATGTGAACGTTTACATCGTCAACGCATTGTGTAATGTGATGCTACTTTGATTTAAAATCAATTGCCTTGATATTTAATGTACTCTGGTCAGCCAGCAGAACAAAGCAAGTGCTCCCATATGCTTGTTTTATATCTAAGACAAAAAAAAAAAAAAATGACCCGTCAATAACATAATGACCTTTTTGCTTTGCACAATGCATAAGAATGTGCTGTCTCGCTGCGGTGGTTTTCACTGGAAGCTACACATCACGCCGGACATAAATTCAATAGGACATTAGTTTTTATTTTATCCAGCGGGCGTGCATTGGCGTAATAATGTAAAAGTTTTAAAAGCTTTTTTTTTTTTTTTTTTTTTGAATTTGCAGCGCATTCAGTCGCCCGCTTAAGGTAATTTTTACCCGACTTTAATGGTTACCTGCGAAGCTGGCAATAGCGCCCGAGACTTGTTGAACGCACGTTACATATGAAGATATACAGTACACCTTTTTAGAACTCAGCATGTGCATCCAGCCTGAACAGAAATGAGATCCGACGAGTGTTTGTTGCCGTAATTAGCCCCAATGTTCTTCCCGTCTCAGCCCATGCGGCGGTAATGCGGCGTACTCGGTGTTCCGACATCCCTCGCGGAGGTTACAGAGGAGACTTGGCCGTGACAATTCAAGCATCCAGTGGACTTTCTTTCTCAGCTCCAAGGTCATGGCAATACCCATCGGTCAATAAATACCGCAGCCGTCTGGCAATGAACATCGTCTCTCTTTGGGAAATGGCGCAAATATTTACCAGTATCTTTAGTGCAGCGTATATACAGTGGGTCGGGGGGGGGGGGGATAATTAGTTGATCTTCTGCTAAATTTGAAAATTTGCTAACTTGGGCAGGAAAAAAAGCAGGCTTGAGTTTTGCGTTTGTTTATTTGTCATGTTGTTACACAAAATACCCATCAAACTGCTTTAAACAAATCACAACACTTTATCAAAATAGATCATGGTCGATTGGTTCTTATGTGTTCTTTTGGGTACCTAGATTTAAAAAAAAAAAAACGCTCAAAGAAATCAGTGATTTAGAAACGTTGGCACTTTTCAGGCACTCTGGTTTCCTCCCACATTCCAAGAAACATGCAGGTTAAGTTGATGACTATGAACTCTCCTACAACATCGAAAAATGGATTGTTGCATAGATTCATGTTCATGAGTGACTGTATTTAAAAAACAACATTTTCCTTCATTTGAGAAGCACTAATGACACCTATCAACTTTTTGCTATATTTGTTATTAGGGAATAAATCCTGTTGCAACATAAAAGCACTGATGCTCTTTTTTTTTTCTTCTTCTTCCCTCCCCGGGGCGAAAAGACGTACATCTTCAATAAGCAGTCGCTGATCTTTAATTTCATTTTCCAGGACAGACAAAATGGTTTCATAAAACAGTCAGAGACCCGCAACGCAACATGCATCAATAATTGATGACATAAGTGCTCATTAGTTTTGAGACAACAAGGGATTGCAAGAACATTGAGAGCTTAAAGCAGCGGCAAATAAAGTGCCCTTACTATTTGACTGTATCTCCCACGTGCCTGCTATTCATTTTTGTCTTGGAGTTAGTTCGAGTCTCAAAAAATATATCCACTTCATTATCATCAAGTGGGAGCAAATCAATCTCTCCCAAAAGAATTTTGACTGACAGGAGCCCTCCTGTTCTTGCTATTTAAGCCACAAACAAGCCCTCCTTTATCATTTTTGGGCGGGGGGGGGAAAGGCATCTAATGGCTTGCTGTTTTCATTTTGACGAGGTCTCATTAGACTGAGAACATAGTGTCATATCATTGCCCCTCACCCCCACCCCCCAAAAAAAACAAAACAAAAAAAAAATCATTTAATTTTTATCATCTCGTGCCTCAGCCCAATCGCATTTGAGCAGATTTGGATCATGGAGAGTGTTGCTGTGTGACTCTGATCGGACTGCGTTTAGAATTATCAGTGCATTTATTTCAACACCCTCCACTGAGACGACGGCGTGACGTAAAGGTAGTTGATCATACTGATGCTGCGCCGGCTCGTTCTTGGGACGACTGCGTCTCTGTTGTTGCGATGACAATCTCCGATTGCCCAATTTTAGTGGTCTGGAATAATGATAAAAAAAAAAAAAATAATAACTGAGTGTATGTATGTAGTTCTGAAAGAAGATCTTTTTAGGGATGTTCCCCCTCCCCCCCCCCCCCGCCCACCCGCTGTTACAAACGAGGCACTGAGCCGCAGAAGTCTGACAAAAGCTAATTCAGTGTCTTTGATGTTCTAAATAATAAAAGGACACAAGCAGCCTGTATACTGCATATTGCTGTTGGTAAATATATTTTGGATGACCATCTGCCCTGCGTCTTGTTGATAAAATGCACGGAGGAGTAGCCGAAGCTCCAGGACACGATTTGCTTAATGAAATATTTAAAGAACAAACGAGTGACAGGTCCTGTGGATATTTTTGGCTTTTAGTGTGCTCAAGCACTCTGAATCCCTCTAGATGCGCCCCTGCTGATGATAAAAAAATAATAATAATAAAAAAAACAAAAAACGAGCAGCAGAAGCTCATCTAAAACTAATCCGTCATCGGTCAGAATGTGCTAAACATTTAGAGGTCAAAAAACCTCAGTCGGAGCTTTGGGCCCTGGATCCCACGCGATGCACAGCTGCTGATGAAAAGATCAATGCACTGATGTGATGATATACGAAATAACAAAATCCGCCAAGGTTGAGTCGGGGCAACTGGACTTTTTGTTGAATTTGTTTCACCTTGAATCCTCCTGTTCTCAATTTTCACTTGCGGCTGCCTTGAACCCGAAAGAAGAAAGCTGCCCATGTTGTGCCATGCGCCTGCCAAGAGGCACATAGTGACCACTGACCTTTTTCATTTGATTGCGCCTTAAATACTTCTCTTTGCCTTTTGGAATCGTTTCTTCATACAGGGCATCATTTTTTCTTGCATGGTTTTCATTGCCAGACCTAATGCACTTTATAAGCTGATGAGTTAGTCGGACCGACGCCCCCGGCCATTTAAAAAGGAAAAAACATATATTACAGGGCTACCAGAAATTCGCAGTAATTAAATGGAGTAGATACATTTTTTTTTTGATAGGAGGAGGTTAATGAATGAGATGACATGAACATTTAGCTCAAATGGATTCTTTTTAATGATGCAGCGGTGCGCTTCCCGTACGGCTTAAAAGCCCAGAGTGACGTAAAACAAACAATAGCTTGAACTGAATTGACCTTGTGGGCTTTCTTTCTTCATGGCAAAGAATCTGGGCCAATAATGGGAGAAAAATTCACCAATGAGCTCCATTTCTGTCCTGGGATTTAATTAGTAATCCAAAGGGAACAAAAACACTTGAAATGATTCATATTCAAGCCGTATCATCATTCTGGCACCTTCATATCAGATTGATCCCAAATCTTGCACTATTTTACCGTACTAATCGGTGTTGTCAGACATTAATTTAACAATATAATTATTTTTGGGGGCTCTAATTTGCCCTGCATCATCGTAAAAAGAGACTCTGTTGCCTCTCTGATAACATCGTGAGAACGGTACAAACTGAAAAATGGCATTCGCGTTCCAACCTCATTTATCACCCCATAAGATATTTTCGTAGACCATATTTCCGCTGTGACCATCTTGTTTTGTTGCGGTAAATAACTTCGGTCCTTATCTGTTTCTTGTAAGAAGCGGCACAATATCGGGTAGACTTAGAAAAACAGATTTTTCATCAGTGGCCTTTTTTTTTTTTTTTTTTTTTTTTTTTTTTTTTAGATCTACAGATCTCACATTGCAAGCTTGCCAATTGATTTACGAGAAGGAAATTACTTGCTTGATGACGAGCTGATACTTGGCCGGTAAATTGCTAGCTCGATCGCTGGCCTGCTCACAATGTAGATTCATTGCTAATAGACGGTTGGATAAAAACTAGCTCACTGATAGATGGAACAATGGATAATTATTTAGTCACCAATCAATTCCACACAATTGGCAGAATTCACCCGTGGATCCGTTGAGATGCTCATCACTGGGAGAGTGACTTTCAATTTTCAAGCCCGCAGGGAGAACTTAAAGAACAACATAATTTTCAAGCCATTATGTTATATAAATCCTCCATATTGAACCTCCAAGACTAAGTGTTGCATTATTGATCTCTGCATGGGGAAAAAAAAAATAGTTTTAGCTCTTTCTGCTCTGGCAGGTTAGAGCTCATCCTTGTCTAAATCACTTTGGTGCCAGCGGGGTGGGGGGGGGGGTGCATTGCCTTGAAAGTACAACCTCTCATCTATCGCAGAGAATACGTTCCAGACCGAACTGTGATCGCTGAATATTAGACTTTTTCCTTAAAGTACTTCTACCCCCAACACATTTCAAACTTAATAAAACGCACTGTTTAAAGTACTCTCACTCCCTTGCGCTCCAAAAATGGGAGACTAATGTTAAAAAAAAAAAAGCACATTGACGAACCGAGAAGACTCTCGCTTGCCCAACTCTTCAAATAAGCCAAGTGTGCTTTGATTCAAGTTATGTCACTGCCAGTTGACGTTTTAACACCAAAATGTTCAACCAAACCATGTCATTTCGTCAAACGAATGCCGGCTAGCTTAATGCTAACATATCATGTGAAACGCCATCGGCAGGTGAGTTGGGAGGTTGCTCCAGCAACCAGCGCAACGATCTCCGATTCAGTCAGGAAGTGTAGCATGCGCAGGCGCGTTGTCATGGTGAAGTAGCCACGTGTTGTCCGGCCACAACGCTTTTCATGCATTAAACATGGCAAACGCCGCAGGATCTCTTTGTAAACATGCTTGTTGACGGTCTGAGCCGATGGCAAGAATTAAAAAAATACATATCATCAAATTGTCTTTAAGTCATTAGTTTTAAGGGTAATTTGTTTCCAAATCATAGTTGAAACTACAGTATCATGTGGGTGGCTGAAACAAAAATTAGCGGGGGGGGGGCTGTCAAAATGGTGATGCTTCTCCATTGCTTCATTTTAGCATTGGGCGTTGTTTTTAGCGATCATATTTCAAGCCCATTGCCACTTGTACCATCCAAACTTCTCTGTCATTCCCAAGCCCTATTTCCGTTAGCTCCCCATATTATAGTTTGGGCTTTATTAATTATATTTTTGTGCTCCCTGTACACAATGATTAGAGCCCAAACAACAAAAAACAAAGCTGTGAAACTTGACACTCTGCCCACAGTGTCATCCGTTATTAATGCCTCCGCTAAGAGTGACTCACTGTCATCTCTCGAACTTTATGAAGCATGAAAGTGTCATTATTTAACATATCTAAATAAATATGAGTGTCGCATGTTTGAAACGCGGTGTGTACAAAGGATTATTGGCTGACTCTATTATTAGTAAAAAGAATAATAAAAAGAGAGAAAAGAATCCGTCACAGGCAATTAGCTGCGACTTGGCATCTTGGCTCCGTCACAAAATAGTGACTCTTGAAATAAATGAGCTTGGCTGCGATGGTGGTTTAAAGACAATTATAGGAGGCTTTATTTTTCCTACACCCCTTTGGAAATATAAAGCACAAAATTTGACTTTTACTTTGCTCCATTTGGGCTCCCGCCCCGGGGGTGGTCATCTTCTTCCTCTTCTATGGTGTCTTCATTCAGCGGGTCAATGGCCAGCACACTCACCTGCTTTGAACGATCACTTCTAAAACCATAAAAAACCCAAAAAAAATCACCAATGATCATGACCCCATCTTCTCACATCCCCTCATCATTTTGTTTGGGGTTCAGTCCCAAGCTTTCTGACACGTGGCACGCACATTTGGCGCTGCAGGGCCCGGATAGTCTTCCGGCTTCATCGTACTCTCCACACATTCAAGATGGTGCAGAATGTAGCAAAGTAGCCCCAAAATATAACACAGACTAAGCAGCACTTTTGGCTCCAGAACGCCTTGATAGTTTCAGACAGCCTGTGCAGGATTTAGCAAAGCAACCCCAGAATACTGGAAATCCGGGACTATAGTTTCTGCTCTTCGGCAGCACATTTATCTCCAGAGTAGATTGATGGTCTTGAACCAGGGGTATTCAATCCTGTTCGTCGAGGGCCAATTCCCTGGATGTTTTCCCATCTCTCGCTGCTGCAACACACCTGATTGAAATGATCAGATAATCAACAAGGTCTGCAGAAGCTGGTTAACCATCCTGAAATTCCATTGTAGCCCACACAGATGAAAGACACCCTGCGCCAGATGTAGCAAAGCAGCCCCAGAACACAAGTGGGATACACTTTTTGATTCTTGCAGTACGTTTGTCTCCAGAGTGCTATTTTTTTTGGGATGAATAGATTGAAGACATCCTATGCTCGATGCAGCAAAGCAGTCACAGAGCATAGCTGAGACCAAGCTAAAAAACAAATATGCAGCATACACACGTCCAGATGGCTTTATTTTCCTACCTATCTTAGAAAATAGGCAAAAATGGACCGTTAGGCTCCAGCCCTCAAGGTGGTCTTTTTATTATATCGTGTCTTCATTCAGGGGCTCTAAAAACAGCTGTCACGCTCGGCTGCACTAAATGATCACTTTTTAAAGCTAAAGAAAACAAAATCAATGAGCCTTTTTTGCTTGTCACGGTCCTTCCCTCATCCGTGGGCACTTCTCTCCTCTCTCTTCTTTTTTTTTTTGCACTCATGGACTGCTTTGGATATCGTTATGGGGCTAAAACCCGCCGCGCGCGTGCTCCCTTTGATGGATCTCCTTTTTCTGATTGCTTGAGCTGGAGACCATGAGGAATGTCTCTGCCATGCCCCTGAAGAGCATGTGACTGATGCTGGGATGTGGCTATCAGCTAGCGCGGGAGGGGTGTCGGCCATCTGAGTGGATAATGAAAGTCGGCTACAGACAAGCACACACACGCCCGCGAGAAACTCGAGACTCACCTATTGAAAATGTTTCTTGACTGACTCGAGAGTGCCACAAACACTAACATCATCTTTGATGCTGCTTTGTCTTGGCCTTCATCTTGTTTCGGCAGAGTTCGACTGAAAAGCTTGGCACAAACCCGTCTTGTTAGCGGCGCTGCCTGTTGTTAACGGACTGCGCTTTGGACAAAAAGTGCCGTTGAAAGGCTTTTCAAAGACATGGCTCCTGAAAGTATCCTTAGATCAATGTTAACTGTTCTTTTATTGAGCCAAGCGACATATTGTGCATGAAAACCTCTCACTGCACATCACAGCATAAAGAACGACGTACATAGTACCGTATTTTCCGCACTAAAAGGCACACTGGATTATGAGGTGCACCTTCAATGAATGGCCTATTTTGGAATTATTTTCATATATTGGACGCACTGGATTATAAGGCGCAATCTACAATGCATCCACTAGATGGAGCAACGCTCCTTCCATTCGAATGGAAAGGCGTTCATGACTGCCAGCTAACGATTACTTCAATGAAACTATGAAAATTGAAAATAATGCATCAAAACAGAAAATCAAGCGAGGAAATCACAAAATGAATTCTATAGCCCCCCTACAGAATTAATTTTGGCATTTTCTTGAGTGCAGCTCCAACAGAACGATCAGATGTCTGTAAAATGTAGGAGACTGGACTGTCTCAGAAGTATTTATTTATTTCTCTGTTGTGTACTATATTCACAAATGAGGAAATCACAAAATAAATTATGTACCAACAGCAAAGTATAACATTGTAAGCATATCTCCAGCAAAAAAATCAAGCGAGGAAATCAAAATAAATTCTATAGCCCCACTACAGAATTAATTTTGGCATTTTCTTGAGCGTAGCTCCAACAGAACGATCAGATTTCTGTAAAATGTAGGACACTGGACTGTCTCAGAAGTATTTATTTATTCCTTTGTTGTGTACTGTATTCACAAACGAGGAAATCACAAAATAAATTATGTACCAACAGCAAGGTATAATATTGTAAGCATATCTCCGTAATGACCATACACAAGGCACACCGGATTTTTAAGGCGCGCTCTGAGCTTTTAAGAAAATGGAAGACTTTTCGGTGCGCCTTATAGTGCGGAAAATACGGCAATCTAATCCATTTACTCCCACATTTTCCAAAAAAAGCAGCGTAACATCTGGGCCAAAGCTCATATACGCCCAGGAATCTCGAAAGAGCATTTAATTGTCACTACGCTTCACTCGCATAGAGAAATGAATGATACATTACATGTCGTAATTGTATCATCGTTTTTCGACCAATTCATAGCCCACGCGTTGATCTCTGCCACTTCTTCAAAATGTCTGCCACGTGTATGCAGTGGGTGGGAATCGAGCAGCTGTGAAACCTGTAATGCAGATTCATAAAGCCATTCTGGGACGAGTGATGATTACTTTTGACACCAACGAACGTTCCGGCCGGCCGTCCTGTCGACGCTTGGACCGTCGGGACACAAAGCGCGCACTTGGCCCGCGTTGATCTCTGCCACTTCTTCAAAATGTCTGCCACGTGTATGCAGTGGGTGGGAATCGAGCAGCTGTGAAACCTGTAATGTCAGATTCATAAAGCCATTCTGGGACCAGTGATGATTACTTTTGACACCAACGAACGTTGCGGCCGGCCGTCCTGTCAACGCTTGGACCGTCGGGACACTAAGCGCGCACTTGGCGTGACCGTGAATTCAAAATACGAACGAACCATTCTGTAGAACTTATGCAGTTTAACCCGTGAGACCAAGATGGGGCTGCATGCCGGGAAGGCTGAAACAAAAATAAATAAATAACCAGTGATGATTACTTTTGACACCAACGAACGTTGCGGCCGGCCGTCCTGTCAACGCTTGGACCGTCGGGACACAAAGCGCGCACTTGGTGTGACCGTGAATTCAAAATACGAACGAATCATTCTGTAGAACTTATGCCGTTTAACCCGTGAGACCAAGATGGGACTGCATGCCGGGAAGGCTGAAACAAAAATAAATAAATAAAATCGCTCTGACATTTGAGTTGTGCCCGCTCCTGTGTGCAGTCTGGGGGAAATGCAAGTGGTGGACCATGAAACTGAAAGCCTTTCGCGCAGTCGGGAAGGTGTGGGTGAAATGAATCTTTTCCCCTCGGCTGTGTTCTCATCACTCCGCGGCCAGTATTTCCTAAGTCAGTCTAGGGCGGGCGTTCAGGTAGTGAAGGTTGCAGGCTTTGACTCAACTTAACAGTTTGGATTAAAGGAGCTCTTTTGCTCCACTGAAGAACTCTTCGAAGAGTCCACTGTAGTGAGTCGGTGCGCTGAGTACAGGAGATGACAGCGGAATATAACACTCCACCAAAAGTCGCAGGAAATACTAAATCCCTCAAGTGCAGGGTTATTTTTTTTTCCCCCATACGAAATAATCAAGATGGTCAAACTTTCACTGTCAAATATCAGATGAACTCTACAGACCGGACAGTAAGTTACGGTTTTGGGGAAGTGACTGCGCTCAATACGCTGTACTCTCGTTTGCCACGGGGTGCTTGTTCCACACCCATTTGTCAATCTGCAACTACTATTACTACTCGTGACATCAAATTCTACTAGTTCACGTCCATCGCTTCACCGCTCGTACTAGTAACGTGCACATGTGAACTACTGCACAGTTTTTGCCATACGAGTGACATATAGTTGACATATTAGCATGCCAAAGCTGTCTTGCTTCGTGTGCAGAAATGTCATACGTTAGTGGAGACTTGTTCCACACCCATTTGTCAATCTGCAACTACTACTCCTACTCGTGACATCAAATGCTACTAGTTCACATCCATCGCTTCACCGCTCGTACTAGTAGCGTGCAACAACTGCACAGTTTTTGCCGTACTAGTGACATATAGGTGACATATTGTTCATATCTTGCTTCGTGTGCAGAAATGTCATACGCTAGTGGAGGAAAGACCCAGCTGTTCAAGTGCGTCCTAGCCGTTCTACTAGTACACTGGAAAAATAAGTCTTTTGAATTTTGTTCATTTGATAGATTGGTTGCACGTGGTTACAATTTCTTTTTTTTTTTTTTTTAAGGGAGAAAGTGACATCAGTTGACCACTTTTTAATCATGTGCAACAGATTATAGTTTTTTTTTTTTTTATGTACACAAACTTTTTTTTCTCCCCCTTTTCACACATAGACAATACCACGAGCTCAACGAGGTCTGCTTCATCTCTATCAGCGTCAGCCAGTGTCGCCTAATGTACCGAATGGTGGTGCTTTTTATAAAGGGATTTGTGCAGTGCCGGTGTTTTCTTTTTGCACAATAGCCACTGAAAATAATAGCCCGCAAGCACGTGTCTAAGTTTTTTTTTTTAGCTTACTTGAAAATGTAGATATTCATAGAAGAGCTTTTCTTTCACTTTCTGTTCTCCAGCACTGTCTGTGACATATCTGCGCACTCTCAAAGCAAAACTGCCTTTCAGGTGGATTCCTGTTAATTGGTCTTTTATTTCATGATTTTTTTTTTCTTTTTTAAAGCAACCTCACCTCCTAATGACCATCTTGCAGGCACAGTCTGAGTGAAATGCGGCACGCACGTCAGCGGGTTCAATGCCACTGCCCTGGGGCGTGCAGAACAAATGACCCAGTGGTCGCTATTAGGCACATAAATTGTAAACATCTCTGCAGGCATGGGTTTTTCTTTTCCTTCCTCCCTCAACTGCCCTTTGCGGCAGATGCCGGGATATCTCCAACAGGCGGGTTTTATTCCGTTATACATCTTTTACCGGATGTTCTCGATCGATTTGCGAACTGAGAACTTTTGAATAATTCGCTCTTTGACAACTGGATAGAAAGGCAACCGCTGCCATTTAGCGCTAACAAATACATGCCAAGGACACCTCCCCGTATCACAACGCTGGCATCAATGTCTCAGCGCATACTAGAGACAACAAAAGACTTGTCTCCCAAGCACAAACCCGAATCAACAGCAACAGAGTAAAAGTATTTACATTTGAGTACTTGGCAATGTTTTATTCAAATCCAATGTTGTTCCCAAACACAAACTTTTATTGAATTCCACTCAAGCATAACTTTTTATAAACACCACAACGCTTAGTAATGTTGGCTGCTGAAAGCACTTGGCACCATGAATCCAAAAGGTATGTTCGGCATCAACACAGCACTTGCTCCCGATGATGATGATGATGATGATGATGATGATGATGATGATGATGATGATGATGATCATGCCTCACCTACAGTGAAGCTGAAGCATGGTGATGGTACCATCATGCTTTGGCCCAGTTTTTCTTCAGCTGGGACCTTTGTCTAACAATTCTAATTACCAGTCAGTTATTTGCACATTTTACAGGCTTCTGCGAGAAATAAAAAAAAGTCACGAACAACCGACTTGAACAGCTGAACTTTATTTGAGATTGCTCATAGGCACTTTGTCATGTGGTAACTCACATTTTTCTTGAGTTTGAATGTAATTCGTTAATTCTGAACGCGGCCACGTTACGGGTATCCCAGGTCTGCGTGCTTTGTGCAACCACGATTGAGTTATTTTAACTTTCCCGCAAAAACATTTTGAAAATTGTTGTCATTCACATCAACGGTGGAAAATGTTTTGAAATTATTTTTTTTTTATATGCCACAAAAACCTGGTATTTGAAAAGGAATGTGTAGCCTTTTTATATCCACTCTATATTCTATGTAAGGGTTGTTTTTGGGGGGTGGGGGGATGCTCAAACAGCAGGTGGCACTGTAACCATTAACTGAATGGCCATTTTACATATTTGGTGAACCCCAAACAAAAAACAACAAACAAGAAAGTAATTGTTAAATGGCACGAAGTGGAAATTATTCTCATATCTAATTTGACATTTGATATACGAAATGTCATTTTGAAGTAGCATGATGGACACAAGAAGCGGTTGCAAAAGCGACATGAGATTTCAACCGCTCTGTATCGCTGCGGTTGAAACCACTGCGCCACCGTGCTGCCCACTGACAGTCATAAACTGTTAAAGGTTAGGGGTTTGTGCAAATCCGCTTCATTAGGGAAGCAGAAGTCTTCGTTCAGCACGGTTTTAAAGGTTCAATACGTGACATTAGGATTATTTTCATTTTTTTGTTTTGTGCGTCCCGCTGCCAACTCGACAGCTGTCCGTGTTCTTCCCTCAGGCTGACCAATCCATTCAACTCGCACTCCTTGTTTCACTGGCGTGGTTCACCGCAAGACTTCTTTATTAATCAGCCTTTGCATATTTCACCAATTTCTTAATTTTTTTTTGGGGGGGGGGTGGAGGGGGTGAGGCAGGGAGGGATGTGCCACGCAGTCAACAGTTGGCTCATTGAAATTCAGCCTCAGTGATGGAGCTTGTGCTTGTTCTCCCATAACATGATTAATCTATAATGTTACCTCGGGCTGTGTATTTGGAAGCAAGCGCGCTGCTGTTTTCACCTCTGGCTCTGTGCGGGCACACACCTCTCTTTCTATTCCCTGCACATTTCTGCCTGACATGAATGGATTTTTATATATTTTTTTCTTCCCTTCAGCAAACTCAAAAATGTAACACCACTCTCCAAATTGGCGCCAGGGCTTTTCAGCGCAGCAATCCAAGAGCATGCTAATGGTGGACAAAAGCAGGCTGATGCCTCGCCACGTTCACCTGTAGCACACTTTTAATGCGGAAAGCACCATCACAGGCCAAGGAAAATTGCAATAATGTTCTTGAAAGTATTCCAACGAGTGTTTTGTTGAACTAATACCAGAAATATGAAGTTGGTTAGCTGTCGGCTATTATTTCACTGCTTTTTGCTGTTGAGTTTTTAACCATGGTATTGTTTCCTATTTTTGTCTTCTTAGCTAAAGTAACTGACCTGTTTTGTCAGCTGCTGCTCGTCGCAAAGTTGTCGTTCCAGTGAAATGTTTTGCCGATATATCTTCAGTCACTGTAAATCTTTACATGTCTTTACATGTGACATACCCCCCACTTTCATCTGTCCTGCTATTTGTATTACTATTACTGTTGCTCTACTGCTGTCCTCCTACTTTAGCTAACCGTGGCCTAACCTTTCTTTTGCTTTTTAAATCATAGCAAGAGAGCAGATTA
Source organism: Hippocampus comes (assembly GCF_001891065.2). Lineage (NCBI taxonomy): Eukaryota > Metazoa > Chordata > Actinopteri > Syngnathiformes > Syngnathidae > Hippocampus > Hippocampus comes. The sequence continues at coordinate 3,276,193 of NW_017842054.1, read as the reverse complement.
AAGCCTGCAGTCCGTCAGCACGGGATGAATTACGCTCCGTCACCAATAAAAGATGCCGCCGAGCCGATTCCGTTCCTCTTATGTGCGCGTCGTGGCACTAAAATAGCGGCGCTAATCGATGAGGTCAGAGAGCAGTTACGCCGGTGGTGAGACATGTATATTACCCCCGTAAAAATTCCACATAGAGTACCTCCAGCTATTTGTCAGGTGATAATTGAAAGCGGGAGATGCTACTTCCTTTAAATGAACCGCGTGGATAGTAAAGGTGGTCGCATGGCCGGAGTGAATCATGGCGGGATGTTTGCAAGATGCTGTGTGAAATGAATAATCGAAGGGGGTGTTGGGGGGGGGGGGTTAGAAAGAGCTTACCCGACAAGAATAGACTATTAATGAATGGCTAATCCAATAGTGCTACTCATCCGTGACTAACCGCTTGCCTTTGATTCCTCCTGGCATCCACTCATCATTTATAAGTCCACTGTTTGGGCTTTCTGCACCAGAGCAGGGTATCGTCATGCACTCGCTAATTAGCCATTACTGCCGTAAGAGCAGTGTTGACACCAATTGGTGCAAAACAAAAACAAAGGTAAAGTGGTGCCTTGAGATGCAAGCCATCATTTTGCAGATTTTTGCTTTGACTTGTGAGTGCAAACTTGTATATGGCGCTACTAAAATCAATTCACTTCACTTGACAATAATAGTGAATATTTGATCACACAGAGAGCTGAGTCTCTTTAATGCCCCTCCCATATAAAGTTTTTGCCTGCACTGAGCAGTGAATGCTTAGAGTTTTGTCAGGGTTCGTAAAAGATTGCAAAAACGTTCGCCGACAGTTTTACCTGGCGCAAAGAAACCGGGCTGATGTGTCATATTTAAAACATTTGTTGGATTTTATGGGCTGGCCTATTGATCGGGGTCAGGCACTAGTTCAGGGTGTACTTGTATTAGCGGGGGCCTGCAAATCGCCCCCCGGGCCTGATATTGGACACCTCGAACCATATAATACACAGTTGATGTATTTCCATCATTTTCAGTGTGCTTATTAATGCATGGCAGCTGACTGCATGGACCAACTGATGGAGCAACAGGTGGCGGGCGCGCAGTTCTTCTCCTGCGTGTTCATAAATAATTTTGCGGGATGAATATTTCAACAGGGAACTTCTTTTGTGTGTGTGTGTGTGTGTGTGTGTGTGTGTGTGTGTGTGTGTGTGTGCGTGTGCGTGAAAACGGCAATATAAGGATAATATTGCTGAGTACATTGCGTTGGAGCTGACCTGTGCTTGCTGGACACATCTTTCAGGACTGGCGGCGAGTTCCATTTTGTTGGTGTTAAGTGAACAATAGTTTTATTATTATAGTTGTAGTTTACCGCAGCACACGGAGAGCTGTTTCTAATGCATAGGGTAACATCCAAAACCTGATGAGAACACGCCGTTGGTCGTCTACAGAAAGAGTTTGGGCTGCGTTTGATTTTTGAAATGGACAGATGGGCCAGGCGAAGTTCAAACGTGTGTGTGTGTGTGTGTGTGTGTGTGTGTGTGTGTGTGTGTGTGTGTGTGTGTGTGTGTAAATTTGTTAACTTTGATAGCATGGCGGGGCCCCCTGTGTTGGGTGATAATTGATGAATTCATCTGTTTAATTCTTATTGGTGCCACTTCAGTGGTGTCTTTCAAATCATGAAAATATGCTGTTGCGATGCACCATACATTCGCATCTCTTTATGAGATGTTGTGAAATGACGAATGAATTGACCTGCAAGGGATGACGAACGCTGTTTTCCAGTTATTATAAAATACATGAATACACCGTAAATTACCGTAATAGCAAATTGTTACAGTGGAGTTGTCATGTGACATCTACGTTCAAACTGGAGATGTGCAGTCACATACTTAAAGGTGTCCCACTTTTTAAGGGACCAAAATTGATGGGACAGATGAACAATCATAAATGAGACTTTTTGTTGCTTGGTTGCAAATCTTTTACGCGTCCAGTTACAGCCTGAAGTTTGGTGCAAACCGACTTCACCAGATGCTGGATTTGAACTCTGTTGATGCCCTGCCAGGCTTCGAAGGCAACTTTCTGCAGTTCCTGCTTGTTCTTGGGGCATTTTCCATTCAATTTTGTCTGCAAGTGAACTGCATACTTAATCAGATTCGGGTCAGGCTGGTTGACTTGGCCATTGCATCATAGTGCACTTCTTTACCTTGAAAAAAAATGTTTGATTTTGCAGTATGCTTTGGGCTATTGTCCATTTGCACTATAAAGCACCGTGCAATGAGTTCTGCAGCATTTGGCTGAATATGTGCAGCTAATATTGCAAGAAACATTTGAGAATCCATCCTGCGTCGTTTGTCAGCAGTCGAATTATCAGTAAAAAGGGAAGCGGTTCCATCAACAGCCGTACGTGGCCAAATGTCGAATTACCTTCGCTCCCTTAAAAAAAAGGGTGACGTTTTAAGGCAAAATAATGAGAATTCTGTCAATGTCCCGATATTGGACATGACTGTATTAGTGCATGCGGTTGTCGACCAGCCGGCATCTTTTGGGTTTCGTGCGCAATGTTCGAAATGATGAGTGATGATGAGTCTTGTGCGCTTTCCATCCATTTTTACGGGGGGGGCCTAGCCCAGCTGAGCTCGGGCAAAAGCTGGGGCCCCACCCAGGACTGGTCACCAACGAACGGCAGAGTCGTAATTCCATGATTTTTATGCTAATGTTCACCGCATGTGCAGGGCAACCTTTACACAAAAGGCAGCCTTCCTGTGGAGAATACAATCATGTCACCAACATATTGCTTCATATATCAGTGCAACCAATATTACTGTCTTACCCCCCCCCCCCACCCCCATATAATACATCTTGATCACAGTGGGTCAACACAAACCCCAAATCTCTCCGGTTGGAATGGATCTGGATTGATCCACCACTGGCCGTGGAGCTGTGATTTACCAGAGAGGAGAGAGGGGAGAAGAAAAAAAAAAAAAAAAGTCAATCATTTATTCTTGCAGTCGCTCCTTCCCTGTTGGGAGGCATCATCGCTCATAAAGTGATCACAAGAGAGGAGGAGGTGGGGGGGACGCTTTTAGAATATTCACACTAAATCCATCTTGTGCTTAGGGAATGTGGTTGTTTTTTTTTTTTTTTTTTTTCCATTATTTTCAAAGCCAGTGTGCTAAAATAGCTCCCCTTGCTCACCCTTTATAGGCTATTTTTGTGAGCACATAAACACACAAAGCTGTCAAGTAGCCAGTTTTGGCCAGTGGGGGCAGTAGATGACTTTTTTTTTTTTTTTCCCCAAACAACTTTACATGATTACTGCATGAGAGAATAACATGTTACCGCATAACAAAAGATGCTCCTATGACATGGAAATAAAACGAAAGCAATGATGCCGATATGATCATATGCGCACTCGACAGCCTCCGGTCGCCTCCACAGGTGCTTCTTTTTCTTTTTGAACGGCTTCTCCATCATCCCGTAGCGACTCCGCCGCTGCACGTTTAACCCCCTTAACCCAACAATTAAGAGATATTTCCGGTCTCGTCACAAACACGAGAAATATCCTTTAATTGTAAGGCTACAGGGGTCCTCCACTTCAAGCTCTCTTCTTTTTGCACAATCCCTCCCCCCCCCCCCGCGCATACGGTGAAATATTCCTGACCAAAAAAAAAAAAAAATCCAGTAAATACGCTACATAAATTGATGGATAGAAAGAATGTTTCATGTCACGAGTGTCCTCTTTACGTGGATGATCCCGGGTCGTCTTGTCTCATCCGTGCTCGGGAAACTGGCGTGCCAGCCTCTCCTCCTTCTCAGTCTCCCTCCTCTCTCCTCTTTTTCCTCTGTGGCAACTTCTCCAAAAGTAAACAGTCCACTCGCGTGATTGTCCTCCGTACTCGTCGTGTCCGTGGGCACCTGTCACGCCACGCGTCTGGTCACAGTGCAGCGGCGGCAGCGGCGGCGGCGGCAGTGCTGGTGGTGGACGTGTTGCGTGCGTGCGCGTGTGTGTGCACGCATTGCTCCTCGACACCCCCCACCCCCCCTTGTCTCTGTCTCTCTCTCTCTCTCTCTCTCTCTCTCTCTCTCTTATCATGTGTGTCTTTCCCCGTCTCTTTTCAGTCTTTTTCTAGTGGGCTCGTCGGGACAAGCGAGCTGCACTCGCTGCAGTCACGTGATCCGCAGAACCGTGGTGTGGAGTTTCTCTCTCACCCCCCCTGCCTCAATAATAATTTGGAAGCGTGTGCACGCGCTCCTCCTCCTCTTCGTCCTCCTCCTCCTCCTCTTCCTCTCCATCCTCCTCTTCCTCATCCTCCCGCATCTTCCTCTCCTCCTTCTCCTCACCGGCTGCTGGAGGAGGGCGGGAGCGCCAAGTGTCTTGCACCGGAGCTCACATGCATGTCCAATCCGCCCCCCTCCCCTCCTTCTCCGGAGCAGCCTTCCCGCAGAACTCTTCATTTCTGTGGCTACTTCTAGTGGCTCAGGACGTGTAGCTGGGTTTTTTTTTAATTTTTTTTATTTTATTTTATATATTTTTAAATTTCGTGATTGGGTTGTGGGTTGATCAATCCGTTTGGACCAGTTGGATTATACCGGACGGCCAAGCAGTAAGGCTTCGTCCTGTTATTTTTTTTTTTTTTTTCCTCCCCCTGTTGGTTTTTGTTTTCATTCTTGAATGAGCTTTTTGTGCTGCTGCATGCCGCCATGGAGCTGCTGCTGGTCTGTCTCTCCTTGTGGATATTGCAATGCAACTCGGCCAAAGGGGACTCCATCATACACATCGGTAAGCCAGCCGTGCGCACAGGTGAAATGAGACGCATCAGGCGAAAACGGTTGCAGCGGTCTGCGCATTTCTGCGCCCATTTTAGGGGATTTGGTTCATCTCTCTGACGCTGAAAAGTTATTTCTTGCACACCAGCCCCTTAATTGTGCGCCGTCCATATTCTTGCAGCCTTTTTATGTTTCACACTCTCTTGCACTCTCTCTCTCTCTCTCTCGCTTGGTCTCTCTCTCTCTCTCTCTCTCTCTCACGCACACGCACACACACTCGAGTCCTTTTAAACCTGTACATCTCTGCTCAATGCACGTTTGGAACAAGAAGCAACTGTTTTCTGTCAGGTTGCGAGGGGAGGGGGTTTTGCCATAGCTACAAATGGATGAGGGCTAGCTCCCGTCTTTATGCCGGCAAGCTTCAACTTCCACCAGGACGTGACTGTCATGTCAATAAAGAGCAGCGGGGAAGGACGTCAGTGGACTTTTTAGCCATGCAAAACGCATAGAGAACCTCTTTGTGCGCCCCATACTGGTTCGGTTTTTCCTCCCCCCCAAAGAACGAGGAAGAACCTCACCACCTCTAATCTTG
>NW_017842054.1:3266860-3270775 GCF_001891065.2 Hippocampus comes | reverse complement strand
CTAGCCAACCCCCCGCCCCCATGTTGCAGTGCATGGTGTTGCAGTGTCAAATCACCAAATATGTTCGCTGCGCTGTGCGCATGCAGCAGTGCTTCTCACTTTTTTTTTTTTTTTTTTGCTGCTGCAACAGTCTGGGCCAGCAGCAGGTGCTCCGTCATCAGCTTTAGTGCAGCACTGGGACTTCATCCAAGTCGTATTGGTTGATGCACGTCAGCAGGCACCAAATATACTTCTCCTTTCCGGAAAAGCTGCCACCCCCTACTGATATACGCCCTGTCTGACAGTGATGCCATAAACACACAAGCAAGAGGATGGAGAGTAGGGTGGGCTTTTATTTGGTTTGCCTCACAGGCACGCAGCTCTTGGGTTGGACCGCCTGTGTCGCTGTCCATGGGTCTGCCATGACTGGACACGTGAAAACAGTGAAAGCTCGCGCTAACCAAAATGGTGGATGCACACCAATCGGCGCCCTGTGATTCTCCCATCATCAGTTTTTGTTTGTTATTCCACAGGTGCCATATTTGAGGAGAACGCCGTGAAGGATGACGAGATTTTCCAGCTGGCAATCTCAGACCTGAGTCTAAACGATGACATCTTGCAAAGCGAGAAGATCACGCACTCTGTCAAACTTATCGAGCCCAACAACCCTTTCCAGGCTTTGCAGGAAGGTAGGCACATGACTTTTTTTTTTTTGGGAATGTCCCTTTCAAAAAATGTTGCTGGATGACAGTGGAAGGAAGGGTTGTATGGTTGGAAGAAGACATTTTCAAAAAGGAAGGGAAACTGATGGAAGGAGGATATCAGAATTGGTAGTATGGAAGACAAATGTGTGGCGCAAGGAACGACGGGCCAATATCCGTAATTGTTGCAGGAAGGACGAATCATGGAAAGCTATAATGCAGTCAGGAAGCAATGAATGAATGGGCTTCCTCAGGAGCGAAAGGAAGTGTGGTAGAAGAATTCATGAAATGGGTTGCATGGAAAGTGAGGTGGGTTGAAGACGGAAGGTCAAAGGTTTGGGAAGAAGGAAGAGCGATGGAAAGAGAATGTGTAGAGGAAGAAAGGGAGGATGGGTAGGAGCCAGAAAGTTTGGAAGACAGAATGATGAAGGGAAAAAAAGCTTAAAGGGAAGGAGGGCGGCCTGAAGGCAAGGCAGACATTTTGGCAGGAAGGATGAGCAAAGGCTGAAAAAATGGAGGGATGGTGAGAAGCCAAGGAATAGGAAGGACGCTTCTCAGGGCTGAAATCTGAAGGTAAGGATGTGGTAGGAAGAAAGGAAGGATGGAAGGATAGAATGAAGACTAAAAGGGTGGTTGTAGGAAGGATGGAAGCAAGGCAGAAAATTTGGTTTGAGGAAGGAATCGGGAAATGAGTGAGGGATGATTTAAGGGAAGTGGAAGCTTGAAAAGAAAGTTGGAGAGGAAAATGAAGGAGCAGGGAAAAAAGGAAGACATGAAGGACAGTATTGAGACGATAGGAGGAGGAAAAGACCACAGAAGGATGGGGAAACAGGAAGAGGAATGTCAAGAGTAAAGATGATTGGATTGAAGGAAAGCAGAATTGATGGAAGGATTGAAGGAGAGGTAGACACAAATGATGGAGGGAAGGCAGAAACAGGAAAGTCAAAGGAAGCAAAAAGGAGGAAAAAGTCGGGAAGGGGTGCGAGGACGAGAGGAAGACTGGCATGAGCGAGTGAAGGAATAAAGGGAGGGCGGAAGGTGGCGGGCGGGCGGGCAGGAAGGAAGGGGAGAAAGTCTTCTTCCTGTTGCTGGCAGCGCTGCTGCTGTTTGCATCTCAGCATGTCAAAAGAAACAAGCATGTGTGTCTGTCTGTGCGCGCGAGGAAGCCGTCTCCTGGCAACAAACAGCCAGGTGGCAGCAGTGAGTCGCATCACATCACGGTAGCTTCACAGAAGCCCAAAATCCAAAAAGAGAAGAAAAATGTCTTTTGCTCTTGTCATGTGAGATCACCTTGTGCGGCTCTTTGTCATGCGCACGCGACGCGTCCAAACATGCCAAGGTGGCTTTCCTCCACTGCTGCGTGACAAGTGGCGCAGCCATGTTTGCAGTGGAAAGAATTCCTGCTTTACGTTGAGTCATTAAGTCTTTTAACAGCTTCCAGGGCACTTTCAAAGTCCCTGCGCCTCGTTTCGTGCGCCGGCTCGTCCCTTTTAGTCATTGCTATTTAATTCATGGTTGTCTCCATTCACAAAGCTGTGTTGTGCAAATGCTGAACACGCGGAACATCCGCTGTGAAAGTTTGCTGAATCAAAATCTACATGCTGCTGTCGCACTCGCTTTCGTTGTCAACATGCGCTAATAACATTCTCGCTTTTGACACAATTTAAATTAGTAGCGCAAGTGGCCTGAGTTGCTTGACAAGATTTAGTCGACAATCTCAACACATGTCACAACCGCAGCACACGAGCTATGCCCAAACTGTTGCGTTTTGTCACGTTGTCTTGTTGTTTTGGCAACACGTAGCGTCCAACTAGAACAGGAAGAGCAACTTAAATGATGAAGGGGGGGCCACCATTTTTCATCTGTACATGAGAACATGCAAACTCCACACAGGGAGGCCGGAGCTGGAATTGAACCTCTGCACTGTGAGGTCGACGCGCTAACCACTAGGCCACCGGGCCCGCCTATTACAGAATTGCCACTTTAAATATAGTCAAAATACGTGTGCGCACTCGTACTATATTCATTTTTGATAATTCATTTTTCAATGCATCTGTAAAAGGTCCAATACCAACTCAGGGTTTGCAGCAAACAAAATAACCAAGTTACCAAAAATGTACATTTGTTTGTTTGTCATTCTTTCGTGAGTCACGTTCATGTTGCTTTTTCTGAGTTGATTTGTTCAGTAGAGGTGACTGGCACAGATTTCACCCATTTTTTTTTTTTATCTGACTCATTTTTCCATTATTCACAAAGTTCCCCAAGTTTTGTGGAATCGTTTTATTAAAAGCGTGCCCGTTTGAAAATGTCAAAACGACGGTTTCGGAAAAAGAATAGTGCTGCGCGTTTGACTTCTGGGTCGTTGGCTACACCTCCTGTACATAAAGCGAGTCTTAATATAACTTGAAGCGAGTGCTGCAAAGACAATTTGTCAGGGATATTGATTCATGGCCCATTTCCTGTGATGACTCTCCCCATTGGTAGCTTTGATTGCCTATCCATCTTCATTACACTTCCAACTGTTTTGGAGTTAAAACGGCAGGAAATGACTGCAGTTGCTATGTTGAGGGGCGGTGTGGGGGGGGGTCATGGATGTGTACCCCATTCTCGCATTGGAGTTGAGTGACAAGCGGGGTACCTTGACCTTTGGCTTTGCTCTTTGGTCGGCCGCCCTCCCGCCGTGAGTGACAGTTGGGACCCCGTGGTGGCGAAGAGCGAGGGGAGGGTCTCTGAATGCCGATGAGATCATTGAGGAAGAGCGCGCCGGATGGCGACGAGTTGAATAAACATGAGTAGACATGGGAGTTAAGAAGGGCGCTGATGAGGAAAATGTGCTTGCCAAGTGAGGGGGAGGACTTGCAGCGTCATGTTTGTCCTCACGTGGCTTCCTCCTGTCCTTGCCTGCAAACTTTCAAGTCCTCTCGTGACCCGCAGGAGGATGACCAAACACACGCCGCGAAAACCGACAAAGTATTGCAGGGCAAACGGCCGTCGTGGCGACTGTCGCGAGGTGCAACGATGAGTTGACAAGGACTCGACTGTTGATAATCGATTCATGGTGTGGCACCGTTGTTTAACATAAATCCCCGGAATTTCAGCCTCTCAAGAGTAAATATGATACAATTTCTGTCACTGTTCAACACATTAGTCACTGATGCAAGTAAACAGATTTTTTTTTCATGGTGATTCCACATCAGGTTTCCATAAGAATTATATGTAACATTATATATATATA
>NW_017842054.1:3250304-3266645 GCF_001891065.2 Hippocampus comes | reverse complement strand
ATCAAGACCCAATGATAGGGAGTTTAGAAACCAATGGGCCTCTTCACCATAGGGGCGTGACTAACCATCCCCACCCAGTCCTCAAACAGGCCACGCTCAGCCTTTTAGCGCAGAGCAACTTCCCGGAGTCTTCACGGAGACTTCAGGGTTGTCTACCGCTGACGAAGCTTCTGTGAGAGAAGCGAAACGTCTTTTTTTTGTTTTTTACCCACAGGTACAGATGACGACTGACAGAACCCTTTCTACGATTTTTTAAATGTCATAGCTATATATTACAATGCCTGGTAAAATCCGTCTTGCGCTAGCTTTTATATGTCAAACTTGAAAAATGAAAATGACTCAAAAATCTGATCGGCTAGATCAAAATTAATGAAAATAAGACATTTGCCAATGTCTGCTTTTACTTTGGAAAACAATAATCGAGAATCTTGCTGAATTTATGGCAGATGTTACGGACGAAACCAGGAAGTGAATCCATTTATTTTTTGGTGAATTTTCTGCAGTGACGTTATGAAACAGTGTCCCTATTTTGAAAAGAGGAGTGGAAGTTGAACATTTTTTGGGAGAAAATCTGATTCGCAGGTTATGTTCCACACTACCCCCCCCCGCAGTTAGTTAAAATTTTGTAGAGGTGACATTTGCATCGGCTCAGAGGTGCAGCTGATGCAAAAGATGAAGTGGTTTACTGACACTTAGAGTGGATCATTTGAATAATTGATGGCCTTCACAGCAACGTGCAGTACACACCTGGAAAAAAAATAAAATAACCAGACCCGAGCGGGTCAAAATACAATGCATCACACTTGTGTGCACCTTGTTCTCTTTCGGGAGGCTGCGCAACGATGTGCTTTGATGCATTACTGCCAGTAGTCCAACATTTGTCTCTTTTTTACGGTCGTAGCCCCACCGCCGTGACTACACATGACGGGATGCGGCGGCGTTATCTCGCAAGGTAGCGGAATTGCATTGATTGATGCGCTAACTTTGCCAGCCTGGGGAACCAAGTCCGTGTCAGTGGAAATTATGTTGCAGTATTGACAAAAAAATGTCATTAGTTTTCTTGTTGTTAAGCACTCCCAATGCCAAGCTCACATTCTCCCTACTTACTTCTGGTTTCGATTTGTGATGCAGCCCGTTCAGGCTGCGTGTTTTTTTTCCCTCTGCCGGTTGCTAGCAACTAAATTTTTTTTGATCAGAACATTAGCATGATTAAAATTCTTCATGCAGCGTACCTCCGCCACATGGACTGCTTAATCCTTTTAGTTTAATGCTAATAAACATTGCTTCATGACGTCGACGGATGAGCATCGGTGTAATAATCTCTTACGTGACTGATATTTGAACAAAAACAGCGCTGCCACACATAAAACAGAAAATATATTCTTTATCATCTGCGAAAAACGAACATTACCGCAGCTCATGTAAGAGTTGTGATCGTCTCCATATACTGCATATCGTTAAGTTTGTATTACGAGCATGGTTATGCAAATAATTCTTTATGAGGGCACTGCTTTTTTTTTTTTTTAATTGCTGGTGTCAGGTAGAACACTCGTACCGCCAACCGCATCACTTTTAAGGACACCCCTAAATTGTCACCTTTGTTAGATTGCTCAGTAATTTGTAAAAATAACACGTCCTGACTCATCGCACAGATTTATGAAAAAAATATCACATTCGTGATCACAGACAGAATCAAACTGAAAGTTAACTGTGAGCCAGAGAGAGAGAGACAAAAAAAAAGTGCTCTCTTGTATTACTCATACAACTTCAGCGGAACCTCAACAATTGATTAGCAACTTGTAGGTGTTGTACCAGCATACAAGTTATTTCTGTTCTCCGTGGTGGGAGGAGATTTTTGGACCACCGAGGAGATTTATGTAAGTTAACACCAGGTGATAAGAAACTCTGGAGAATGACAAGCTGGAAATTATTTCATGCCTTTGGGAGAGGCAGAAGATTCATCCTCCGGGGGATCATGAATGAACACATTACAACAGCTGTGTGGGAGAGTTACAGCCTGCCCTTGACAGAATGTGAGGATCCCCCCACCCCACCCACCCCCAAAAAAAACAAGTATTCCGTTTTGTTTCCAAGGAAAACAATGCCTACATGCTCTTTTGTCAACCCGAGTGAACGGCAATTGAAAGCCACTCAGTGCAGGTAGATGCTTGCTCCTCCGCTGTGCTGTAATTTGTTGAGTGTTCTGCCCCACAGAGTCCACTTTCCCTCCCGCGTGTCACCCATGCCAAGGTAAAGTCAAGGACGGCTTCATCCCTTTCGCTCCTTCTGTCCGCTAAAGGTGATTTTGAGAAACCCTCCCCTCCCTCTCCCACACACACCTCCCCCGCCCTGTGCGCAATCTGTCATGACAAAAGGTGAAAAGATGGTTCATTTGAAGATGTCTGCACGGGTAATTTCATCCGCCATCTGATTCTCGGGTTTATGACAACTCATTACTCGCCGTGCTCTAAATGTGATGGAACGTTGCCTGTTCACTATTACTGTGCCCCGTGAATTTAATAATGCCGCATAAATCTCGGTAATGGATTTGTTTGTGTTTTGATGTCTTTTCTGGCGGCTCGGGCACAAAGAGAGGGGCACAGGGGCCGACCTTTTTTGTTTGTCGCCCACCCGGTTAATGACACCACAGTTATTTTAATCTGCATAAACGCTCGGGTACCTTAATCAGCCAAGTGATGCTGCGGCAGAGGTGGGGTGTATCTTTCACAGTTTAATCTCCTCAGTGTTTGGGAAGGGTTAATTCCAAGATCAGCGGAAATCCTTCTTTGCGGGCCGAAACGGTATCATAAGCGCTGACCTCCGTTTATAACAGAAATACTATTTGCTCCATGGAGTTGTATTAATTTGCTCTCAAGGGTCTCGCTAACATGCAATAGAGGAGCTGTTCATTGCTAGCATGACAGGTTCATGATGGGGTTTTGCCAAAAACGAAATGTTACCGGTTTGTTGTTATATTTTTCTTAGAATGTACATCAGTTAAAACGTGAGAGGCTATCAATTTACCTGGCGACCACATGGGAACGGTCACATCAATGCTCTTTATATCCCTTGGCATGAAGTAGAGAGCGACTGATGTTTTGTTGTAATTTTTTGTTGATTCTCAACTGCTCATGATGATGATAGTTGTATATTGTACTGTGTTGATGGTTTCTAAAATTGCCACGTGAAAGGTTTGGTGCATTTAGGCATGTTAAGTCCCCTCTGAAGACCTTGTTACCAAAAGCAATGTCCGCCGTGCTCAGGATGCTTACCTGAAGCAACAACATCTCTGCCAATTTCTCGCCTCCCTGTCAGCGGCAATTCTCCAAAGTACGCCCGCATGCGAGTAGGATGTTCAAAGCGCCGTGCTGGTTTTATAGATCGGTATCTTCACGAGTAGACGTTTGGCTACATGTAGTACAGGTGGGTTATTGTCACGGGGCGCCCGTGCGTTTGCACTTCCAAGCAATTAATCCCCATTGGGTTTTGCGTGTTTGCGGAGCTCTCCCGTCCCACGGTACACAATCGGCGCCTCAACACAAACATGGTCGATGTTGACTCATCCATCGAGAGAGCACCTGACATTTGCCGGCACACGGTTTTGTTACACGTTGTTTCAATCGCTGTTTGCTAACAAGTTAGCCAGAGAACACAAAACTGACATTTCGCCACTCGGGTAAAGTAGGAGGACATTACATTTCCTAGGATCTTCTCCTTTGAGTTAAGCAAGCTTAAATTAGTCTGACATTGGGCTTAAGACCCGTCATTCGTAAAACTGGGCCCGTCCGTATTCCGTGGTGGGACGTAATAAAGTACAAATACAAAATGCACTCAGATTTTTAAGCATCTGTACTTTGAGTACATTTTACTTGTACTCTCTTCATTGGAAAAAAAAATTAATACACAAATGTGTACTTTCTATTGACTTTACCAAAATAGACTTGTTACTTTATTCTGCAGATTATGACACAACTTTATGAACAATACAAAAGATTTAAATAGAGAGCAGAGAAGTCAGTTTTTCGTAATTTTATCTTGCCAAATAGCGGAATTAGCATCGGCCTTAAAAAAAAACAAACAAAAAAAAAAATCAAATCCATATCTGTCACTCCCTACATTTCACACCTATTAACACACAAAAAAAAACATTCTTTCCAAGCAGCTCCATAATGACCAACTGATTTTTTTTATTATTTGTAAAAATGTCTTTTTATCAGCCTCTGTCAAATTAAGCAGTGCCTATTTGGCGTACCACTTTTTTTTACCAGTCATGGGGAGTCCCTGCTTTAGGCAGGTATGAAAATTAGATGCTTTGTTTCCTGAGAGTGGGCCAAAATTCATAATGGCTTATTCAGGCAATTTTTCGAAGTGGACAGATAAACGATTTTTTTGTGTGTACATTTTACTTCTGACACATCGAAGAAAACCCGAATGGGTGTGTCACTGTCATTCTTCACACAGCATATCGCGTATTTAAATGACCTTGGACGCGTCAGCCCGCTATTGGCGGCATTCGTCATGCGCTGAATGGTGAATGATAATCTGACTTGATTATAATCAAATGTGAGTAGACATACATTGTTTCGTATGAAAACCAATTGAACGCAACACAGCAAGACTCCAGCCACCATGCTGACTTGGACAATTTGACTTTGTTTGCTGCTGATTGCATCTCGGCTTGGGCAGCTTTTCAGTGCAACATGGTCGATTTTGGTCAGTGTGGCAATTAATGCAACAGAATGCTGTACGTGATTGCAAATGCTAAAAAAACAACGTTCACAAAAGCAACAACGGTCTGGATGCCGGCGCCATTTGTCACCTTACAACATGACACAAGGACGTCACCCTGCAATAGCAGGCTCTCGCGCGGCGGGAAACTCGAGTCGAGGACGCGTCACTGCGCTCTTTTAAAGCTGAAAGCGTGAAGAGGCACGAAAAGGAACGTCGAGCGGCGTCGCAAACAAAAGCCACTTCAAGAGGCTGACCGCCGTTTAGAAGGCGGGAGACGGCCGGCCGAGGCCATCAAGCTCGGAAATGGCTGAAACCCGGCGGGAGTTTTGCTTGTTCATAGTGAAACGAGGAAGGGAAGCATCTGACTTGAAATGGGCTTTCTGAAAGACTGCTCGGTCAAGAACTCTTTCATGTGGTGAGAGCAGAGAAAGAGTCCAAGAGAAATAGAGGAAGAATTCATCCCCTGCACCATAAGACTGATCTTCTGTCGCTCTTTTTGTGCAAAGGCTCTTTCGATTCACTCTTTTCTGCTTTGCTTGTCTGAAGAAGCTCAACATGATGTTCGCGAGGGAAAAACACCCATGAAGACCTCCACTGTGGCACAACCCCTCCCGACGTTATTCTGCCCAGTAGGACACTCTCACGGAAACACAAGTTCAGAGCTGACAAAAAAATAAAAAATAAAAATGTTCCCACCACTTGAATTTTAACCCGCCATGCTAACTCATTTCACACATTGGCGTAACTGAGGAGTAGTGGCAGAGCGATTCACCATTGCACCTTCAGACGTCCTCGTTTAGGACGATTGGCACAAAGGGGAGTTGGAGGCTTGGATATTTTTACTTCCGGCTTATAGCCTTACAAACTCCTCCGACAAATTCATGGTTTGACCCTCAACGCTAACAAAATATGAGTTACAGGCAGAAAAGGCAGCTGGTTTACAATGCCTTGTCCTGCAGTATTTGTTTACCTTTCTCATTTTCTTTATTGTTGGGGGGACTGTTTTATCTTCGTCTAGGGTTGTGTTAGTGTAAAAAAAAGAAAAAGAAAAAAACAAATTTTTGCCGATTTAAAAAAGCTAATATCGGCCAATTAATTGGTCCTTAGAAAGCTTTGTACTAAATTACGCATAAATAACTTTTGGCTTAATTTGACTTTTTTAGACTTTACATTTATATTTTCTGGGTCCCATTGTAAATGTTTTGAGAAGTACGGTTTTAAATTGTGGAAACATGCATCATACATCCCCCCCATTTTATGTTGAGACACGGATATAGTTTCTCCTTCTTTATAGGGGCCTTTGATGCTGGCAAACCGTATCACCACTGCACTTGAAGATTGATGTCTTGCCTCCTGATAACTTCATGAAAGCGTCTTGAATGGCTGCCGCCTTGCTTCTTCGCTTTGAGCGTCTCGCGGCAACACTGTCGCCTTAGAACCCGCGTGCGCGACATCGACATCCATTCATGCATTTGGCCGTGCCACTTGGCGCAACAAATGTGTGATTTCTCAGTACATCAGAGCACTCGGACATCAGTGCGTGTCGGAAAAACAGTCCTATGGATTTTCTTTTCCTTTTAGGCCCGCCTTTTCATCATTTAAGGTACCATCTGCAAGGATGTACCGAGACTGCTTTTTACCAGGTTGTGTATGAGTGAAGTTGTGCATGTGACCTGGAGTACACTTTGTGGCTGGCACAGACCCACTTTTTTTATTTCTTTTTTTTCCCCATGGAACATCCATAGTCAGCAGTGTGTGCTAAGCTATACCTGGAAATAGAATGGGGAAAGATGGATAATGTGTGCTGGAAGTAGAACGTTTGGGGGGGGGGTCAAGGTAGATACATGCATTACCTGCACTGCACATCATTAGGGTCACGGTTAATGAGAGTCCATGCCAGCTGACGTTGGATGGGCGACACCCTGTCCACTTATAGACCAACAAACCCTGCCATTCACACTATTTAGTCTGCAACTAAGCTAAGGGAACATGTCATTCGTTTGAAACCAAATGAAAAAATAGACTTTAGTTTTTGTGTTTCTTAATTTAAAAAAAATGGATTTTTGTCTTGGATCAAAAATACCAAATTAAAAAACAGCCCACAGGACTGATTTAAAAGGTCCTGACTGATTGTGGTATAAAACAACACGACTGGCCGGCGTTAGCTGCTAGGTGCTAGCGGCGAGTGTTCGGTGGATGCACAACATTGCTGCCTGACGACGTTTGAAAAACCGTTAATTCGGCAAAAATCAATCCGCACACTTCCATTTGATGCTGACTGCCTGACATCGTCGTTACCGATAGATAATTTTTTGACAAACCAGATTTATTCAAATATGCAGTTTTAGCAGGCAAAAGCACTACCGTGGCCTTGATGTCACTTGGTCACCACATTTATCATGTCATTAACATTCCTGTCTTCATGACGGGTAAAAATGTACATTAATTTTCAATGAAAAAGGACTCTGAGGATTCTTCAATATTAATGTAAAATTAACATAGCTTTGGTCCTAATTTGAATGTTTATTTATACTACACTATGTGTATTTTTAGTTGAGATGTGCCAATGGGGTGGGGGCGGTGACAGCTCTTTGAAACGAACGGCTGCGGGTGATGATTAGCTTCCCCGAAAATGTGGATTCATTTCAAGGCTCTGTCAGAGCAGCGTGGTAAATGTCATGATTTTGGGTAAGCGTTTCAATTTGGGTAAACACGGTGCAAAGGACGTAGCGTTACAATCTCCTCGAAATGCCACGGAAATAAATTATTTAATGGAAAGCGTGAGAGAGAGCCCTGCTTTGCTTTTGCTTTGCTTTGTTTGCTGTAATCCAAGCGGCTTTGCTCGCTGCTTTTTCACGCGCTGTGAAAAGTTTGGTTGGAAACATCGCAGCGGCCAATTAAAGCGAGCTGCCGTCTCGTCGGATTCCCCTGCGAATTTTCACACGGCCGTCTCGATGGCAGACGGCTGCTTTTCAATGTTTCACTTTGGCTCGCTGGCATATTTGACTGAAGACGCTTGGGGGAAGTCATTGCGCAAATGGTTACTGGGTGGTTTAGCGACGGGACGCAACGAAAAGTGAGTGCAGATGAGGAAAGTGTCAAAACACTATTTTTATCTTTGTCATGTTTGCTCACTGCCTTCGATTGCAAGTCACACAGCATCCAACTTTCACGTTCCTCTCAAGGAAAATAAACAACGATGGTAACGTTAGCTTATCCCGGATACTGCGTCTTTTGAATCTGCGGTCTCCACTTTGCTTGAACGGTTTGTGTTTTCGCCATCTTTAGTCACTTTTTAAAATCAAGTTCTGTCAGAAGCATTATTTAGATCGATATTAACTTTGCCTTTGTTTATATTTGATAATTTCACATCGCAGCACGACGACTCATGGGTGCATTTATCATTTGATGCAGGTCTCTGTCACTTCAAAGGAAAATGAAGCCATACTAGGTAATTTTTTTTTGTATGTGTGTGTGTGTGTTATATCATGGTGTATCATTACCGTGATATAAAATGGCTTATATCACAGGTTTCAAAGTCAAGGCCCGGGGGCCAGATCCTGCCCGCCACATCATTTTATTTGGCTCGTGTAAGCAAATCATCGATGTCTGCTTCCATGATCCTTGCTTAAATCCGTACCGAAATCTCAAATTTTCATACGTAATAAATAGCGGTAATATTTTGTAATCATTTTGTTACTCTGTTTATACTCACTTGAGCAATATTTGAACCAATTTCAACACTAGTAAGCCATCATTGTTTTTTTGTGTACAAGTAAAAATAATATGACGTGATGGTTAAACATTTATTCGGTTTCACTGGCTTAACGGCCCTCCGAGGGAAGATGTAACTCCAAAGTGGCATGCGACAAAAATGAGTTTGACACCACTGGCCTATATAGCGAAAGATTTTTTTCCATGTCGGCTAGCAATACCGACATGGGCTCTCACTCCTGTCATCTTTGCCATGACGCATTCGTACCGACCCCTAGTCAGGACCGTGGCAGATGTCGGCACTTCGTCTCGACCCCAAACAGCCACCTCTGATGCCCCCCAACAACTGACTTTCTTCCTTCAGTCCACCCGCCAGCCGCACTCGATTGCATCGTCAATACCTCTCTACCTGTTTGAGTCCGTGAATTTGGCCGCAGGATGTGTACCGTCCTGTCAGATTCCAACTGATGTGGCCCCTCGGCCTGCGCCCCTGCCGATGACTCACCGGCCCCCGCATTGTCGGTTTGGCCGTCTCCTCTATTCTTATTCGGCCGCTTGAACATAAATGCCAAGAGATGATGGAGGCGGGATGGACGGATGACGAGTCGGCGTGTGTTTGTGCATCCTGGCATGAAGCAATCAGCGTATGTGGGTTTGTGTGTTTCTACACTGCGTGTATTTGTGCAGGTCTGTTTGACCCAAGATCTTAAATAAACCTAATCCAATCATAAATCATCATTGGAAATTGGAAGAGATGTAAATGTAAGAAAACCTCCTCCTCCAGTGCTCTCGTTTGTTAGAGCATCTTCCGTGTTTTATTTTCAAGCGGAAGATGGAGGCAAGTCGAGATGTGCAGTGGGGAAAGGCAGCTTGATGAAGAATTGACTGCCTGTTTCTTGTTAAAGACTATACTGCCCGTATCTGTCCCTCAGCTCAATGAACTGGCGCCACGCATTGGATAGGACACAGAGTGCGGTCATCAAACATGAGGTCGGTGGGGACAAACCCATACAGCGGTTTCAAGATCAGGACAAAATAGGTTTTTAAAGCCTTTCCTTTCGAGGCAAATCTCAAGTTTCAATACTATCGTAGTCATTGTCAACACTCGGATTTCTCTGCTTGCTGTTTCTGAAGCTGCTTCGGTCTGTCCTGGGCATTGTTTTGAGATTCAAGACTTACAGATTTCTCTGCTTCATGTTCTGAATATCTCTTTGACGCTTTGCTCTGTCCAGGACATCCTCTTAAGATTCGGCGTTGTGTGTTGAAGCTTCTCTTTACAAAGCTGCCGCCAGAACTATAGTTCCTCTCTGGGACTTGGCCTGAAGAGGTTTGCTCATAAAGCTTTATGGCACGGACATGATGGCCCAAGAGTACACGTCATTTACACTGCCAATAGGCCAATAGCGGAAAGTGTCGCTCCCCAAACTAGGGTCGGACGACCACATAACTGGCTATTGCCGTATTTTTATTTTATTTCTTTGCAAAACGCCGCTGCGGCGAGTGCGCCGAGAGGAGGAGCTGCTGGTCATTAGAGACCCACTCACTTCTAGTGCGCGGCGTGTGTGTGTGGCGCGCGTGTACTTTATGAGGCGCCACCTGCAACAGTGGCAGCTCCAACACTCTTTAATTCCAGGACAAGACAAGGAGCAGCAAGTCAGCCTCAGAGTAAATCCACCAAGAGGCTAAAGAGGACTTGGCGGCAGGAAGGGATCTTGAGAGGCAAAAAAAAAAAAAAAAAAAGTGACGGGTGAATTCAATCGAAACGATGGACTCCGCTCGCCGGGCCTCGTCAATGGAGTGACAGCAAGATGAATTTGGGAGCCACTGTTTGCATTACTGCCCACAGACACGGGCGCTGAGCGGTACCATCTGTCACCGAAGAGCCTCGTCGCTCCTCGTGGGGAGGGTTTGGGGGAGGGGAGGGGGGGCGCGTGGAGGCTAAGCTGGTGTGTAAACTCGCTAAGGATGAAATCAAAACCCCGCTGCACCATCAACATGCCGACGTCACAGAAAATTGGGTCAAATATGCATCACCGTATGAATACGCATCAAGGCGTTCGGTTCATCACACGCCGTTGCATCATGACATGCCTTTTCGAAAATGTGTTTATTTGTTTGTTCATTTATTTATGACCTTGCAATGATTTACTCGTCTTTAGCGGTGGGTTTTTTTTCTCCTAGCAAGCAATTCGCTGTGCTCTTCGCAAATGATTCTTTCCAATCACCGGCATAAGGAGAAAAGACACCCGAGCGAGGCACAATGCAAGCTTGCATTTTGATGCTGATGGACTGCACTTTTGAGTTTGCAATCCCGCCTGTGGTGTCAGTCAGCGATTCCCAACCACTCTGGCAGAGTGTTCTTCGTTCATCTGTCTATGTCAGTGTATTCGAGCGGCAGACGGGCACAGTTACCCGGTGTAACCGCCTGTTGGCGTTCATATACAGTAGTAGGCTCAAATTCCAAGAAGTACCGTTCATCATTACAGTAAATATTCTCTAGTGCGGACTCATGTTTGCGCTGTCCAATTTGTCCTGATCACAGAGAAATTCCTCATTTGGGAAATGAGCATGGTACGTCCTTTATGACACATTAATACTGGAAAAGTTTTGAAATATGGATCTTTTTGTCACAAAAACCTCAGGGGTGTGTGGACTTTTTGTCTGCATGTATTGCTACATTAAATTTTTTAAAAACATTTTCTATGAAAACAAGTGTTTTACCAACAGTTGAAAAAAAAATAACATTTGACAAGGGCAGTGTTTTATTTCATGATTACGATATGCAGAGAGCCACCCAAAAAAAAGTGCTGCATCTGGCCCGCACGTCAAACTTTGGACAGCTCTGCTCTACAGGGTCCACGTTACCGAGAGACGGCGGTGTCGCGCTGTGTGACGTGGAGGCCCTGTTTACATGCGTAGGCCGCTTGTGACCCGGGGCGATGTGAATGATTCATCATTTTTCCCTGGAACACCACAGCCAGGTGCAGCAGCTCACATTATCATGTCACCCATAGAGAGATAAGAGAGACACTCACACACACACACACACACACACACACACACACACACACACACACACACGGTTTTCTTTGAGGCAACAGTTGCCACTGCTGCTTGGCAACTCACGTGCGTCGCTTCCTCCGTTTAGGAAAAACTCGCATCGGTAAATGTCCGAAAAAGTTAAGCCGCGCGTTGTGTTCCGAGCGGATTATTTTCCAACAACATGAGTGTCACGGCACCTGCACGCCGTCCCGGCAGATGTGCAAATCCCTGCTGTGAATACGTTCCCAAAAATATGTCTAGGAACGCGACCACACAAACACACTTGCGGCCTTGAAATATTTCAACACGAACTAACGTACTTATTTTACCACTATCACTGTTACTGCCACTTGTTGTGTTAGTACTACATCAGTGCTATTCCTCTTTCTGCTGCCGTACTACACTACACTACTAATACTTTACTATTACTACTATAAACTAGTATTACTACAAATAAAATGACATTACTACAGTCGAACCTCGTTACAAGGTACCTCGAGGGACATAACGAGTCTGTACGTTATAACGGTAGTTCACCGAAACTGTTTCCAATAAAATGGCCGCCAACTATGATGTACAGTATGAACAATTATAGATGTAAAAACATGAACATGTAATGCAGAATAATCATTCTCAATTACAAATACGTGTTTACAATATGAAGAAAACATTCAGTCAGCAAATGAAAAGTGCCTCGACTCAACACCGGTTCAGGATGCGCCGTGCCCCGCAGCCGTTTCAGTAACGAAGGCCTTTTCACGATGATGTGGGAAATATCTGGTCGTTCTGAAATCATGTAAGCAAATAAATGAAACTCACAAGCATTTCCTGTTAATGGAGTCTTTATATGTGTTGTATCACGCACATTTATTCCATGCATCTGCTGTTTCTGTTGGATGGTGTCACTATAAGCTAATTGCTAGCCATCTTATAAACATTAGCAATGCTAGCGGTTTCCAAAGCTGCTAGACCAACAAATATTCCATCCCGCTTGGGTACAAATGTCCTCTTAAGGCACTTTGCATTTGAATAATGCATCCAGCGGAGATGCAGCCTCACACTAAGCCAAAATATAGCTCTATTATCCTCCGCATTGCTCCCGCCAGAGTCTTTGGGAGCGGGCTCAGTCATTAGATGAGGGTAATTTCCTGGTCGTCATAAGCCACAGTGTTTTTTTGACGTGACTAACATCTATCGAATATATGAGCGCATAAAGCCGGGCCTTCCGCGTTTAGCTTTTTGAAATTAAAAGCATATGACTGCAGTCCCACGGTGGACATTAGAATCATGTATTGCGGCGTATATTCCCTGTGTGCGTGCGTACGGTGCCTCAGGATCATCAGAATTGGGTTATGGTAAAATTAATAAATATATAAATCCGTCCCTAGTTCCTAATGCAATAAAAAAGGGAAGCATTACGTTTAATTTCATATTCCAAATCGTATCTACGGCTCCCTTGAGAGCAGAAAATGTGATTCCAAGCAGTTTGCATTTAAAATAGTCGACGACTGATACCCGTAGTACTTTTGAGATAGAAAATTTCAATTTACACAATGACAAAGACTTTTGTTTTTTTGACGAAGCAGATGATTTGCTGATGTGTCGAGCTGCCACTGCGTAGCAACGGACTGATTCTTTGATCCACATTTCTCCAGAAGAATGTCACATCCTCAGCTTAGTTTTTACCTACTTCTGTCCTCCCTTCTCATGCTTGACCCAGTCAATCGACAAGCAACCCTTTAGTGCAGTGACATTTCAGTGACTTCCTAACAGAAGAAACATAATTTCAAGTAAGACTGTGCGTCCAGGAGCGATTCCGAGTTGGACAAGACGAGAAGTATGATCGTTTACCGCCGGGGGGGGCGCGGGGAGGAAGGTGCCGGGGGAGGCTTGTGAGGTTTCGGGAGGCGCTTCACATCATCTCCTTGTCGTCTTCGCCTTTTGTTTGAGACAGCGGGGGGTGTCGATCAAGCTGATGTAATCTTTTTTGGCAGCGCCGGCTTCCTCCTAGCAACGCCCTGGCAGGCCGTGCAACCGGGATATGAGACAGAGGAATGGGATGTAGCATTTCCAAACTGAATGGTTGCCCTGCACGGCTGTCTGCGGTCTTCTTCTTTTCCCTTTCAGTGGAGTTTTCGCTGAAGAGATCTCTGTCACAGCAGCTGTCCCAAACTTTTTTTTGCGCCACCGACAGGTTTCACGTCAAATCATATTTAGACAGACGGCATAGACACAAATGACTTGAAATCCGAGTCTGCATAACAGTGAATGTTCTTTCTTTAATTACCGGGACCCCTGCACAATGTCCCCTCTCGGAGTAAGGGGAGACGATGACATTTGAAGTGTGTTACTTCTACATAGTCTACGCAGTAATTTTGTCTCCATCGTTGCAGAAAATCCTGTTTCGTGATGTTTTGCAATGGGAGGCCTTCAGTGCTTTTTGAAGGCCTCAGTGCTTCAGATGTGAGCCTTTCTCCACATATGGGGGCTCTATTTTTGTGCCGGCACCGTACGTGGCATATCTCTGCCCGGAGGCAGGTTAGACCCAACATTGGTAATTTCACAGATGAGCGCAGAAGAGGGAGGGGCTACGCCGATGTGGGAGGAGACACAGCCAACTTCTATCTTAGCCAATTAAAGCTCCTTTCATTCCGTTTAAATGTGGCACCCTAATCGCATACTGAAGTCTCGACGTGATGGAAGCACACCTGTACCATGAAGTGGGCATTCGAGATGATTTTAAAACTATAATGCAGTGATTCGGAGGGTTTAGAAGTTTAAAAGGGAATCAAAGCTAATATTTTAAAACTTTATATTTTAAAAGTGCATATTTTCTTTATCGGCCGCTGTTTACATGTGACCGTGTGTGCACCTGTTTTTCAAAATATGATGTCAATCAAATATTTATAGTTCAGTCTCCCTGGTCTGGTGCCATATCCATGACCCGATGGTGTTGGGCCACTGGTGCATAAGATTTTGTGCATTTGAAGAGGACCTTACACTACACATTGCAACCATGCACTTTGAGGTGAGGGGGATCTCACAAATGACTGTGTTGGTTGGCATGGAAACAACAATTTGCACCAGCATACCTCATGTCCACCTGCAGCTTGTGGAAACAGGAATAGAACCTTTCCTGCATGAAGCCTATTTTTAAGACTTTTTTTTTTCTCCTCATGGGTTCGGTCATGATAGACATGTCCACTCAATTTCATGTTGATAGGAAAAAAAAAGTTCCTTTTACAAGTGCAGCTAATTTGTTTCTGCTTTTTCATTTTCAGTTTTTAATATGAAAACTAATGTAGCATTGTAGAAGTAGAGAACACCCTGAACTTGTGCGGCGGGAGAGCTCATGGCCAACCTCGAAAGCAAATGCTCACTTTGCTGTTCCCTTGGCAACTTGGGGCCAAGTAAAAGGCCAGGAAAGATGTTTCATTTCGACACTAAACACCCCACTACTTCGAGTGGATAGGGACAGGGCCCAAAAGTACAAGAAATTGACACCTTCCCTTTAAAGTATTCACACTTGCCCATGTTCAGCATTCAACCTTCCCAAACACTTTATCATTTCAAACTCGGCCAAAACAACATTCGTCCTTCAAAACTTAATTCCAATTTTATTTTGAAAAATAAAAATGCCCCGGAAGTACATAGTTTACCCTAACCAACGTGGCTAAACTCTGCTCAGAACCAGAATTGGGATACCGATATTGTTATTGAACCACAGGGTGCAACGAAATGGAACAGACACAACCCATCCAAGAGGCATCGAAAAAGAAAAACAATGACCAACGGGGGCGATACGGGTCACCTTTTTACAGCGCCTTGTTTTGGCATCAAGCCGCCACCGCATCCCATCTGCAGCCGCGCCGTAATAGAGAATGCAAAGAGGGGTTGGGCGGAAGCCAAAGGAAAGACGTTGATAGACAGGCTTGTGTCTTGCGTTTGGATAATCATATGAGTGCGTGTCCTCTGTTCCAGCGGAACGGCAGCGCGTCGTCTCGTTACCTCGACTCGCTCCCAAACCAGAAAACGGGGCGGGTGGGATGTGTCACGTCATTGCGCATACTTTCCGCATATCAATGACTATTTACTCCTGTGGCACTTTAGAACGTTGCATAAAGGGCACAGAAACTGCAAATAGGTTGGATGTTGGAAAAGCAGCAGCCTCTCTTTGATCCTGCCCCAGTTAATTAGCACGGCAACATTTGTGATCTACACGACACGGGGGCAGGAGACCTGACAATCCCTTTTTTTTTTCTTTAATAAATCTTGTTGTATCACTAACAATCCTACAGGAAATTAACCGCCGGAGCTAATCTGCTAATCTGTAATGGAAAGGTTGAAAAATGCGAACACAATAAAAACTACAAGAGGAAGCCATCGATAGTGATCATCAAAGCGTGTGCGCATTATTTCTGGACAAAAAGGGGGACGCGTGAGTAGAATTTTTGCTTTCGGTTCTATTTTTATTTTTCGGATTGTGCTTCAAGCGGGGCCTTTTCCTATTAGTTCTGAAAGTACATCGAGAAATATACACAGAGTTAAAAGTTCCATCAAATCTACAGGAAAAAAAAAGCAAAGACGGCCTGAACACACAAGCTATTATGTAGCAATTATTCATGCTCGGCTGCAATCTTATCTAGATGTCGCCTACATGTATTATAACAGAAGGACTTCAAAGAGGGCCGCGTTAATTGTGCAAACCCGAAAAGAGGGGGTGGGGTGGGTCTCAAAATGATTTGCGCCACAACGATAGAGAGGCATCCTTTTTCCTTTTGATGCTTACAGCTGCAACGGGGAGGGAGGTGAGGTCATTTAGGAGCCGTTTCCCTCTGGGTCGGGTGGGAGGGG
>NW_017842054.1:3245344-3250287 GCF_001891065.2 Hippocampus comes | reverse complement strand
GGAGGGGGGGGTGCAGGCGGTGGGGCGGGGGTCTTAAACAGAGCGATCACATTCAAGCGTCTGATGATTAAAACTGTGATGATGAGCGCGGGGATCAAGAGGCGCACACTGGATGCATGAATCCCTCACCTCCTTTGTTCAGCTATCCGTGCCAGCGGCGTATAGTGACAGGCGCAACAATGAAACGCAGGCAAGAACAATCAAAGGCTTTAAAATGCAGAGCGTGCACAATGAACTCGTGTTTCTAACTGTTGGGATTCATACAACCAGAACAAGTCACAGCACGCGCGCGCTCAGTCCGTCAATTGAGATGATCGCCGTTTCAGTATTCCTTCGCCAGTGTCGCGCGCATTGATCGTGAAAGTTTGCTTCATGTGTGTCTTTGTTACTGTATTAGACCGCCCCCTGCGACGCACACCGGGAGGAGTTGCAATGAATCAATCATGATACAATCATTTATTTAATCCATTTTGATTAATCAATGTTTGGAGGTGGGAGGGGGGAGGGCGGTTACATTAATGCATGAAATATTTCAGGACTCTCGGAATGCTCGATTGAGGCCAGATTCAAGCGGGGGGGCATCACCAACAGAACTTTGAACCACGCGCTGGCTTGCAGTTAAAACTTGATAAGCATTACTTAGTGTAAAGGGCGACCAAATTCTGTGTTTTCTTCCAGCCAATCAGCATATGGGCTCACTATTTGGCAAGCACAAGCTATCAGTACAAACTACTTTGCTCTGCCGTCGAAAAAGTTATGTCTTGCACGTTGTAATATAAGTAGGTCATATAGCATTTAACGTCAGGTTAAATGTGGGCTCGTTCTGTCCTTTATTAGTGTTTATTACGTTGTTAATTAATTTGTTATTGCGATTTGGCAAGCTCAACCTACCATTAAAAAAAATATTTTCTGCCATCTGCCCAGGGTGTTATGATGTGTAAGATGTTCATGTTTCTTAAGTAGGTAATGAACATTTACAACTAGCATGCAGAATTTCAGAGGTGGGCTCATTATTTTGCAACCAGGACTTCACACTCGTTGTTATAGCCGGCCGGCGAGCAGGGCAAAAAAAATGACTGACTGCTTCTGGCCAAAGTAGGCCATAAACAAGCTGAAAGGGTAGAATATATATTGTGTATTTTTATTTATCTATAAAGCACTGTTAATGCAATATAGTAATAACACATTTATAACAAATATATAAACACAAATTAGCACAAAAGTGCCGTATTTTTGAGAATTTTTTACAAATGTTTAATGACCCAAACTATATGAACAAACTGCACTTATTTCAACATGTTTTTAGTGAGCCTGATATCATTTGACTGATGCCGGTGTTTGTTGTCACGTTGTAATGAGCGAATCCAACACCTGGGCGGTAAATAATACGCAACAATAGCAGGTTAATTGCGTCGTAACAGTAAAGTTCTGGACAATTAGTGCATTTATCACCCGTGTGTTGTGTTAATTAAACAAGAAAATGAAATGACTCGCTCAGGTTGGCGTGCGCCCAAACCAAACATTACGCCTGCTATGATTTTTGATTGAGGTCATGTTATACCTGAGGAGTCAATGATGTTACGGCATGCACGTGCATTTGACAGCCATCTATGTAGATAGATCGATAGGTAGATAGATATGCAGACCTGAAGTTACAGCTCGCGGGCCTCGGTTTGAGATCCGTTTTAGTGTTACTTTCCAGTTAACTCAGCAGGCAACCAGATCAACTGAGATGGTTTTCTTGGTTCAAATGAAGGGAGCAAACAAACAAAAAAAAGAGTCTGTCTTGGAAGTGTTGAGATAGAAAGAAGACACGCTGGCAAAGACGCCATCATCAGTCATCTCGGGGGGGAGCGACGGCGCGACGGCGAAAGAAATCCCAGCAGCCCCGAGCAAGTGGCAACTTTTGACTTTCAGGCTGTTGTGTTTTCTTCCCCCGCGCAGGATCACGGCAACGAGAGCGCTAATTACCGCTCGCTTTCTTCCTTGCGCATGAGAAAGAGGCAACGCATGCTATTCCTGTTGCTGAGCTCCATAATACGATCTCTGCTATTTAGCAAACATTAGCCCTCTTGTTATTTTCGGTACTGCATCACAATGACTAATATTTACACCTGAGTTTTGGACCAAGAACTGCCGCGAATAGCCAAATCCATGAATAACTGATGCGCTCCTCCACCGCCCCAAAACACATTTATAATTTCCTAGAGAGGCCACAAGAATGCGGAAAAGCACTGCCTGAAGCGCCTCAACTCCCTTCAACATAGTTCCTTTTTACCGAAATGCTATTCAAAAGAATTGACGAATTCCCTGTTAAAGTTCAAGGCATGGGACCTTGAGACTTTTTGGGTGTTCTTGAATAGTACAATTATCCACCCACTTTTGTGTCAATCCGTGAAAGTGGTGTTTTGTTTTTTTGGGGGGGGGGGGGGGTTTCATGTGGTGCTCCCGGGAAAGTTGCGGTGAGGGTTCATGTTTGGCTTCACTATTCATTGCTGTTTGCAGCTTTACATTGAAATCATCATCATCATCATTCATTGTTTAAAGGCTTATTTAGTTACTTCTTTACTGTCGATTATAACTGCTCAAAACATTGTTTATTGCCAGTGGTGTTCCGCACAGTTCATTATTCAGTCCCTGCTGGTTTTTTTTTTTTTTTTTTTTTTTAACACAGTGAGCACACTCACACAGACGCTACTGTCAGCCACATTCACATGTAGCTTCTCAGTTGTCACACCAGCCCCGCCTCTTAAAGGCACCTGAAAGGATCTAACAGACCCCATGTGGTATTTCTATACATTTTATGCTTTGTATTTTTGGGCAGTGTTGAAATATGTCAAGGTGCAACAATTAATGGACAACTAATCTTTTATCATTTTAATTGATAATTTATGATCAGCGATTGATCAATTAGGCACCTTATGAATTTAAAAGTATCCTCATGCTTCTTCGATCAACTTTTCAACAGATTCCATAGTTCACCGTCAAAGTGGAATGAATATATTTGTGTAGAATCAAAATAAAACATTTGATTTTACTCTTGAAAATAACCTTTATTTTCTGGCACGGTAGAGACCAGATCAGACCAGGAACTAAATCGTAAATAATTGATGTTTGTGCATTTTCTGTACTGCCAATTTGAAAATGGAAATTATTTAAACCTTGAGAAGACAAAATCTGAAGAGCCCGTGTTAGTCATGCTCTCGGTAAATACGGTCCAAGTTCCACCCTCTGAGTCAGCCCCTCTTAAACAGTAATTATTGTGCCTTGTGAAGCCCAGCTAATATTCGCCTACAGTTGTTCACCTCATTGCAACAGCCACGAGGCCGTACGCCTTTCCGGCGCCCCGGCTTTAGCTGACTTTGATCTCCCGGAATCCCATTCGCTTTTGGGATGAGGAAAAAAAAAAGACGCACACAAACACAGCTAATGCGCCGCAACTCGGCTGCATTGTAAGCAGGTTTTATGGTTTACATCGATGGGCAGATAATCAAATGTAGGTCACCGGGGGGTTAAAGAAATAGATTGTGGGTGCAGCTAATCGTTGGATGTCCTTTTCGGATTGCGATTTATGTTACAAATCAAGCAGTCAATTGGGATGGGTTATTATCCTGCATATGATTATCATTAGTCTCCTTTTTTTTCTGTTAATCACGGCCATCTTGGAGGGATGGATGTTATTTGATTGTGTTTAATTTTCCCGTATGTAAAGACTACTCCACACAGGTTGTTTTATCACAGAAGATAAAGAGGGGGCGTGCGTGGAGGGTTGCGGTGCATTATCCAAATGACAAACAATCCAGCCAAGAGCTTGATTCGTCATCGTCTGATTAGACCGCTCTCGGCCGTTCCTGGTTTGCTTCTCAAGGGCACGGACGAGACGTGCGGCACAATGTGTACGATTCCTCCACGCCTTCCTGCCGGGAAATATCCCGCCCACTCTTGTCCGTAGAAAAACAAAACATCTCTCTTCTGTCCTCGTGTTTCCTCACACTATGAAGCAAGGCATTGATTGGCCTAATGATATCATTTACATGTGTCACAATGGGGAGCTCGGAGACCGGAGTGCATAAAAGCTTAATAACTTAACAGTTTCATGAGTTAGCAGATTTCACTTGCTCGATCTGTTTAGTTTTGCTTTGTGTGGCAAATTGAAGACACCTCGCTGCTTTAGTGATGGGGCGGCACAGTCTCCGATGCAGTCTCAGGCGCTTATTATACAGGACAAACAGTCAAACGTACGGATATGAAATGAAAACACCCACAAGGAGCATGGCGAAGACGCTTACTGAAATAAGCGCGTGCCAAACAGCCGGCAAGACTGACAGCAGGCTCTTGACGTTATTCACTGGGCCATGCAACAAACAAATGATGGACGATTGAGTGGCTATGCGCTTAATAACGCTTCATAAAACCAGCTTATTTCTTGACGTGTTTATTTATATCGATGTATCTTGATCTAAATCTACATCTATATCATTTTTCTCGAGTAATGTGCTTATACAACTTCACTATACTTCCTTGACACCAATTACTATTTCGTATAAAGTGCCTGATCACGTTTGGAGAGCTTTTTTTGTGCTCTTTCCACAATGCTGTAAGAGGCCATCTTGTGTTATTTCACCGCATCGTAGAAAGAGCACAAACAATGGAATAGACAAGTCCTCACTGTACATTGCTGCAGCACAGACTTTATTCTATGGACTTTATTTTATGGAAACCCAAGCGGTGACCCACACACATTTTCGTAACTGATGGGGAGGAGCGTGGCCATGCTCGATCCGCTGGGCTCGTGCATTTTGCGCGTCTTCAGATCAGCGTGCTCGAGGGATGAGGCCTTGTTCTCGTGCTGGATAATAAGCTCTTTGTCTTCGAAGCCCCCATGGAGGTCATGCACTCTGCTAATCCTCAAAACACACACACACACACACACACACACACAC